>NC_052646.1:11719182-12036235 GCF_016161935.1 Mauremys reevesii | reverse complement strand
CTACTGAATTTATAATTTCTGTCCCTGTTCCTATAACTCTTTAAAAGTATCTGCTATAGCTCGACAGTGACGAGGACAGGATGTGTTGATTGGAAGAATTTGGACCATGCTTCAAATATGACGGTGCTCTATTGTGCACATTCAGGCCATGTTAGCGTCAAATTATTCCTGGTCCATTTATTGAAAGGTGTAGTTTTACTTGCATCTCTATGGGAGGCTTCATCTTCAGCTAATGAGGATGAGTTACATTTATGGTTGTGGACCATTTAAAACTAGACTGTTGTATTTCCTACCAATTTAGTTCCATTCACCCGTATTGATATTGTCTGAGTCACTAGGGTTCCTGGTTTAAAAGGTGGAAACCCATGGTATCCAGGAAGAACAGGTTGACAATGACGATTGTAATCTATGGTAGGCTGGGTAGGTGTGCTAAACTCCAATATACCGTCACGGTCATACGGTGTGATGTTTAGCCAGTAAGTAACTCAAAGGACCCATGTAACACATAGATAGTGGTATAATTTGGATCTGGTTTTCAGTGGTGAAATAAAACCACCGGATCCCCAATGTGCATTGAATGTTCCCAAAGTGACTAATTGTGCCAGGAATCCCCAAGGTTTTAGCCTCCTGTAATTGTTTAAACCATTGGAAATAATCATTCTGGATTTGTGTGGGATGATCCTTGGGGTGTATAGTAAAATGTGCAGGATCAATCATTAACTTAATTGATTGACTGAAATTAATCTGGCATGGTTGGATCTCAGGCCATACATATACCAGTATGGTATACTACTTTTCACAATACCTCTTTAATAGTGCTATTTATTCTTCTTACCTGAAGAGAGGACTGGGGTCAGTATGGACTGTGGCATTACTGGCTGATCTCGAGGGCTTGTAACATTATCGTTAATATTTGCCCCACAAATACACTTTCATTATCTGAGTCTCAGGGTTCCATAGCTGTACACTTCAGTGAAAAGCCTTTTAGCTGCAGTTCTTGCACTATTAGCCCTAGTGGGAATGCGTCCACCCATCCTGAAAATGAATCTATACTAACCAACAAATACTGGAATCCTTCGTTTCTTCTCGGCAGCTTATCAATGAAAACTATCTGTATATTATGCCATGGTCCCAGGTACCTCATTGGTTGCCAGTGCGGGAACGAGCTTTGCATAGTGCACACAATTTTGCACCAATGTACTCATCATCTTCCATACCGTCTCAGTGTGCTACTGCCTTAGCCTTCTTAGGTCCCTTCTGTCCCGTCATGCGTGAACCGATGTGCCGCTTCAGTCAGCTTCTTCCCGCCGCTTTCCCTGGCTTTGGCTGCAATTATCACTCACATCGCTAGATGGCAGTAGCGTACCAGAAAAGAGCTCCGGCGCGTAGCTGGCTTCTAGTAGCAATTGCTCTGTTTTGCCGCTGGGTGATAGCGTCGCCTCGGCGGTAACACACTTCTGTCCCTGCTGTGGGCTTTGTAACTGATTGGGGTTCCTTGCCTTCGAAGAATGGATACATTCCCATTCTCCTAGGTACGCTAGCTCCTTCCCATCTGCTCCGTCCCAATGATTTCGTTGCCAGTCAAATATCCAATCAAATTTTGCCTTTCACGCAAAAATCACTGTCTGCATAGATATAGCTTGGTCGGGAAAGCGTCAATATCATTTTAAAACATGATATATGACATGAAGCTCTGCAT
Organism: Mauremys reevesii; assembly: GCF_016161935.1. Taxonomy (NCBI): domain Eukaryota; kingdom Metazoa; phylum Chordata; order Testudines; family Geoemydidae; genus Mauremys; species Mauremys reevesii. The sequence continues at coordinate 12,034,536 of NC_052646.1, read as the reverse complement.
GTTGCGCTGAGCCATGCTCCAAATGACCTTGATTCACTTCCTTCCATAGGTTTATGGCAGCATATTTACTATACCGTTTCCCCTTAATTACTACTGAGCTGCCATCAGTAAACCAGATCTGTTTCTCCTGTCCTTAAGGAGGGTGCCTCTACCAGTGCAAGTTTTTGTTCTAAAGTAACCTCGGACATTCATGCTTAGTTCCTTTTTCAATTAAAGTGTGAGTCAATAAATCGGGCTTAGATACGGTTTTGGTAACGACCGCTATATTGATCGGAATGAGGGTTCATTGAGACCCCAGGTGTATTGGTGACCCTGCTTCCTATCAGTTTGTCAGAGAAGCTATAGTTGAGTGGGGTATGAGTACTTTGAATTGTGATCAGGGCTGTGCTCGTGAGCGGGTCAAAAGACTGGATTGCCCAAACAGCTGATAAACATTCAGGCTCACAAGGATCAACATTTAACTCAGCACCTTGAAGTTTTTTTACATTCATATGCTACTGGCACTAGTTTGCCTGCCTCGTTATTTTGCAAGAGAGTAGCTGCTAAGGCAACCTCAGGGGAAGTTTACCTCCCCAGTCACACACACAGCCCCCCCTCAACCCTGGGAGAACAGCTGTACCTCCAGCGTCCTGCCCCAGTCACACACACATCCCGAGCTTAGGAGAACAGCTGAGATTTGCGTGTTTTATTTTATTTTACTTGGTAATTTGCTTTGTTCTGTCTGCTCCTACTTGGAACCACTTAAATCCTACTAGCTGTATTTAATAAAATCACTTTTTACTTATTAATTAACCCAGAGTATGTCGGGGGGCAAGCAGCTGTGCATATCTCTCTATCAGTGTTATAGCAGGTGAACAATTTATGTTTACCCTGTATAAGCTATAGACAGGGTAAAATGGATATATTTGGGGTTTAGAACCCATTGGGAGACTTCTGAGTGATGAAGACAGGAACATTTCCGTAAGTTGCTTTCAGGTTAAGTCTGCAGCTTTGGGGCATGCGGTTCAGACCCTGGGTCTGTGCTGGAGCAGATGGGCATGTCTGGCTCAACAAGACAGGGTGCCGGAGTAGTCTTGGTACAACAGGTGGCAGTGCCCAGTGGTGTTTCTGTGATCCAAGCCATCACGCCCCTCAAGGCCTGCGCAGCTGGGGGGGGGACGGAGGTGAGGAGATCAGCGAGCGACAGGGTGGGGTAGGTGGGGATGGAGGCCCTTGAGGGAAGAGAAGGAGCAGGAGCTGTGCTTTCATAGACGAGGTGCAGCAGGGTGCAGGTAAGTTCCACTGCTCAGCATCGAGTTTTCACATATTAGAAAGTTAGCCACTCTTTGCAGCTGGTGGCTCTGAGATGAGGGTCGTTGTGGGTCTGTGAACGGCAGCTTCTGGTCAGGCGCCGAGCTCTGGAGGCCATTGACAGCACCAGTAAAGTGTCTCCCTAACATTTTACCTTTGCGCTGGGATGGGTGGATACAGGAAGGTTGAGGCAAATTTAGGGGTGGCTATAGCTCTTTCAAGTCCCCCTCTAACGCTGCCACTCATCTCAGAGAGTAACAGTCCTCAGCTCCCAGCTGATCTTGCCTGACATATGTCTCAAAGCCAGGCTGTCCTACCACTCAGTCTCAGGACAGAGCTGAAGTGATTCTCCACCAGGTCTCCCTTGCAGGAAACACAACCCAAGAACATCAAGCGAGTGGCAGGGAATGTAAAGGTAGTTGGCTCCGGTGATTGCTAGTCCCCAAGGCAGTCATGGCTATATGTAAGAGGCACCAGGCTGCTCCCACATCCAAAATGATCACATTCTATTGTCCTTTATCCCACAGAGATCTCCCCTAACCAGAATGCACACATCCGCTGAAGCAAGGTAGAGAGCAGGGCTAGCATGCCGTGACCAGGAACTCTTGCCCAGTGATGTGGAAGAGGTGAGGACTGAGTATCTTTGGTTACATGCCTCTGGAAAGTTGGATGTCTAGATTGCAGGTCCATTTCTTCCAGATCCTCTTCCTGGGGCCGAGACTCTTGCCCTGCTCCGCTCCACTGGCCTGAGGAGTCTTCTGCAAGCACAGGAAATAACCCAAGAAAGAGTCTTCGGTTCCCAAAGCTCTACTGAGGCGTGAGCTCTTGCTCTCCCTGCCTCCCGCTCGCATCTGCTCTGCATCACCCCCAGTGAATGAACAGAAATGGATTCAACACCTACGGATCAATAGGCTGGTTACACCCATTTCCGCATCACTCTAGCACCCAGTACCACAGTAGGAGTCTCTTGCACTCCTCCCACATCTCCTCTCTTGCAGGCTTTTGAGACCAAGCCTGTTGGGATGCACACCTGCCCAGATGTGACCAGATTCAGTCATATTCCTACATACAAATGGTTAACCTTGTCTAAAGACCAAAAATACTTCATACATTTCAAACAGTAATTATCCCACATGTAACTGGTGTCCAAGCGGGGCTTAAAACAGGTCTTTGCATTAAAAAGGTTGTCCAAAAATTGTGTAATTGTAAACATTAGAGAGCTTGGTTATTGCTTAAAAACAAGTTCAACTTGAAATGAATTTTATAAACAATTTATTAATAATTTGGAGCATCCTTGGAAGTTTTATTACTGGAGGCACGACTAATTAACAATCAAACCTAGGGTCTTCACTTTAAAGTGTTAGTTTCCACATTATTCTGAATAATGAGGATTTTCAGCCACATATTTATATATTTACTATGAAACAAGCAATGTGTGTCCTTATTGGAGCATTTGTGAGCTTTGCTTTAGGGTTAAAGCTATTGAAAAAGAAAAGCAAACAGGGTGAGGCAGTGAAGTAGCTGCCTACTCTGTAACGCGTCCATCACTTACACTTGCTGGTAAATCGCCACTGGAAAAACACTCTCTTTCCCAATTTGGAAGTTAAGTTTCTGTTAGAGTCCAACCGGAACAGTGAATGGAAGTTAAGATGCTCTGGTACTCGCTCTATTAGAGTCCAACCAGGAACAGTGAGCATAGAATCATAGAATCTCAGGGTTGGAAGGGACCTCAGGAGGTCATCTAGTCCAGCCCCCTGCTCAAAGCAGGACCAAACCCAACTAAATCATCCCAGCCAGGGCTTTGTCAAGCCTCACCTTAAAACCTCTAAGGAAGGAGATTCCACCACCTCCCTAGGTAACCCATTCCAGTTCTTCACCACCCTACTAGTGAAAAAGGTTTTCCTAATGTCCAACCTAAACCTCCCCCTCTGCAACTTGAGACCATTACTCCTTGTTCTGTCATCTTCTACCACTGAGAACAGTCTAGATCCATCCTCTTTGGAGGTAGTTGAAAGCAGCTATCAAATCCCCCCTCATTCTTCTCTTCTGCAGGCTAAACAATCCCTGGTCCCTCAGCCTCTCCTCTTCAGTCATGTGCTCCAGCCACCTACTCTATTTTGTTGCCCTCCGCTGGACTCTCTCCAATGTATCCACATCCTTCTTGTAGTGTGGGGCCCAAAACTGGACACAGTACTCCAAATGAGGCCTCACCGGTGCTGAATAGAGGGGAATGATCACATCCCTCGATCTGCTGGAAATGCCCCTACTTATACAACCCAACATGCCATTAGCCTTCTTGGCAACGAGGGCACACTGTTGACTCATATTCAGCTTTTCGTCCACCGTAACCCCTAGGTCCTTTTCTGCAGAACTGCTGCCCAGCCATTCGGTCCCTAGGCTGTAGCAGTGCATGGGATTCTTCCGTCCTAAGTGCAGGACTCTGCACTTGTCCTTGTTGAACCTCATCATATTTCTTTTGGCCCAATCCTCTAATTTGTCTAGGTCCCTCTGTATCCTATCCCTACCCTCCAGCGTATCTACCACTCCTCCCAGTTTAGTGTCATCTGCAAACTTGCTAAGGGTGCAGTCCACACCATCCTCCAGATCGTTAATGAAGATATTGAACAAAACCGGCCCCAGCACCGACCCTTGGGGAACTCCACTTGATACCAGCCGCCAACCAGACATGGACCCATTGATCACTACCCGTTGAGCCCGACCATCTAGCCAGTTTTGGCGGCAGGGACAAGGGGAATTGAGAATGAGGGGTGCCTGATGTGTTGGGGTATGGAGTTCCCTACTTCAGCTCCACAGGCTGGGTCCGGTGCAGAGCATGCCATGGCAGGGAGATGACATCTCCCATAATGCCGGGGCCCTTTCACAGCAAGGGTGTCACCTCCCATGGTAGCACGGATTCCCACCTACTCCTCCTGCTTTCGCCTGACAACAGCACCACCCTTCACGGCACCACCTCATGGCAACTTCTGCTTCTGGACTCGCACCGGAAATGGGAAGTCCAGCTGGGCCTGGCAGTGGCTGACAGGAAATGGACACAGGCGCCACTGCCACTCCCATGGTGCCACAGGGCCCACCATGGCTGGTGGGAGATAGATAAATGTCTGTGTAACTCCCCAGCACTATGTCTCCTTTAGTGCTTGTGTCCCTCCCTCTCCCCGTCCTGCTTAGTCTGGGTGTTACTTACCGGAGCACACTGTGTGTCCCAGGCATGTTCTGTCTCACCTTTGGGTCCAGCCTAACAGGGGTGTCTCTCCCCATCCTCCCACCAGTAACTTCTCCCCCAACGCACACAGGACAGGGAGCTGGCTGGTGCCCTTCTATAAAAGGACTGCTCTGTGCAACAGAAACCAGCCTAGTCCCCGCCCCGCAGGCTGGGAGCTTGCTGCTTCCTTCAACCGCATCACAAGTTACAAGAGGGGGCAGGAATAAAATCCCCACTGACTAAACAGGATGGGGTGAAGCATGTCACCAGGCCATAATATTCTGGATAACCCCTTGATGACCATTTTAGGATCATCCTCTCATGTGGCCTTCCTGGCCTCTGGCTAGCTGTGATGACGAGAGGGGGATGTTGTCCCCTTCCTCTGGCTCCCTGGCGGGCAGAGCCTAGTGCTACTACCTTGGCATGTCAGCTGGGGAGCAGAGCTCTACCTCTGCTAATCAGGGTTAGCCCACAGCCAGTGAGGGGATGAGGTAGGGCTCAGTTGCTAATTTTGGGCCTGGGATTGCCCACTTTACAGGCTCAAATTTGGGGAGGCTGTGGTCCCCCAATCACGCACACCTTAAAGTAGGAAATGTCCCTCACCTACTTATAATTGCACCTAAATAACCTCTGGGATACTTTATTTTTGTTCTCAGAAGGTGCGCATCACCATATTATCGGAGCTGACTGTCACAGAGTCCCCGAATCACAGAGTCCTCAGGTTATGTTCTGGAACTTCTCCATACAAGGCCAGTCAGGACTCTGGAGGACCCTCCGCCTTGTGAGCACACTGTCTCCAGGGCAAGATGCTTACACAGCTTCGATCTTCCTGGATCTGAGCATCCCCTTCCACACTTTGCGCTTCCTGCACCGAGTCGACCCGGACGGGGCCCTGCACCCCAACTCGGCAGTCAGCAGTCACTCTCAGCCAGCTAGTAAAACATAAGGTTTATTAGTTGACACGAATGCAGCGGGTAGAATTGAACTTGTTAGCAAAGAAATCAGTGACTAGTATCAGAGGGGTAGCCGTGTTAGTCTGGTTCTGTAAAAGCAGCAAAGAATCCTGTGGCACCTTATAGACTAAGAGATGTTTTGCAGCATGAGCTTTCGTGGGTGAATACCCACTTCTTCGAAAGCTCATGCTGCAAAACGTCTCTTAGTCTATAAGGTGCCACAGGATTCTTTGCTCCAAATCAGTGACTTTCAGCCAAGTCCATCCAGAAGCTCTGGACTCCCCCTCTACCAGTCCTCCCAAGCAGACTGCCTAGCTTCCAGCAACCTGACCTCCGGCACCCCCCATTGCTCCGCCTCCTTGGCTTTGTCTTGCTTGCCAGGCAAGTCACCTGGGCGTCACTTGGGTGTAGTCCCCCTCCTGGGTATCAGGTTACAAAGGGCACCAGTCATAGCATATGTGCAGGCAGCTGGAGCAGCCTCACCTGCCCCAGAGGTCTCAGCCAAAGTCACACACCCCTATTCCCACCACCGAGGTATTAGTGCAGCATGCAGGGAAACTGAGGCACACACAGTATTCATGCAAAACAGTAAAATTCACATAGGCTCAACAGTAAGACACACATACACCATAACAAGGGAAAATCCCCACTTTGTCACACTGACGCTTTAGATTCCTGCTGTCTCTGTCTTGGTACATCATTTCACCCCACTTCTCTATACTACCCTATCTTTTTTTCTTTCTCTCTAGTCTGTTCCAAGTCTGGCCGGCCTTAAAAATGACTCAGCTCTGTTATACGCTGTACTCGGCACCACAGGCTGAAGCAGCGTGAGCAGCATCTCTCTGGGAATGAGAAAGCTACAGTGAGATGGTCTCCCAAGTCCATTGCATGAGTCAGGATCCAGGGGCCGAAAGTGCTAGCTGTCCTTGTGTCCTGCCTGCAGCATCTGAGACAGAAGCTTCTGTTCTTTTCCATCCCTCCTGGGTGGATGCCATGACAGCAGTGCTAACCTTAACAAAAATGACTGTGGATCTGCTATTCCATATTTAACGGCCATTCCCGTTCCTCCAGAAAAGCTATTAGGGGGCAGATCTGATGGAGCTATGGCACCAGCTGAGGGGTTGCCTCTTCTTGCTAGCAGGAGATTTGGGGCATGATTTTCCACACTTACACTGTTGAAGATCAGTATTAACTCAGTGGAGTTGCATCAGTCTGAATGAGCGGAAAGTTGACCCATGCAGATGAGCTGTTTCTTAATGAGATAGTGTGTGTGGGGGGGAGGGGGTGGAGAAAAGGGGAAACTGAAAGGCGAGATAGTAATATGTAAGCAGAACAGCAAGAGATGAGTGTCAATCTCTGTCACAGAGTGTCTGGGAGTCAAGGCCCTGCACCCCCACCATGACTCTCAGCCAGCCGGTAAAGCAGATTTATTTAGACGACAGGAACACAGTCCAAGACAGGTTTTGGAGGCACAGACAACAGGATCCTCCCCAATTAGATCCATCTTGGGGTCCCAGGAGCACCACTGTCCCCTTCAGGGGTCAGAGCCCTATCTGTGCTTCCCTCCATTCCCCAGCCAGCTCCTGAAAACCCCTCACTCCCCAGCGTCTCCTCCCCAGGCCTTTGTTCAGCTTCCCAAGCAGAGGAGTCACCTGGCCTCTAACCCTTCCTGGGTTCTCACATTCCATGCTCAGGCATCTTCCCTCAAGGCCAGTCTCCCATCTCCCAGTGCAGACCTTTCTCCCAGGCCAACACCCCACGCAGCATTCACAGACCACAGTGAGCAGGGGCGGCTCTAGGAATGCGGCTGCCCCAAGCAGAGGCGGTGCGCCGCAGGGCGCGCTACGGTCGCCGGTACCCTGTGTTCGGGGACCTCTTGTAGAGGTGCCTGTGGAGGTCCGGTGGTCCCGCGGCTCGGTGGAGCTTCCACAGGCATACCTGCAGGAGGTCCACCCGAGCCTGGGACCAGCGGACCCTCCGCAATCATGCCTGCGGGAGGTCCACGAGCCACGAGACTAGCGCACCTCCGCAGTCATGCCTGCGGGAGGTCCGCTGGTCCCGCGCCTCCGGTGGACCTCCCGCAGGCATGACCGCGGAAGGTCCGCCGGAGCCGCCTGCCGCCCTGCCTGGAAAATGCGCACTGGGGTCTGGAGCCAGCTCTGACAGTAAGAACAGTCCCAGTGCGTCACACTCTCATTTTCTGTCTCTGAGTGACCTTGGCACCAAGCGCCCTGCTCTTCGCTGACCTTGGCTCTTATCGTCCCAGGCTTGATGTGACCTTCCTGCTTCTTATTCTGTCAGTCACCATTTCTTTCCCCTTTCCTTTTGTCCTATTTTAAGGAGGAAATCCCTTACGCAAATAGGAGGAGGAAGCAATTGCCCTGAATGGGGAATGAAATTTACCAGGCAACCACAGAGATAGATTCTGGTCTCATTTACACTAATGTCCCAACATTGGCATCCATCGAGTTACTCCTGTTTTACACCAAACATGAGATCAGAATCAGGCCCTTTGCCTCCCCTGACACTGTTCTTCCATGATTGGCCCTGCACCTTATCTTGGGATGGGGCAAGGTGGGTCAGTCCGAGAATAAAACCAGAGGGCCCAATTCATTACCTCACCTGCACCCATGCAAAAGGGGTGGAAATTGCTCCCAAATCAGAGTGGTAGGTTCTTTTTTCCATTTTTAAAAAGCCCTCCCATTGGCTCTTTTGATCAGAGGCCCAACTCCCTTTCTTTTACCTATGCAGGGAGGCTTTTTTAACCCTTTACAGGTAAAACAAGCAGAGTACAGCCACCAAGAGGGACTTTATAGCTAACTGGCTGGCTGGGTGTCCACAAAGGAGCTCGCCCGCCCCATTTATCACAGCAGCCAACAGGGAAGTGGGAGGGAGGCACTCCTAGGCCTGGCCTACACTGGGGCGGGGGATCGATGTAACATACACAACTTCAGCTAGGGGAATAGCTTGCCTGAAGTCGAAGTCTCTTATTTCGACTTACCTCCCGTCCTCGCAGCGTGGGATCAACGGCCGCGGCTCCCCCTGTCGACCCCGCTACCGCCACTCGCCCTGGTGGAGTTCTGGGGTTGATGGGAGCGCGTTCGGGGATCGATATATCGCGTCTAGATGGAAAGCGATCTATCGATCCCTGATAAACCGATCGCTACCCGTAGACATACCCTTAGAGCCGGCATGTCCCCTCTGTTTCTCCCTTGCTGCTTGGGCAGAAGCGGAAAGGGGGCAAAAGATGCCCGGCTGAAGGGTTTTGCGCTCGGCCTTGAGGATTAAGCCCGAGCCCCTGGCATGGCTGCTGGGAGATGGATTTTCGTGTCGCAGACAGCGCACTCTTCGGGCCACAAGCTGAACACACTGAGGCCAGCAGGGACAGCTCTGAAGCGGCAAAAGGGTTCCTTTGAGGGTCCAAGGAGGTAGTAGGGTCAGTACCATCCCTGGGTGGGCTCAAATCACCACCCTTTGGGTTAACAGCTGAATGCACTGACCCAGTGTGCTCCACCACAGCCACTGACCCCTCCATAACCTCCAAACCCATCCCCTACAGCCCCCCATTCCCTGCCACAGCGCTCAAACCCATCCGCCATAGCCCCAGATTCCCTGCCACAGCGCTCAAACCCATCCCCCACAGCCCCACATTCCATGCCACAGTGCTCAAACCCATCCCCCACAGCCCCACATTCCCTGCGACAGAGCTCAAACCCATCCCCCACAGCCCCACATTCCCTGCCACAGCGCTCAAACCCGACTCCACAGCCCCATCACAGCCGCCTCGTTCCCTGCCACAGCACTCAAACCCATCCCCCACAGCCACCCTTTCTCTGCCACAGAGGTCAAACCGGGCCCCCACAGCCCACCATTCCCTGCCACAGAGGTCAAACCGGGCCCCCAAAGCCCACCATTCCCTGCCACAGCTCTCAAACCCTGCCCCCACAGCCCCACATACTCTGCCACAGCGCTCAATCCCATCCCCCACAGCCCTCCATTCCCTGCCACAGCACTCAAACCCGACCACCATAGCCCCCCATTCCCTACTGCAAAACTAAAACCGATCCCCCACAGCCCCCCATTCCATTTCACAGACATTGAACCCATCCCCCACAGCCTCATCACAGCCACCTCATTCCCTCGCACAGCTCTCAAACCCATTCCCCACAGCCCCCCAGTCCCTGCCACAGCACTCAAACCTGACCCCATACCCTCTTATTCCTGCCACAGCCCACAAACCCATCCGCCACAGCCCACATTCCTGCCACAGCTCTAAATCCATTCCCAGAGCCCCCCAATCCCTTCCACAGCGCTAAAACCCATCCCCCACAGCCTCCCATTCCCTGTCACAGCACTGAAACCCATCCCCCACGGCCCCCATCACTGCCCCCATCCTCTGCCACAGCGCTCAATCCCCTCCCCCCCAGCCCCCCCTTCCCTTCCACAGCCCAACAACCCAGCGCCCACAGCCACCTCACAGCCGCCTCATTCCCGGCCACAACGCTCAAACCCATCCCCACGTCCTCCCATTCCCTACCACAACGCTCAAACCCATCCCCACAGCCCCCATTCCCTGCCCCATTCCCTGCCACAGGGCTCAAACCCGACCCCACTGCCCAATCACAGCCCCCCCTTCCCTACCACAGCGCTCAAACCCATCCCCACAGCCCCATTCCCTGCCACAGTGCTCAAACCCATCCCCACAGCCCCATCACAGCCACCAAGATTCATGCAGAGAATAAACCCATCCCACACAGCCCCCATTCCTTCCACAGCCCAAAACCCATCACCCACAGCCACATCACAGCCGCCTCATTCCTGGCCACAGCTCTCAAACCCATCCCCCACAGCCTCATCACAGCCACCAAGATTCATGCCACAGCCGAGAAACCCATCCCCCACAGCCACATCACAGCCGCCTCATTCCCTGCCACAGCGCTCAAACCCATCCCCCACAGGACCCCATTCCCTGCCGCAGACCTCAAACCCATCCCTCATAGCCCCATCACAGCCGCCTCGTTCCCTGCCACAGCGCTCAAACCCATCCCCCACAGCTCCCATTCCCTGCCGCAGCCCTCAAACCCATCCCCCACAGGCCCCCATACCCTGCCACAGCCTTCAAACCCATCCCCACTGCCCCATTCCCTGCCACAGCGCTGAAACCCATCCTGCACAACCTCCCATTCCCTGCCACAGTTCTCAAACCCGAGCCCCACAGCCCCATTTCCCAGCTGGGTTTCTTACCCCTGTAGCGCCCCTCTCCACCTGATTACCTCCTTTAATGGCAATCCGCTTACATGTTCTGAGGACAGGTCTGGGTTCTTTGGATCCCGCCACCCACTCAGTAGGGTGAATCTTTTCCTTTTTGGTTATAAAATTAGTTGGCGGTGCCTCCACCCCCCTCGCTCCTTCCTGGCAGGGTCACCAGGGCAGCTTGGGCGGAAAATTCTAACTACAGAGGAATCCCCACTTATTTGACAGATAGTTGGAGACTTCCAAGAAATAGCACAACACATAAAAATATATTCAACACAACAATTATATTAAACAGGCAACAAATACTACATAACAGGGGAAACACTATGTTTAGGGTCACGGTGCCCACACTTAAAATACCCGTGTCTGGATGTAACAAATGTAAAACTAGTGTCCTGTTGGTGCAGCGTACCTTGCTGGGGCCCTTGATGACCTATACAATTCTCTGCAGAGGTGTAGCAGTGCGGCTGACTGGGTTCAGTACAGCCCAAAAGACCCACAAGTGGGAGGAGGTGGTGAATCCCTCCACAGGTGTAATAAGCGGTAGATTATAGAATCCTCAAACCCTCACTCCCTGGCTTGAGGACACAGTTCAGGGAGTAGAGGGTCCCCAAAACAAATTCCTGACTAACCAACTAAAGACAAGGCACTCACGAACTCCACAAATGATCTTCAGGGTTGAGGATGACGCTGGACGATTCCAGGGCTGCTGTCCGCTGGCAGGGATCCTCCTCAGGCAGGAATCAGCCTTGGACTAGCAGTGCTGACCATGTGGGGACTGGTCTCACCAGGGAGCTGGAGGTGAACCCAGCCTGGCTGGGAAATTTCTCAGCAAATGTAACAATTGGGAATCATCCGTGGGAAGGAAAACCCAGCTGAGGATCAGCGGTCAGGTCCCTAGAGGCCAGTTCTCAGGGGAACCCTGCTTGCAGGCCTGGGACTCACCAGCCCCCTCACAGCCAGTTCGGCCCTTGCCTGGCTGGCTCCAGCCTCTCCTCAAAAATGGCTTCTCCCCTCTCTTCCACTCCTGGGAGGGCATCTCCACTCCCTATTGGTTGCTGGGCAGACTCTGAGTTTGCCTTTCCTACCAATGGGCAGCAAATCACCAGTGAGCATTCCATAGCTGGAAAGAACTTGCGATGAGACAGATGGCTGGTCTGCACCATGGACCAATGGACTCAGGGTCCCCACCAGGTGGTTTAGTACCGGAAGGGGATTTGTTTCAGTCATCGCAGTAATCATGGGACCCTTGTGGCCATTGTGCTCTGGGAGTGGGTGCCTGTTAATGGTGGCGTCTAATACCAGAAACCCCACCCCCACCCACTGAAGTCAGGTCCAGCTGCTGACATCCTACAAGCTTTGTGTCCTTTCCCTGTGGTTCCTGCTTCAGCTCCTACCCTCATGATGGGCTCTGTCCCTCCACATGCCTCAATAGCTCCATTCCTGTCCCCTCACTAGCTAGCTGCCCCGTCAGGGCTGAGTTTCCCTGGACTGGGGACAGAGCTGAGCTCTGAGATAAAGCAGCCAATTTCCTGGCACTTTCACATTCACCTCCTAATTCAGAGAGAGGGGCAGAGAGTCATCATCTAAGGTGGGGTGGGTCTCAGAGGAGGGCTTCTTTCTCTAGGGTCCCATTGCCCAGCTGAGGAGTCTCAAAGGAGGGGGCCTTTTTCTATTGGGGTTCCTCTGCCCCACTACAGTGGGTCTAAATAGAGGCCTTAGTTCTAGAGGCGTCCCAATGGCCAGCGGGAGCTAATCTCCGAGAGGCTCGTTTCCATGGGGTCCCATTGCCCAGCTGGGTTTCTTACCGTTCTTCTGCAGGAAGAGCCTGTGCAGCCATAGATCTCGCCCTGGCTGAGCACTCGCTGCCTAGCTACTCCAGAATAACAAGGGCCCTGAGGCCAGGCACAAATCTGCCAGCCACTGCCCTATGGAATGCAGTCCCTTACGGACCCAGGGGGGACCAATTAGCCAAGGGATGAGGAACTTGACTCAAGCCCTGACACTGCAGGATGCTGGGGTCAAAGGTCACTTACCTCCAATCCAGGCAGGGAGGTGGCAAATTCGAGCAGGGCAGCACTGCTCTGTATGCCCCTGGCTCTCTCCTGGGTTTTTGGAGAGGAACCTGAAATGGATGTGCTGTGGGAAAAGGAGGCAGGGGAGGGTCAGCGGGTAGGCGTCGTGCTCTACAAACAGGCCTCTTCCCCTCTCCATGGGGCTGAGACTGTGTGCTCAGGGTGGAAGAATAGCTGATTGGAAAAGGGGACTCATGACACTGCCCACGTCTTGCTGGGCACAAGCTCATTGTCTCTCCAGGCTGGGACAATGGTCAGTCTTGGGGCTGGTCTATTTACTCTGAAACGCCTGATCAATGAACAGCATGTCAGGATCAAGGTACACGCCCTTGACACACACCCCCCAGACCCCAGGTGTAAAGGACTTGGTAGCATGGATGGAACAGCCGTGAGGACAAAAGCTCTGGCCCAGGGGAGCTGAAGGGAGAATGTTGATGGATTCCCCTCTCTGCTTCCTGCCACCAGCGCTCCTCCGACTTCCCCAAGGCAGGTGACTTTGTGCTGCAGCTGGGTCTCTATGTATCTCACCCAGCCAATAACATCAGCCGGCAAGCCAGGGGCGAGATCTATGGGATGCACAGGCTCTTCATGCAGAAGAGGGGTGTAACCCCCCAAGCAGATTACCTAGAGTCCTGGAGCTCTGTCTGCTGGCAGCTCAGGGAGTAGGAGCCAAGGCAAACTCAGAGTCTGCCCAGCAACCAATAGGGAGTGGAGATGCCCCTCCCAGGGAGTGGAAGAGAGGGGAGAAGCCATTTTTGAGGAGAGGCTGGAGCCAGCCAGGGCAAGGGCCGAACTGGCTGTGAGGGGGGCTGGTGAGTCCCAGGCCTGCAAGCAGGGTTCCCCCTGAGAACTGGCCTCTAGGGACCTGACCGCAGATCCCTCAGCTGGGTTTTCCTTCCCCACGGATGATTCCCAATTGTTACATTTGCTGAGAAATTTCCCCAGCCAGGCTGGGTTCACCTCCAGCTCCCCTGGTGAGACCAGTCCCCACATGGTCAGCACTGCTAGTCCAAGGCTGATTCCTGCCTGAGGAGGATCCCTGCCAGCGGACAGCAGCCCCTGGAATCGTCCAGCGTCATCCTCAACCCGAACGCGCTCCCATCAACCCCAGAACTCCACAAGGGCGAGCGGCGGTAGCGGGGTCGACAGGGGGAGCCGCGGCCGTCGATCCCACGCTGCGAGGACGGGAGGTAAGTCGAAATAAGAGACTTCGACTTCAGGCAAGCTATTCCCCTAGCTGAAGTTGTGTATCTTACATCGATCCCCCCCCCCCACAGTGTAGGCCAGGCCTAGGAGTGCCTCCCTCCCACTTCCGTGTTGGCTGCTGTGATAAATGAGGGGGCGGGCGTAGCTCCCTTTTGTGGACACCCAGCCAGCCAGTTAGCTATAAAGTCCCTCTTGGTGGCTGTACTCTGCTTGTTTTACCTGTAAAGGGTTAAAAGCCTCCTGCATAGGTAAAAGAAAGGGAGTTGGGCCTCTGATCAAAAGAGCCAATGGGAGGGCTTTTTAAAAATGGAAAAAAGAACCTACCACTCTGATTTGGGAGCAATTTCCACCCCTTTTGCATGGGTGCAGGTGAGGTAATGAATTGGGCCCTCTGGTTTTATTCTCGGACTGACCCACCTTGCCCCATCCCAAGATAAGGTGCAGGGCCAATCATGGAAGAACAGTGTCAGGGGAGGCAAAGGGCCTGATTCTGATCTCATGTTTGGTGTAAAACAGGAGTAACTCGATGGATGCCAATGTTGGGACATTAGTGTAAATGAGACCAGAATCTATCTCTGTGGTTGCCTGATAAATTTCATTCCCCATTCAGGGCAATTGCTTCCTCCTCCTATTTGCGTAAGGGATTTCCTCCTTAAAATAGGACAAAAGGAAAGGGGAAAGAAATGGTGACTGACAGAATAAGAAGCAGGAAGGTCACATCAAGCCTGGGACGATAAGAGCCAAGGTCAGCGAAGAGCAGGGCGCTTGGTGCCAAGGTCACTCAGAGACAGAAAATGTGAGTGTGACGCACTGGAACTGTTCTTACTGTCAGGGCCGGCTCCAGACCCCAGTGCGCATTTTCCCGGCAGGGCGGCAGGCGGCTCCGGCGGACCTTCCGCGGTCATGCCTGCGGGAGGTCCACCGGAGGCGCGGGACCAGCGGACCTCCTACAGGCATGACTGCGGAGGAGCGCGCGTCTCGTGGCGCCGGTGGACCTCCCGCCGGCATGACTGCGGGGGGGCCGCTGGTCCCAGCGGCTCAGGTGGACCTCCTGCAGGTATGCCTGTGGAAGCTCCACCGAGCCGCGGGACCACGGACCCTCTGCAGGCACGTCTGCAAGAGGTCCCCCGAAGTCAGGGTACCGGCGACCGGTGCGCGCCCCTGCGGCGCACTGCCCTGCCCAGGCGGCCGCATTCCTAGAGCCGCCCCTGCTCACTGTGGTCTGTGAATGCTGCGTGGGGGGTGTTGGCCTGGGAGAAAGGTCTGCACTGGGAGATGGGAGACTGGCCTTGAGCGAAGATGCCTGAGCATGTAATGTGAGAACCCAGGAAGGGGTTAGAGGCCAGGTGACTCCTCTGCTTGGGAAGCTGAACAAAGGCCTGGGGGAGGAGACGCTGGGAAGTGAGGGGGTTTTCAGGAGCTGGCTGGGGAATGGAGGGAAGCACAGATAGGGCTCTGACCCCCGAAGGGGGCAGTGGTGCTCCTGGGACCCCAAGATGGATCTAATTGGGGAGGATCCTGTTGTCTGTGCCTCCAAAACCTGTCTTGGACTGTGTTCCTGTCGTCTAAATAAACCTGCTTTACCGGCTGGCTGAGAGTCATGGTGGGGGTGCAGGGCCTTGACTCCCCGACACTCAGTGACAGAGATTGACACTCATCTCTTGCTGTTCTGCTTATGTTAGGTAAAAAGCAAGTCCTCACTCACCTCTCCAGCACCCGAGTTCGTGCGGAGTTGGTATGGGGCTCACAATCTGTCAGAGACCAGACAACACTTCGTTGATCAACGGGCTCACACCATCCTTAGCTTAAAAGCTTCGGAGTAAGTGTGGCAAGTTTATTAGGGTTGAGCATCAATATTTATACACAGAAGTAAACAAAGTGATTAACAGATCATAATGGTCATGCATAATCAATCAAGATTCTACAGGATAAAACAGGTTAAAATGTAAATTTAAAAAGACAAAAGGGGAAATGGCTACTTAAGGGGAGGGGGGGTGTCATGAGTAGTTCGCAGGTCAGAGCTTTGATTAAAAGTTTCAGACAGAGACATCAAATCTGGGTTAAGTTTAAGTTCATCAAAAGTTCAGACTCAACATTCCTCCACTTGTAGCTTTGGGATAACTATTTACCAAAAGCTACACCCCATTTTAAGGAGCCAAGGGCCGCTTGGCAATTTCAGCCTGGGCCAACTCGAAGAGAGTAAGGCCTTTGGCTGAAGTAGGAAAAGAATAAACTGACCCACATGAGTTTATGAGGGAGGGGACACACTGAATACAGCAACACAGTATTATAAGGATTACTATGGCCCCAACAATACCCACCAATTCCAATTTAACCCACCCAAATCCAGGCAGCCAATTCCATAAGGCTCCCCACCAATCATAAGGTGGCTGGCCAGAGGAGTAGTTCTTAGCCATTTCCCTTAGATGTTTGGTACATTGAAAGGTGTCAGGGTAGGTGTCATTTACAAAAACACAGCATTCTTCATTTATGAGGGCGCAAGTTCCTCACTGGGCTGCTAACATTATGTCTAAAGCCATTCGGTTTTGCAAAGCTAACTGGCGCAGTTGGGACATTTCCCCGGCCTGATTCTCAAATAGGGTCGCAGTTTCATTGGTTAAAGATTCTAGTAGTCCCTGTAGATGGATGACACCACCCCTCAAGCTAATAAGACCAGCCCACTGCTGCCACGACAAACCATCACGGATATTAATATCTCTGAAGGTTTCACGGATGTTGCGAACGTGGGGAAAATGTGGGGGGGGGTGAGGGAGATGCGAGAAGGCGGTGTGAGCCACGCTAAATAACATGACCCTGCCCAATCAGGGGAGAGAAAGTAATAAGCTTTGGGCCCGCACACCCAGTATGTTCCATACATTGCGTTTCGGGTATTCCATTTCTCAAAGTAGGAGGTAACCCACCACCCGTTGGACCACTGTTCCCCTGGTAACGCAGAGGGGTCGTTGTGCGAACCGCAGAGGCACAATTTGGTAGTGGTGTTTTCAAAGTGCAGTGTAGTACTGCTTGAGCAGTTGTAGAAGGCAATCGTATATCCCTTAACAATTAGTTGGACACCCTCGTGATCTGAGCAGGGCTTCTTAAAAGCTGACTCTGAAGGCTTGCCCACCCATGAAAAAGTTGTATCGGGGTGAGGGATCCACATATGGGATAAGTGGGATGCGCAAGGCTTGAAGTCAAGATTTTTACTAAAGGCGGTGCCATTAAAATACATGTTGCATTTACTGTTTCCCACAAAAGTTGACCCCTTTTCTTTAACAAAACACAGTGATCCTGTCTGATTTGTTACCCTGAGATATCTGTTAATCGGCACTCCTGTTTTGTCCCATGTAAGATTGTGTTGGACTGGATCTTTTACTCTAGCCGGTGGCATCCAAGTCATATTAGCAGTGGTCAGGGAATGGGTGTGAAGGAGTCCCTGTTCTGCATTTACTGGAAATTGAGTACATACCCAGCAATTACTTCTATTTCCTAAAATACGAGTTTTAACCTCGTGGAAATATCTAATAAAAGCATTATCTTCATAAGCAGAAAATAAACTAAAAAGGCATAATAAAAAACATACAGTTGTCAGAATAAAAGGTCCTCTCATTTTTTTCGAGTCAATTTAAGTCTGATGTCTGAAAGAGGTAAGCTGGTCCACTGGTCAGAGGCAGTGTCCTCAGTGGTGGCAAGAGCTGCTGGTCCGTCACTGTGGTCCACTACGGCTGGCTTGACGTGGGAGTGGTGGATCCAGGATTTGCGTCCTTCCAGGAACACTGCAGTCTGGGTTGTTAAAAGAACCTGGTGGGGTCCAGTAAACCTCATCTGGAGGGTGTCGCCACGAACGAACTTTTTGGCCCAGACGAAGACCCCTGGTTGGAACGGGTGGATCTGTTGTTCTAGTGGCACGGTCTGGGAAAACTGCGAGGCTTTCCAAAGGGTACGGAGGCGAGCCTGTAGGGAGAGAAACTGGCATGCGGTCATATGATCCCCTCCCAATAGTGAAACATCAGCACGTGGTACCGCCTTTGAAAGGGGGGTGTCCATAGAGCAGTTCAAAGGGGGATAATCCCAATACACGGGTTGGGAGAGTACGAAGGTGAAACAGGACCAAGGGAAGTACCTGAGGCCACTTTAACCCTGTTTCCTGACAGTATTTAGCCAATGTAAGCTTAAGCTCCTATTCATACGCTCAACTTTCCCGCTAGACTGGGGTGATAGGGTGTATGAAAGGAGTGAGAAATGCCCAGTCCTTGTTCTAAATGGCCAAGGACATTACCAGTAAAGTGGGGTCCATGATCTGAGTCAAGCACGAGAGGGATGCCAAAGCGGGGTACAATGTCTCTAAGGAGGATCTTTGCCACTGTGGCAGCAGTACAATTAGCAGTAGGAAAAGCTTCGACCCATGAAGTCAGAGGGCAAACCAAAACAAGGAGGTGCTTTTTCCCAAAAGCCTTTGGCATATCTGCAAAGTCAATTTGAAGATGTTGAAATGGAGCAGCAGGCGGAGGTCTTCCACCCTTAATTTTGTTAAGAGGCGGAGCAGGTCCATTACGCTGACATGTGCTGCATGCTTTCACTATTGACAGGCAGTAGGGTTGCATGCCTGGAGCATACCAAAAGCGGCGATGGTGTCCACAAGGGCGTGCGTGCCGTAGTGACCCCCTTATCATGGTGCCAGCGAACTGCCACGGGGTATGTGGAGCGAGGAGGCAGGCTCGGCCATCCGGCATAAGCCAGGTCCCTTTGACCAGAGTGGCTCGAGGCTCTCCACGACTGTAGTTCAGCAGCGGGTACCGGTGCGAGTGCGGTGGAGTAAAGGAGGAGGTTACAATAGCCAACGTGGGCATGGCTAAGGGAAAAGGCGGCAGCCGTCTTGGCGGAGGCGTCAGCCAGGGCATTCCCACGGGTGACGGGGCTATCATCTTTAGTATGGGCCCGGCAGTGAACTACAGCCAGGACCGAGGGTTCTTGGAGGGCGTCAAAAGCTTGTGGATGAGGGGGAGGTGCTGAATGGGTTTACCGGCAGCTGTCTGGAAACCTCGAAACTTCCAGAGGTGGATGTGACAATGCACAACTCCAAAAGCATACTTGCTATCAGTAAAAATGGTAACGGTCTTACCAGCGCCAACTGGCAAGCTCGGGCCAGGGCATAGAGTTCGGCGGCTTGGGCTCCCCAGTTGCCTGGCAGTGAGGCGGCCTCTTGAATGTCCCATTCAGAGGTGACTGCATAACCGGTGAAACGCTTGCCATCAACACAGAAGGAGCTTCCGTCCGAGAAGAGGATGCAATCAGGGTTGTCCAGTGGCACATCAAACAGGTTGTTCCTTATCTGTAAGATGCTATGAACTACTTCCACACAGTCGTGCTGATCCTGGAGGACTGGCAGGTCAGGAAGCAAGGTAGCTGGATTAAGGGGCCCACACCTTTCAAAAATTAGGTTAGTGTCTTCTAGGAGTTCGGCCTCTAGCTGCTGCTGACGAAGGGCCGAAAAGACTTGGGTCGTGCCCTTACGCAGAAGGGCTGACAAGGCATGAGAGGTCCAGACCGTGGTAAAATGACCCAGGGTCAGGCTCTTTGCCTTTGTGATCAGCAGGGCAGCTGCTGCCAGAGTCCGGGTGCAGGATGGGGTTCCCTGAGCGACAGGGTCAATCTGCTGGGAGTAAAAGCAAGCGGAAATGGTGGGGCCCGCTCTGCTGGGTAAGGACGCCACTAGCAATTCCGCCCTCTCATGGACCAAAAGGTGAAAGGGTTTGCTGTAATTGGGGGGGCGGAGAGACATGGAGGAGGCCACACTGTCCTTGAGTAACTGAAAGGCTTGGATCGTGTCTGGGGACCACTGCAAAGGGTCAGGAGCAAGGTTAGCAGTGAGTCGGTGGAGCGGTTTGCTCAACTCCCCGCAGGACGGCAACCAGGGGCGACAGAAGCCAATTAATCCTAAGAAACCTCGAAGTTGTTTCTTGGTGTTTGGCAGAGGGCAGTTTTGGATAGTCTTTATGCGGACTGGGTCCATTTGTCTCCCCTCTGGGGTTAACAGGAAGCCCAGATATCGGACCTTCTGTGAGACCCACTGAATCTTGTTAGGGTCTACCTTGTGGCCTCTGGTGTGTAGGTATAATAAAAGTGCCTTACCATCGGTGCAGAGGGCGGCTTCTTCGCAGTTACCTAGTAGGATGTCATCTACGTATAGGACTAACATGGATCCCTGCGGACTGGTGAAGCCTTCCAAGTCGTGGCGGAGGCATTGGCTGAAAATCGTGGGGCTGTCTCTGTAGCCTTGAGGAAGTCATTGCCAGACATAACTTTGTCCCTCCCAGGTGAAACCAAAGAGATACTGAGAGTCTGGGTGCACAGGAATGCTGAAAAAGGCTGATTTTAAGTCAATAACAGTGAACCACTCAGCATCCCAGGGGATTTGGCTGATGATAGTAGCTGGATCAGGAACTACTGCATGAAGAGGGACCACATACTGATTAACAACCCGTAGATCCTGTACAAAGCGCCAACGAATACCCTTCCTTTTTAGGAGGCTTTTTGACAGGCAGTATAGGGGTATTACAGGGAGTGCGCTGAGGGCGGACTAGCTTTTGTGCAATGAATCCCTCAATAATGGATTTGTGGAGATCATTTGTGGAGTTCGTGAGTGCCTTGTCTTTAGTTAGTTAGTCAGGGAATTTGTTTTGGGGACCCTCTACTCCCTGAACTGTGTCCTCAAGCCAGGGAGTGAGGGTTTGAGGATTCTATAATCTACCGCTTATTACACCTGTGGAGGGATTCACCACCTCCTCCCACTTGTGGGTCTTTTGGGCTGTACTGAACCCAGTCAGCCGCACTGCTACACCTCTGCAGAGAATTGTATAGGTCATCAAGGGCCCCAGCAAGGTACGCGTACCAACAGGACACTAGTTTTATATTTGTTACATCCAGACACGGGTATTTTAAGTGTGGGCACCGGTGACCCTAAACATAGTGTTTCCCCTGTTATGTAGTATTTGTTGCCTGTTTAATATAATTGTTGTGTTGAATATATTTTTATGTGTTGTGCTATTTCTTGGAAGTCTCCAACTATCTGTCAAATAAGTGGGGATTCCTCTGTAGTTAGAATTTTCCGCCCAAGCTGCCCTGGTGACCCTGCCAGGAAGGAGCGAGGGGGGTGGAGGCACCGCCAACTAATTTTATAACCAAAAAAGGAAAAAGATTCACCCTACTGAGTGGGTGGCGGGATCCAAAAGAACCCAGACCTGTCCCTCAGAACATGTAAGCGGATTGCCATTAAAGGAGGTAATCAGGTGGAGAGGCGCTACAGGGTAAGAAACCCTGCTGGGAAATGGGGCTGTGGGGCTCGGGTTTGAGAACTGTGGCAGGGAACGGGGGCCTGTGGGGGATGAGTTAGAGCCCTGTGGAAGGGAATGGGGGGCTGTGGTGGATGGGTTTCAGCGCTGTGGCAGGGAATGGGAGGTTGTGCAGCATGGGTTTCAGCGCTGTGGCAGGGAATGGGGGCAGTGGGGGATGGGTTTGAAGGCTGTGGCAGGGAATGGGGGCCTGTGGGGGATGGGTTTGAGGGCTGCGGCAGGGAATGGGAGCTGGGGGGGATGGGTTTGAGCGCGGTGGTAGGGAACGAGGTGGCTGTGATGTGGCTGTGGGGGATGGGTTTGAGGACTGTGGCAGGGAATGGGGTCCTGTGGGGATGGGTTTGAGCGCTGTGGCAGGAATGAGGCGGCTGTGATGGGGCTGTGGGGGAGGGGTTTCTCGGCTGTGGCATGAATCTTGGTGGCTGTGATGAGGCTGTGGGGGATGGGTTTGAGAGCTCTGGCAGGAATGAGGTGGCTGTGATGTGGCTGTGGGCGATGGGTTTTGGGCTGTAGAAGGGAATGGGGGCTGTGGGGATGGGTTTGAGAGCTGTGGCCAGGAATGAGGCGGCTGTGATGTGGCTGTGGGTGATGGGTTTTGGGCTGTGGAAGGGAATGGGGGCTATGTGGGATGGGTTTATTCTCTGCGGCATGAATCTTGGTGGCTGTGATGGGGCTGTGGGAATGGGTTTGAGCACTGTGGCAGGAATGGGGGCTGTGGGGATGGGTTTGAGCGCTGTGGTAGGGAATGGGGGGCTGTGATTGGGCTGTGGGGGTCGGGTTTGAGCGCTGTGGCAGGGAATGGGGGGCAGTGATTGGGGCAGTGGGGGATGGGTTTGAGCGCTGTGGTAGGGAATGGGGGGATGTGGGGGATGGGTTTGAGCGTTGTGGCAGGGAATGAGGCGGCTGTGATGTGGCTGTGGGCGATGGGTTTTGGGCTGTGGAAGGAATGGGGGCTGTGGGGGTGGGGTTTGAGCTCTGTGGCAGGGAATGAGGCGGCTGTGATGTGGCTGTGGGCGATGGGTTTTTGGGCTGTGGAAGGGAATGGGGGGCTGTGGGGGATGGGTTTGAGCGCTGTGGCAGGGAATGGGGGGCAGTGATTGGGGCCGTGGGGGATGGGTTTCAGTGCTGTGACAGGTAATGGGAGGCCGTGGGCGATGGGTTTTCGCGCTGTGGAAGTGATTGGGGGGCTCTGGGTAATGGATTTAGAGCTGTGGCAGGGAATGTGGGGCTGTGGCGGATGGGTTTGTGGGCTGTGGCAGGGAATAAGAGGGTATGGGGGTCGGGTTTGAGTGCTGTGGCAGGGAATGGGGGGCTGTGGGGGATGGGTTTGAGAGCTGTGCGAGGGAATGAGGTGGCTGTGATGAGGCTGTGGGGGATGGGTTCAATGTCTGTGAAACGGAATGGGGGGCTGTGGGGGATCGGTTTTAGTTTTGAAGCAGGGACTGGGGGGCTATGGGGGATGGGATTGAGGGCTGTGGCAGAGGATGGGGGGCTGTGGGGGCCGGGTTTGAGTGCTGTGGCAGGGAATGGTGGGCTTTGGGGGCCCGGTTTGACCTCTGTGGCAGGGAATGGTGGGCTGTGGGGGCCCGGTTTGACCTTTGTGGCAGGGAATGGGTGGCTGTGGGGGATGGGTTTGAGTGCTGTGGCAGGGAACGAGGCGGCTGTGATGGGGCTGTGGAGTCAGGTTTGAGCGCTGTGGCAGGGAATGTGGGGCTGTGGGGGATGGGTTTGAGCTCTGTCGCAGGGAATGTGGGGCTGTGGGGGATGGGTTTGAGCACTGTGGCACGGAATGTGGGGCTGTGGGGGATGGGTTTGAGCACTGTGGCAGGGAATCTGGGGCTATGGGGGATGGTTTGAGCGCTCTGGCAGGGAATGGGGGGCTGTAGGGGATGGGTTTGGAGGTTATGGAGGGGTCAGTGGCTGTGGTGGAGCACACTGGGTCAGCACATTCAGCTGTTAACCCAAAGGATGGTGATTTGAGCCCACCCAGGGATGGTACTGACCCTACTACCTCCTTGGACCCTCAAAGGAACCCTTTTGCCGCTTCAGAGCTGTCCCTGCTGGCCTCAGCGTGTTCAGCTTGTGGCCCGAATGGTGCGCTGGCTGCGACACGAAAATCCATCTCCCAGCAGCCATGCCGGGGGCTCGGGCTTAATCCTCAAGGCCGAGCGCAAAACCCTTCAGCCGGGCATCTTTTGCCCGCTTTCCGCTTCTGCCCAAGCAGCAAGGGAGAAACAGAGGGGACATGCTGGCTCTAAGGGTATGTCTACGGGTAGCGATCGGTTTATCAGGGATCGATAGATCGCTTTCCATCTAGACGCGATATATCGATCCCCGAACGCGCTCCCATCAACCCCAGAACTCCACCAGGGCGAGTGGCGGTAGCGGGGTCGACAGGGGGAGCCGCGGCCGTTGATCCCACGTTGCGAGGACGGGAGGTAAGTCGAAATAAGAGACTTCGACTTCAGGCAAGCTATTCCCCTAGCTGAAGTTGTGTATCTTACATCGATCCCCCCCCCCCCAGTGTAGGCCAGGCCTAGGAGTGCCTCCCTCCCACTTCCCTGTTGGCTGCTGTGATAAATGGGGGGGCGGGCGTAGCTCCCTTTTGTGGACACCCAGCCAGCCAGTTAGCTATAAAGTCCCTCTTGGTGGCTGTACTCTGCTTGTTTTACCTGTAAAGGGTTAAAAAAGCCTCCCTGCATAGGTAAAAGAAAGGGAGTTGGGCCTCTGATCAAAAGAGCCAATGGGAGGGCTTTTTAAAAATGGAAAAAAGAACCTACCCCACTATTCGGTTGCATTGCTGGCCATAAGACTAATCTGCGTGTGTGAAAATTGATACATGAGCAATTCATTCAGGTTCATTGCTAGGCACAGTTTTCTCTGAGAATCTTCTTTCACAAGCCAATAGCATCCCCTGCTGGACTAGGTAGAGATTCCTTCCGTGAACATTGCTAAACATGAGCCAGTCATTACAGGTCACTGAGAGGTATGAATTTCTCTTTGAAATATCCACAAAATAGCATTCGGTTGCACGGTTAAGCCCTTTGTTAGAGCTCCTTCCGTGAAAATAGTAAAACATGACCCTTTCGAGCGTTATCTCTACGAGCGAGGAAAGTCTCAATGGAATCGTCCTCCTTCTGCAATTCTGATGCACTGCTGAGAATTTGGCAGTTATACGTTGTGAAAACAGCAAAACATGAGAAATTCACTTCGGATTATTGGGAAGCTCGAATTCCTCCAGCTCCCATCTTAAATTGCTATTCGGATGCACAGCTAGCAACTTGACCGAGATACGCTGGGAAAACAGTTATACCTGAGCAATTCATTCGAAATCACTC
The DNA here is from genome assembly GCF_016161935.1 of Mauremys reevesii. Classification (NCBI taxonomy): domain Eukaryota; kingdom Metazoa; phylum Chordata; order Testudines; family Geoemydidae; genus Mauremys; species Mauremys reevesii. The sequence goes on along the minus strand of NC_052646.1, from coordinate 12,009,846 downwards.
GTAGACACGAATTTCTCCTGGAAACACGCTAAAAAGGCTATTCGGTTCCACTGCTGGCCATTTGGAAGAGCTCCGTTTGTGAAAATTCCTAAAAAGGAGACGTTCAGTGCAAAGCACTGCTAGGCAACACTTTCTCCTAGACCCATCTTACAAATGCTATTCGGATGCATTGATGGCAATTTGGCAGAGATCCGTTTGGAAAAACAGCGAAATGTGAGAAATTCACTGCGGATTATTGGTAGTCATGAATTTCTCCTGGTACCATCCTAAAATTGGTATTAAGATGCACTGCTGTCAATTTGACAGAGGTACGATTTGAGCGAAGGTTTCAAAGCAGCTAAACATGAGTAAGAATTCCACATCATTGGTAAGCACGAATTCCTCCTGCTCCCATCCTAAACTTCATATTCGGATGACCAGCAACAACATGACCGAGATACGCTGTGAAAACAGCTACACATAAGCAATTCATTCCAAATCTTTCGAAGGCACGAATTGCTCCAGGAACCACCCTGAAAATGCTGTTCGATTACACTCCTGCCCATTTGGCAGAGATCCGTTTGTGAAAATAGCTAAACATCAGGTATTCATTCAAGACGTAAGCTAGGCACATGAAAAAAGCTAATGAAGAGTTATTAAGCCCACATCAGTGCTAGACACGACTTTCCCCTTGAACCAACCTCCAATTGCTATTCGAGAGCACTGGTGGCTATTTGGCAGAGTTCTTTTCGTGAAAATTGCTAAAAAGGAGACATTCGGTTCAAAGCACTGCTAGGCAACTCTTTCTCCTGGAACCATTTTACAAATGCTATTCGGTTGCATTGCTGGCCATAAGACTAATCTGCGTGTGTGAAAATTCATACATGAGAAATTCATTCAGGTTCATTGCTAGGCACAGATTTCTCTGAGAATCGTCTTTCACAAGCCAATAGCATCCCCTGCTGGACAATTAGTAGAGATTCCTTTCGTGAACATTGCTAATCATGAGCCAGTCATTACAGGTCACTGAGAAGTACGAATTTCTCTTTGAAATATCCACAATATAGCATTCGGTTGCACTGTTAGAGCTCCTTCCGTGAAAATAGCAAAACATGACCCTTTCGAGCCTTATCCCTGCGAGCGAGGAAAGTCTAATGGAATCGTGATGGCTGAGTTTGATGCTGTTCTACACCAGCATCTAAGAAGAGTCACTGAATGACGCTCAAGAAACGGACACATCCCATGACCTTGGAAAAACGATTCAAAATGAGATCATACAGTAAGTGGCAACAAAAGTCAAACAGAAGATTGTGGCAGATCTGAATTCTGCAAGATATTATTCTGGACTGCACACCTGACATCAGCCATACGGAACAAATGGCTTTAATGGTGCGTGTTGTAACAAAAACAGAACCTAGAGAAAAATGTCCCTGCAATGGTGATTGTCAGAAAGCATTTTCTAGAATTTATTGACAATGATGATACTAGTATGACAAATATGCTTCTTAAAAAGCTGGAAGATACAGGGATTGTGATAGCTGACATGAGAGGTCAGGGCCACGATACTGGTGCCAATATGAAAGGAAAGAACAGAGGAGCGCAGACACGGATCTGAGAGTTAAACCCTCGAGCTTTTTTTGTCCCATGCAGTTCTCATTCATTGAACTTGGTGGTCAGTGATACAGCATCAGCTTCTAGTGAGGCTACTGAATTTTTTAATAAAAGAACAGGAATACTTGTGGCACCTTAGAGACTAGCAAATTTATTTGCGCATAAGCTTCCGTTGGCTACAGCCCTCTTCATCGGAGGCATAGAATGGAACATATAGCAAGGATACACACACACACACACACACACACACACACACACACACACACACACACACATAGAGATCATGAAAAGGTGGGGGTTGACCTGACCACTCTAAGAGGGTAATTAATTCACATGCGCTTTACTTAGCAGGAGAAAAAAATTTGTTGACGTGATAATCAAGAGAGCTCATTTCAGACACTTTGACAATAAGGTATGAAATTTAAGCCATTCATTACCTCGTTCCATCATAAGGGCACCGATGAGGCTAAAGGAATGATGAAAACTGACCCCTCTGTGTGAAAACATGGCCCCAGTGAAGTCGATGTCAAAATTCGGCCATTGGCTTATTTTCCTGCCCCCAAATTTTCTGGCTTCTCTCTCCTTTTTGGGGACCCGCTCCTTACCAAGTCACCAGCAGGGAGCATACCATGAGAAATTTGTCTCTAGTAATGAATTTCGAAGTCTGACGGCGGGATTATTCACCCACGAAAGCTTATGGGCCAATACGTCTGCCCCAGGACTCATTTACGCTTTTCTCGATTTGGTAATGGTCACAAACCGAAAGCTAACAAACCACCAGGAGAGATTGCTTTCACACGAAGACTCCATGAGTAATTTGTCACTAGCACTGATAAGGACTGAACTTCTCATTTGGTAATTTTTTCAGACCCAGTCTCTACCAAACCAGCAGCAGTTTAGTCTAAAGACTTTTAGAGTAACATTCTGTAACTAGTACTGGTCAGGAATGACGGTCACACTTTTAGTTATTTTCATGAGCCAGTCTTTACCAAAGAAGCAGGGAGACTACTAATGGCTTCGAAGGAAGAGTCCACGAACAATTTTGTCCCTAGCACTGCTCAGGAATGAAATGCTCATTTATAGTATGGTTTCACCTAGCAATCTCTACTAAACCACAAAGAGACTAAGTGAAAGGCTTTCGGAGCACGATTCAATGAGAAATTTGTCCCTACCAGGCTCCGGGAAGACTTTCTCTTTTTTAGTATTTTTCAAGGACCGGTCGCTACCAACCACCAGGAGGGAAACTGAAAGGCGTTTAGAGGATGATTCCGTGAGAAGTTTATCACTAGCGTTATACAGCAATTGAACGGCTTGGAACAGACACGGTCCCAACAACACTGCAGACAGCAAACTTTAAGACCTATTTTTTCTGAAACAGCATTAACCTTTTGAAAAATAATTTTGTGCTGGGGGCAGGGGGGAGTTATCATCCTTTTTAAAATAATCCTGTACGTTTCCTGGTATTTTCCTTATCATGGAATTATCAGGAATTTGAGCAGCTTGCCTTTTTTCATGCTTTCACTACCTAGTCTAAATGTTCCATAATACAGCTGAGGACACCGATGAGGCTAAAGGGATGATGAAAACTAACCCCTCTGTGTGAATTCATGGCCCCAGTGAAGTCGATGACAAAATTCGCCCTTTTGCTTAGTTCCTACCCCAAAATTTTCTGGCTTAACGCTTCCTTTTGGGGAACCACTCTCTACCGAGTTACCAAGAGACATTCATTCGTGAGCGCTGTTAGTGAGAAATGTCTCAAGAAAACATCATTTAAAAGCCATTACGATGTAGGTCTCTGGTTATGGAAGCGATCCGTTCGTGGGAATGTGGAAAAGAGAATTTTGTTACCGAGCTCTGCTAGGGACAAATTCCTCAAGGAATCATGCTTCGAAAGCCACTACGATGCACTGCTAATGGTTTAGAAGAGATCGGTTCGAGAGAACTAGGAAAAATGACAAATTTATTCCTGATCTGTGCAAGGGAGAAATTTCTCAAGGAATCCTCGTCTAAAAAACATACGATGCACTGCTAGTGTCTCCGAAGAGAGGAGTCGGTGAGAAAGAGCAAAAAAATAGTGAATAGTTACGGATCTGTGCTAATGATCACCTTCTCTAGGAATTTTGGATGCACTGCTAATGTTTTGTAAAGGATGGGTTCGAGAGAAGGACAAAAAAGAGGCTTTTGTTCCTGATCTGTGCTAGGGATAAATGTCACAAGGAATCATGCTTCAAAAGCTATTAGGATGCACTGCTTATTTTTTTGGAAGAGACCGTTTCGTGAGAAAGAGGAAAAATGAGAATGTCATGTCCGATCACTGCTAGGGACAAATCATTAGCATGCAATGCTAACGATTTGGGAGTGATCGGTTCATGAAAAAGACGAAAACTGATAAATTCATTCCCGCTCTGTACTAGGGATAAAGTTCTCAAGGAATCATGCTTGAAAAGCCACTAGCAAGCACTGCGCTTGATTTGGAAATGATCTGTTCATGACAAAGCGGGAAAAAAGCAATTCATTCGTGAGCTCTGCTAGTGATAAATGTCTCAAGGAAACATAATCTAAAAGCCGTTGCGATTTAGTTCTCTAAGTTTGGAAGAGAACTGTTCGTGAGAGACGAAAATAATTTTGTTCCTGATCTGAGGTAGGGAAAAATGTCTCAAGGAATCACAGTTCAAAAGCCGTGTGGATGCACTGCTAATGGTTTGGAAGAGATCTGTTCATGAGCTCAAAGAGACATTCATTGGTGAGCTGTGCTAGGGATAACCTTCTCTAGGAATGTTGCTTTTATAACTATTTGGATGCACTGCTATTGGCTTTTAAGAGATTTGTTTGTGAGACAAATGAAAAAACTTTTTCTCTGACAGAGCATTAGCCGTCTGAAAAGCAATTTTCTCTTCTTCTCGGTCAGTCCTTTTAAAAATACTGCTGTACGTTGGAATTACAGGGGTTTGAGCAGCTTGTCTTGTTTTCATGCTTTCAGTACTAAGGCTAAATATTCCGCAATACAGATAGCGTGATCTAAGGACACCGCTGAGGCTAATGGGTGATGAAAACTAACCCCTCAGTGTGAAAGCATGGCTCCAGTGAAGTTGATTTCAAAATTCGCCCTTTGGCTTATTTCCCGCCCGCAAGTTTTCTGGCTTCGCGCTCTCTCGCTCTCTCTCTCTCTCTCTCTCTCACACACACACACCCATCCTTTTGGGGATCTGCTCTCTACCGAGAGTCACCATGAGGGAAACCGAAATTCTTTCGGAGGATCAGACTATGAGAAATTTGTCTCTAGCCTTGATCAGGAATGAATTTCGAAGTCTGACTGAGTGGGTCTTCACCCACGAACGCTGTCTCCAATAAGTCATCGTCGCGTTTCTCGAGTTGGTCATTTTCGTGAAGCGATCTCTACCAACGCACCAGGAGAGCTTTAGCATGGCTTTTACACGAAGAATCCATGAGTGTAAAGTGTGAGGAATTAGTTTCTAGCACTGGTGAGGAATTAGTTTCTCATTTGGCAACTTTTCAGACCCGCTCTCTACCAAACCAGAGGCAGATTACCCTAAAGACTTTTAGAGTAACATTCCGTGAGACGTCTCTCACTAGCACTGGTCAGGATTGACGATGCCATGAAAAATTTTGTCACTAGCACTACAGAGGCAGGAATTGCATTTTTTTTTCAAAAATCCGATCGCTACCAAACTACCAGGAGAGATTTCTCATGGCTTTTAGATGAAGACTCCATGAGAAATTTGTCACTAGGCGAGATCAAGAATGACTTGCTCAAGTTTTTAGTCTTCCAAACGGCTATGGCATTCGAAGGACGAGTGCATGAACAATTTTGTCCTTAGCACTGCTCAGGAAAGAATGTCTCTATTTTAGCATTTGCCACGAACCGATCGCTACCAACCACCAGGAGGGAAACGGAAAGGCTTTTAGAGGATGATTCCGTGAGAGGTCTATCACTAGCGTTATACAGAACTTGAACGGTCATATTTAACAAGTTTCACGACCCGATCTCTAGCAAACCAGCAGGGGAAGAAGCCTAATGTCTTTGAAAAGAAGATTGCTTGGATATGGTGAGTCTAGTTCCAGCCCTCCTTCGTGGAACCCCTGACACAGGCTGAGATGAAAGACATGACTTCACCCAATTTGTCGCGCGTAATAGCCGGGAACGGAACGGTTCTAACAACACAGCAGACAACAAACTTTAAGATCTTTAATTTTGTGCTTTTCTAGGTCAGTTCTCCTTCTTTTAAAAATAATCCTGTACGTTTCCTGGCCTTTTCCTTATTATTGAATTACAGGGTTTGATCAGCTTGTCTGGTTTCATGAGTGCATTACATAGTCCAAATGTTCCGTAATACTGTGCTAGCGAGACCTAAGGACACCGACGAGGATAAAGGGATGATGAAAACTAACCCCTCTGGGTGAACTCATGGCTCCGGTTCTGTCGATGTCAAAATTCGGCCTTTGGCTCATTTTCTGCCCCCAAATTTTCTGGCTTCTCTCTTCCTTTTTGGGAACTGCTCTCTACTGAGAGTCACCCGGAGGGAAATTGAAATACTTTCGCAGGAGCTTACCATGAGAAATTTGTCTCTAGCCCTGCTCAGGAATGAATTTCGAAGGCTGACTGAGTGGATAGTCAGCCACGAAAGCTTACTCGCCAATACGTCTGGCGGGGACTCAAACTCGCTTTTCTCAGTTTGGTAATTTTCGTGAAGCGATCGCTACCAAACCACCAGGAGAGAGTTCTCGTGGCTTTTACATGAAGACTGTATGAGTAATTAGTCACAAGCACTGATGAGGCATGAATTTGCAATTGTATCACACCCGATCTCTACCAAACCAGCAGCAGATAATCCTAACGACTGTTAGAGTAACGTACCGTGAGATGTCTGTCACTAGCCGGGTGGTGGAGCTGTAGTGGGCTAGATGGAAAATTGGGGGGACTACGTCAGAGGTGGGAGAGCGGAGTCGGGCAGTGTGGGACAGCTGCTCTGCTAGCTGGTGCCACGGGGCGGGTGGCTGCAGCGCCGCGGTCTCCTCAGCGTGCGGCCGCCCTTCGACTGTGGGATCAGCAGAGCCGTTGGGGAGCAGGGGCCAGAGTGGGTCGGTCGGGGTTGCGGTGGGGAGACTTGGACCTTGCACCTGCCCTGGGCAGTGAACCCCAACGTGTGGTGACATGGCCTGTGGTCTTCTTTTGGCCACCCTCGGCCCCTTGCTCAGGCTCGCTTCTGCACTGCTGCTGGCGTAGGGCTGCCAGATCTCCGCTGGGAAACGGTACCTGCAGTGTCCGATCAGTAGTACTGAGTAAACCTCCACAACCGGGCAGGAAGAGCGGCACTCAGGAACTGCCCAGCTCAGTCAGAGCGCGGTACCCGTGGGCTGCACCCGGGGGAGGGAGCCTGAAGTGCAAAACATTTGAGGAGCAAGGCGTGTGGCCAGGTTACTTCCGAGACACCCTTCCCAGCGTCCATTGTTCTCCGGTCCTGGAGCACGGCTCTCCTTCCCACATCCTGCCCCAGTCACACACATCCCGACCCTGGGAGAACAGCTGCACCTCCATCGCCCTGCCCCAGTCACACACATCCCGACCCTGGGAGAACAGCTGTACCTCCATCGCCCTGCCCCAGTCACACACATCCCGACCCTGGGAGAACAGCTGTACCTCCAGGGCCGGCTCTAACATTTCTGCCGCCCCAAGCAGAAAAGAAGAGCGCCGCCCCCCTCCCCAACGGCGTGGCCCGCGGCCCTAGCCCCCGCCCCCCGAGCTGCGCGGCCTGGCCCGAGCCCCGCCCCCTCGAGCGGCACGGCCTAGCCCCGCCCCAGCGGCACGGCCCTAGCCCTAGTCCCCGCCTCCCAGGAGCGGCGCGGACCGCGGACTGAGCCCCGCCACCCACGAGCGGCGCGGCCCGCGGCCCTAGCCCCTGCCTCCCACGAGCGGCGCGCACGCGGCCCGAGCCCCCGCCCTCCCCACCCAGAGCGGCGCGGAGCAAAGCCCTCCCCCTCCCCAGAGCGGCGCAGAGCGCGGCCTGAGTACCCCAGCGGCCCGGCCCGCGCCCTAGCCCCCGCCCCCCACGAGCGGCGCAGACTGCGGACTGAGCCCCGCCCCCGAGCGGCGCGGCCGCGGCCCCGCTTCCCCAGTGGCGCATCATGCCGCTCAAACCAAAAACAAGAACACCAAAGCCCGCTCGCCGCCCCCCTCCAAGTTGCCGCCCCAAGCACGTGCTTGGTAGGCTGGTGCCTGGAGCCGGCCCTGTGTACCTCCAACGTCCTGCCTTAGTCACGGCGCGCCCGACCCTGGGAGAACAGCTGTACCTGTAACGTCTGCCTCAATCAAACACACCCCGACCCTGGTAGAACAACTGTACCCGTAACCTCCTGCTCCAGTCCCCACCCCTGACCCGGGGAGAACAGCTGTACTTCCCGCTTCCTACCCCAGTCTCACATACCCAGAGCACAGCTCTCCCTCCCCATCCTACCCCAGTTACCGCTTGTGACATTACACTAAGGGATTTTTTGAAACTATGCTGAGTTTAAATATAATGTAACTGGACTATGCTTTATGCAAAAGGTCTCTTGTAAAGTATCATAACAAAGCTTATACTCTACTGAGTGTGTTCGTTCTAGTTGTACCACCCGTGTAGCTGAAACTAGAAATATGAAATATAACTCTGAGGGCCTAGTGTAATTAAGCAAAATGTGGGCCATTAATGGTGGTTTGGAATCTTGCTGGCTCCCATTAACCAGACTGTAGATGGCTCTGTTTTATTTGTAAATCTCCCTGTATACGTGTGCTGGCAAGTGGGCAATGAAGTCTTACAGTGACATGTGATCATGTCACCTGAACTGGACTCCATCTTTAACCTGGTGGTTTTCCATTGAGAAGGAGGGGTGGGAGCCCAGAGAGCGACAAAGGATTCGCACCTTATGCAAAAGATATATAAATGCGTCGAACAGCAGAAACGGGACAGCCATTATGAGGCATCCCCTAGCTACCACCTGAGCTGGAACAAGGGCTGTACCAGGGGGTAAGGATTGTGCCCAGAGGAGAAAGGCATCCAGTCTGTGAAAGAAACGTATGGAAACATCTCTGAAGGTGAGAGTTCAGTTGTATTACTGTATTAGACTTAGAGTTGCATGTTTTATTTTATTTTACTTGGTAATTCACTTTGTTCTGTTGGCTAATACTTGGAACCACTTAACTCCTACTTTCTGTATTTAATAAAATCACTTTTTCATTACTAATTAACCCAGAGTATGTATTAATACCTCGGGGGGGGGGAAGCAGCTCTCTCTATCAGTGTTATAGAGGGTGAAAAAATGTTGAGTTTATCCCGTATAAGCTTTATACAGAGTAAAATGGATTTATTTGGGGTTTGGACTCCATTGGAGCAGGGGCGGCTCTAGGATTCCGCTGACCCAAGCACGGCGGCATGCCGTGGGGGGCGCTCTGGCAGTCGCGGTCCCTGCGGGATGGCCACCGGAGCCGCCTGCCGCCCTCCCGCGGGACACCGCCCCACGCGCGCGCGTTTGGTGCGCTGGTGTCTGGAGCTGGCCCTGATTGGGGGGTCTTCTGCGCGTTAAAGACAGAAACACTTCTGTAAGTTGCTTTCAGGTGAAATCTGCTGCTTTGGGGCACGTGGTTCAGACCCTGGGTCAGTGTTGCAGCAGACGGGCCTGTCTGGCTCAACAAGACTACCTGTCTGGAGTAGTCTTGGCACAGCAGGTGGCAGTTCCCAGGAGTGTTTCTGTGCTCCAACCCATCACGCCCCTCAAGGCCTGCTCAGCTGGTGGGGGTATTGGGCTCCGGTGATTGCTAATCCAGAAGGACTGGTCCTACGTCTCCCCAAGGCAGTCATGGCTATATGCAAGAGGCACCAGGCTGCTCCCACATCCAAACTTATCACACCGCATAGCATTCTATTGTCCTTTCCCCTTGCCTTTATCCCACAGAGGTCTCCCCTAACCACATCCGCTGAAGCAAGGTAGAGAGCAGGGCTAGCATGCCATGACCAGGAACTCTTGCCCAGTGATGTGTAAGGAAGAGAGGTGAGGACTGAGACTCTCTGGTTACATGCCTCTGGAAAGTTGGATGGCTAGATTGCTCAGGTCCATTTCTTCCCGATCCTCTTCCTGGGGCTGAGAGTCCTGCCCTGCTCCGCTCCACTGGCCTGGAGGAGTCTTCTGCAAGCACAGGAAATAACCCAAGAAAGAGTCTACACTACCCAAAGCTCTACTGGTGCGTGAGCTCCTGCTTTCCCTGCCTCCCTCGCCCATCCGCTCTGCATCACCTCCAGTGGATGAACAGAAATGGATTCAACACCTATGGCTCAATAGGCTGGTTACACCCATTTCCGCATCACTCTAGCACCCAGTACCTCAGTCTGAGTCTCTTGCACTCCTCCCCAAGCTCCTCTTGCAGACCTTTGAGACCAAGCCTCTTGGGATGCACACATGACCAGATTCAGTCATGTTCCTACATAAAAATGGTTAACCTTGTCTAAAGAAAAATACTTTCTACATTTCAAACAGTAATTATCCCATATTTAACTGCTGTCTAAGTCGGGCTTAAAACAGGTCTTTGCATTTAAAAAGGTTGTCCAAAAATTGTGTAATTGTATAAACATTCGAGAGCTTGGTTATTGCTTAAAAACAAGTTCAACTTTAAATGAACCTTATAAACAATTTATTAATAATTTGGAGCTTCCTTGGAAGTTTTGTTACTGGGGCATGCATAATTAACAATCAAACCTAGGGTCTTCACTTTAAAGTGTTAGTTTCCACATTATTCTGAGTAATGAGGCTTTTCAGCCCATATTTATATATTTACTATGAAACAAGCAATTTTTGTCCTTATGGAGCATTTGTGAGCTTTGCCATAGCGATAAAGCTATTGAAAAAGAAAAGCAAACAGGGTGAGGCAGTGAAGTGGCTGCCTACTCTGTAAAGCCTCCATCACATACACTTGCTGGTAAATGGCCACTGGAAAAACCATCTCTTTCCTAATTTGGACGTTAAGATTCTATTAGAGTCCAACCGGAACAGTGAATGGAAGTTAAGATGCTCTGGTACTCGCTCTATTAGAGTCCAACCAGGAACAGTGAGCAGAAGTAACGTTTCCTCCCATTCTATAACTGATGGGGTGGGGTGGGGTGGCGGCAGGGGCAAGGGGAATTGAGAAAGGGGGGTGCCTGATGTGTTGGGGTATGGCGTTCCCCTACTTCAGCTCCACAGGCTGGCGCCTGCACTCCCGTGACAGGCAGGGTCTGGTGCAGAGCATGGCATGGCAGGCAGATGACATCTCCCATAATGCCAGGGCCCTTTCACAGCAAGGGTGGCATCTCCCCATGCTAGCACGGACCCCACCTACTCCTCCCGCTTTCTCCTGACAACAGCACCACCCTTCACGGCACCACCTCATGGCAACTTCTGCTTCTGGGCTCTCACCGGAAATGGGAAGTCCAGTCGGGCCTGGCAGTGGCTGACAGGCAACGGAGACAGGAGACACTGCCACTCCCATGGTGCCACAGGGGCCACCGTGGCTGGTGGGAGATAGATAAATAGATAAATGTCTGTGTACCTCCCAGCACTATGTCTCCTTTAGTGCTTGTGTCCCCCTGTCCTGCTTAGTCTGTGTGTTCCTTACCTGAGCACACTGTGTGTCCCAGGCATGGTCTGTCTCACCTTTGGGTCCAGCCTAACAGGGGCGTCTGTCCCCATCCTCTCACCAGTAACTTCTCCCCCAACACACACAGGAAAGGGACTGCTCTGTGCAACAGAAACCAGCCTATTCCCCGCCCCGCAGGCTGGGAGCTTGCTGCTTCCTTCACTCGCATCACAAGTTACAACAAACCCCCACTGACTAACTAGGATGGGGTGGAGCATGTCACCAGGCCATAATATTCTGGGTAAGCCCTTGATGACCAGTTTAGGAGCATCCTCTCATGTGGCCTTCCTTGCCTCTGGCTAGCGGTGATGACAAGAGGGGGATGTTGTCCCCCCTTCCTCTGGCTCCTGGCTGGCAGAGCCTAGTGCTACTACCTTGGCATATCGACTCTTACCTCTGCTAATCAGGGTTAGCCCCCCCACAGTCAGTGAGGGGATCAGGTAGGGCTCAGTTGCTAATTTTGGGCCTGGGATTGCCCACTTCTACAGGCTCAAAGTTGGTGGGGGGAGCTGTGGTATAATTGCACCCTAAATAACCTCTGGCATACTTTATTTTTGTTCTCAGAAGGTGCCCATCACCATATCTGAGCTGACTGTCACAGAGTCCCCAAATCACGGAGTCCCCAGGTTATGCTCTGGAACGTCTCCATACGAGGCCAGTCAGGAGTCTGGGGGACCCTCCGCTCTTTGTGCGCACTGTCTCCAGGGCAAGATGCTTACACAGCTTCGACCTTCCTGGATCTGACCTCGGAGCATTCAGCATCCCCTTCTACGCCGTGCGCTTGCTGCAGCAAGTCCACCCAGACGGGGCTCCTGGGGAAGCCAGAGTGCCTTGCACCCCAACTCCGCAGTCAGCAGTGACTCTCAGCCAGCTAGTAAAACAGAAGGTTTATTAGTTGACAGGAATGCAGTGGGTAGAACACAACTTGTTAGCACAGAAATCAGTGACTTTCAGCCAAGTCCATCTTGGGAAGTCCTGAGCCAGAAGCTCTTCCAGTCCTCCCAAGCAGACAGCCTACCTTCCAGCAACCCGACCTCCCACACCCCCATTGCTCCTCCTCCCTGTCTTTGTCTTGCTTCCCAGGTAAAGAGTCACCTGGGCGTCACCTGGTTGTATCCCCCTCCTGGGTATCAGGTTACAAAAGGCACCAGTCATAGCATATGGGCAGGCAGCTGGAGCAGCCTCACCTGCCCCAGAGGTCTCGGCCAAAGTCACGCACCCCTATTCCCACCACCGAGGTATTAGTGCAGCATGCAGGGAAACTGAGGCACACACAGTATTCATGCAAAACAGTAAAATACACATAGGCTCAACAGTAAGACACACATACACCATAACAAGGGAAAATCCCCACTTTGTGACACTGACGTTTTAGATTCCTGCTGCCTCTGTCTTGGTACATCATTTCACCCCACTTCTCTATACTAGCCTATCTTTTTTTCTTTCTCTCTACTCTGTTCCAAGTCTGGCCAGTCTTAAGAATGACTCAGCTTTGTTATACGCTGTACTCGGCACCACGGGCTGAAGCAGCATGAGCAGCATCTCTCTGGGAATGAGAAAGCTAGAGTGAGATGTTCTCCCAAGACCATTGCGTGAGTCAGGATCCAGGGGCCGAAAGCGCTAGCTGTCCTTGTGTCCTGCCTGCAGCATCTGAGACAGAAGCTTCTGTTCTTTTCTATCCCTCCTGGGTGGCTGCCATGACAGCAGTGCTAATCTGAACAAAATGACTGTGGATCTGCTATTCCGCATTTAACGGCCTTTTCCATTCCTCCAGAAAAGCTAGTTGGGGGCAGATCCATGGAGCTATGGTACCAGCTGAGGGGCTGTATTTTGTTGCTAGCAGGAGAATTGGGGCATGATTGTCCTCACTTACACTGTTGTAGATCAGCATTAACTCAGTGGCATTGCATCAGACTGAATGAGAGGAAAGTTGACCCATGCAGATGAGCTGTTTCTTAATGAGAGAGAGAGTGTATGTGTGTGTGTGTGGGGGGGTGGTTGGAAGGAAGGGGAATTGGAAAGGAAAGATACTAATATGTAACCAGAACAGCAAGAGATGCGTGTCAATCTCAATTTCTTTCTCTGAGTGACCTTGGCACCAAGTGCCCTGCTCTTCGCTGACCTTGGCTCTTATGGTCCCAGGCTTGATGTGACCTTCCTGCTTTCCAGGCTTAAGCTTCTCATTCTGTCAGGGTACGTCTACATTACCCACCGGATCGGCGGGTAGCGATCGGTTTATCAGGGATCGATATATCGAGTCTCATCTAGACATGCTATATCGATCCCCGAACGCGTGCCCGTCGACTCCGGAACTCCACCAGTAGCGGCGTCGACAGGGGGAGCTGCGGCCGTTGATCCCACGCCGTGAGGACGGGACGTAAGTCGGAATAAGATACTTCGACTTCAGCTCCACTCTTCCCATAGCTGAAGTTGCGTATCTCTCATCGACCCCGCCCCCTAGTGCAGACCAGGCCTATGTCACCATTTCTTTCCCCTTTCCTTTTGTCCTATTTTAATGAGCAAAGCACTTATGCAAATAGGAGGAGGAAGCAATTGCCCTGAATGGGGAATGAAATTTACCAGGCAGCAACAGAGATCGATTCTGGTCTCATTTACACTAATGTCCTAACATTGGCATCCATCGAGTTACTCCTGTTTTACACCAAACATGAGTTCAGAATCAGGCCCTTTGCCTCCCCTGACACTGTTCTTCCATGATTGGCCCTGCACCTTATCTTGGGATGGGGCAATGTGAGTCAGTCCAAGAGAAAAACCAGAGGGCTCAATTCATTACCTGACCTGCACCCATGCAAAAGGGGTGGAAAATGCTCTCAAGTCAGAGTGATAGGTCTTTGCACTGATGTATATATACATGATGGGGAGGAGAGATAGCTCATTGGTTTGAGCATTGGCCTGCTAAACCCAGGGTTGAGAGTTCAATGCTTGAGAGGGCCATTTGGGGATTGGTCTTGCTTTGAGCAAGGGGTTGGACTGGATGATCTCTTGAGGTCCCTTCCAACCTTAATAATCTATGATTCCATGATGACACAAGGTGCAGGGCTTGCCATTAGCCAACTGGAAAGGGATTTTTAAGTGGGCAGAATACAAGTACCCAGACTGGAATTGATTCAGAATATGGGATTACTCAAAGGCTTTTCTTATTCATGTGCTCTTTTAATAATCCTAACACTTGGCGTTTGATAGCACTTTATATGCTCAAAACACTGTAGAAGCATTAGCTCTTTTTATGAGCTATAAAGAAGGTCTGAAAGGTTGGGGGGTTTGTTAAGATTACACTCTCCCCTTTGCCTTGCTTTCTGACCTAGGCACCATTTTTGTACCAATTGAACAATTTAATGTAGGGGATTGATTTTAGAACTAAATAGTTACACCGGTAAAAGCCCGAGAGTGGATGCCATTATACTGGTATTGTCATAACTATAAAGGGAAGGGACCAGCCCTCCTGTATACAATACTATAATATCCCTCCTGGCCAGAGGCACCAAAATCCTTTTACCTGTAAAGGGTTAAGAAGCTCAGGTGACCTGGCTGACACCTGACCCAAAGGACCAATAAGGGGACAAGATACTTTCAAATCTTTGGGGTGGGGGTGGGTGGAGAAGGCTTTTGTTTGTGCTCTTTGTTTTGGCTGTGCTCACTCTTGGGACTAAGAGGGACCGGACATCAATCCATTTTCTCCAAATATTTCTGAACAAGTCTCTCATATTTCAAACTTGTAAGTAACAGCCAGGCAAGGCATATTAGTTTATCTTTGTTTTCTGAACTTGTGAATTTTACCTTTGCTAGAGAGAAGTTCATCCCTGTTTTGTTGTAACTTTGAACCTAAGGCTAGAGAGGTTCCTCTGGGCTCTTTGAAGCTGATTACCCTGTAAAGTTATTTTCCATCCTGATTTTACGGAGACGATTTTTACATTTTCTTTTTAATAAAATCCTTCTTTTAAGAACCTGACTGATTTTTCCATTGTCCAAAGACCCAGGGGTTTGAGTCTTTGATCACTGTAACCAATTGGTTAGGATATTATTTTCAAGCCTCCCCAGGAAAGCGGGTGAAAGAGTTTGGGGGGATATTTAGGGGGAAGAGGAACTCCAAGTGGTCCTTTCCCTGTTTCTTGTTAAATCACTTGGTGGTGGCAGCGTACGAGGTTTAAGCTGAGCTGGTAGAAATAAGCTTAGGGGGCTTTCATGCAGGTCCCAACATCTGTACCCTAGAGTTCAGAGGGGGAAGGAACCCTGACACGCATCTTTCTACACATTTTCTGATCTACTTGCATATCTGGGTTCCAAATAAGCAATTCTAGATATGATTTTTGAAGGTTTTTATACCTGGCCTTCAGCTTCTCAAAGTCAGACAAAGGGCAGGTGTTTTTTTTCCCCCCAATTTTTAAAAAGTTCTAGCCCTCCCATTGGCTCTTTTGATCAGGTGCCCACTCCCTTTCTTTTACCTATGCAGGAAGGCTTTTTTAACCCTTTACAGGTAAAACAAGCAAAGAACAGCTACCAAGAGGGACTTTCTAGCTAACTGGCTGGCTGGGTGTCCACAAAAGGGAGCTACGCCCCCTCTCCATAGCGGGTCAGGGGCTGGCGTGGAATGTGCTGGGATATCAGCCTGGGCCCTAGTGGGGTAGGTGACTCCGTCACACACAACCACACCCAGCAAAGCTTACGCGGATTGTCTCCCTGTTTGAGAGTCCGAGCAGAGAGATCAGGGACTCATTGGTCCATGGAGAATGAGCTCCTCTACCCCAGCTGGGGGCTTCAACCCAGTGGTCGAGGGCAGCAGGTGGGCGAGCTTGCACTAGCGCTCCTGCAGGGTCAATGGTGTGGGGTAAACAGAGAACTCCAGTGTCCAGGGCTCTCAGGCCACTTGTTCATTCCACTGCAGGAAGGGATCTGGGAGCAGCCCGCAGGGGCCTGGGGCAGGAGTCTCGAAAGCAGCCGTCTTGGAGAAGGAGAAAATTTCAGCTGGGCTGAGCGGAGATGCTGCTGCAGATGCAGCTACTTCCCTGGGTACGATGCTGCAGCACTTTAACTATATGGTTAATACAGAGGTTGCAGCTCAGTGGAGTAAAGTGCTGCACCCGTTTTCATGATGTTAGGGGCTTTGCCAGGGTATAAGACTGAGGTGCAGCTTCATCCAGGCCACACCGCTCTAGCCCTGCTCCACCCCCTCCTCCTCCAGCCTGTCCATCCCCCCCAACACTCCTTGTGCCTGCAGCTGCTGGGGGGAGGCACAAGTGGCACCTCTGTTGGAGGACTTTCCCAGGGTGGGGGAGGGCTTTACACCTTCCCTACAGCCCCTTTGGCCCACACTAGCCAGCATGGGAGCCAGAGCACTGTGGTGGGCTGGGGCCAGATTTCAAGAGTGTCTCTTGATGTTGGGCCCAAATATGGGATCCTGCTTTTAAGTGCGTAGCGGCTGGTTCTCTGAGGGGCTGGACACCTGCAGTGCCCACAGACTCCAGATGCAGCTGTGCATGCAGTTCCCTGCAGTCCTGTATTTCAATGCGAGAAATTGAGGTACCCAAAATTAGGCCATTGTTGTAAATTGAGGCCTTTCCGCCTTGCCCGTGAACAACAGTAGGTGGGCTAAGGCTCATTGTAAGTCACTGTTTATACTTGATCATGGCTGACCTGCTCCTGGTCGTAAGCAGAGGCCTGGCAGTGAAAGGTCCTGATTCCATCGCAGGCATCCAGAGGCAGATGGTCCCCCAGGGATGGAACAACCCTGGGGAATAGTTTACATTCACAATCTTTCCCACAGGCTGGGTAAGTCCACAGTCTCATTCACAGGGCTGAGAACCTCAGGGTTAAGTTACACAAAGTGAAAATTACTGAAATGTGCCCCCTGCGCTGCACACTGTGCTGTGCTGCGCTGGGGAGATGTGGCTTTAAGCTGGTGTCCAAGCCCCTTCCCACTCTCAAGAAGGACAGGGCCAAAAGAAATCTGATGAGGTTCAACAAGGACAAGTGCAGAGTCCTGCACTTAGGAAGGAAGAATCCCATGCACTACTACTGACTGGAGGCTGACTGGCCAGGCAGCAGTTCTGCAGAAAGGGACGTGAGGATTACAGTGCATGAGAAGCGGGATATGAGTCAGCAGTTTGCCCTTGTTAGATTCCGGGAAATGATTATTCCCCTCTATTTGGCACTGGTGAGGCCACACTGGGAGTATTGTGTCCAGTTTTGGGCCCCACACTACAGAAAGGATATGGACAAATTGGAGAGTCCAGTGGAAGGAAACAAAAGTGGTTTGGTTTTTTTTTGTTTTTTGGAGGGGGGTGGGTGGGGAGGGTGGAGTACATGACCTATGAGGAGAGGCCGAGGGACCTGGGCTTAGACTAAATAGTCTGCAGAACAGAAGAGTGGGGGGGATTTGATAGCAGCCTTCAACTACCTGAAGGGGAGTTCCAAAGAGGATGGAGCTCAGCTGTTCTCAGTGGTAGCAGATGACAGAACAAGGAGCAATGATCTCAAGTTACAGTGGGGAAGATCTGGGTTGGATATTAGGAAACACTATCTAACTAGGAGGGTGGTGAAGCACTGAAATGGGTTACCTAGGAGGTTTTTAAGGCCCAGCTTGACAAAGCCCTGGAGATGAGGAAAAACTGAACCACACACCCAGGGAACGAACGGTCTTTACTCTTCACTAGGGAAATGACCATCACCTGGGGGGGCAATCACAGAGGAATAGGCAACATCTAAGGCTACATCTATACTACCCACCCGGGTCGGCGGGTAGCGTTCGACTTCTCGGAGTTCGATATATCGCGTCTCATCTCATATATCGAATTCTGAACGCACTCCCGTCAACTCCGGAACTCCACCACCGCGAACGTCGGTGGCGGAGTCGACGGGGCAGCCGTGGACTTCGATCCTGCAGCGTCTGGACGGGTGAGTAGTTCGAACTAAGGTAGTTCGAGTTCAGCTACGCTATTCGCATACCTTAGTTCAACACCCCCCCCCCCCAGTGTAGACCAGTCCTTAGAGTGACAAGTTGCTGCGGAAAAAGTACATGGAGCTGTGGAGTTGGGAGTCAACCCTAATCAGCACGATCATCCCAACAGTCCCCACCAGGGCACAGAAATAAATGGCAAAGAAGAACACAGAGAGGATGTTTTGCAGCTTTGCGCTGTCTGTCGGTCTGTCCCCTGGAAAATGAAGCCAGTCACTGTGGTGTAGTTCCCTGGAGCCATTTCTCCTGTCATGTGCTCTGTGCCAAAGAAGAGGCAGAGGAGGGTAGGGCACAGAAGCAATGGGTACCGCAAAAAATAAATCTGATGTCCTGTGCAGACTCGTGTTATCTCTTAAGAGATAACTAAATGGAAATGTAATGTAGTCATCAATTCCAAAGCCTCTGCTGGGCACAATCCAAAGTGGATGCAGCGCACCGGGGGAAAATGTTTCTGAAAATCCAGCTTTGTTGGTTATCCAAGAGTTCAGAGTATGGGCTGTACAGCTTGTGCTGAAGCCCACGGTCTGTAGCAAGTTCACAACTAGAAATCAGTGCCCCTCTGTCCATTGCAGTGCAGGCAGGCAGGTGGGGGCAGAGGGGTACAAACACCGCTTGGATCAATGCTCTCCGTCCTAGCTCAGGCTTCCTTTGGTTTCCTTCATTTCCCCCCAATCCTGGTAGCTTAGTCTGGGAAGTTTCTCAGGCAGCAGGAATTCTCCATGGCCTTTCAGGAGCACTGGGAGTCTCTGTTTCCTGGTGTCCTCATATCATGACTGGTTGTCATTTGTCATTTGGAAGGTGCCTTTTAGTGAATTACAAGCAATTGGGCTTAATATGGTGCTGAATGTGTGAAATTTCACAGCTCGTGAAATAGAGGCCGGATTAGGAGATCGAATTGTTTCACAATCTACGCCTCTATGAAAAACTCAGTGTGGGGTGAGGAACAGACTCTGCTGTTTTACTGGGTTGCCAGAATCAATAATGAGCAAGAGGGGTGATCTGGGGTGCAGCTCAAACATCCAACCGGGCTGGCCAGGGCCAGACATCAGGCCTGTAAGGGAAAGGTGAGTGTGGCAGTGACTTCACAAAGGCCTTTGGCAGGAACTCAGCCTATTGGGCAAAGATGATGAGGCGTCTGTGACCTCACAGAGCTCCCTTGACAACAGCCAGGCAGGACAGGCATGCGGGGCAGGGGGAACCTCGGAGAGCCCTGTAGCCTTGCTGCAGCAAGCCCCCATCTCGCAGTCTCTCTGTGAGGACCAAGAGAAGATTGGTGTGGAGGAGATTATTTGGGGGTGTTTTCATTTCTCTGTGGATTTTGTAGAAAGAAATCATCATCTGTGTAGAAGGTAAGAAAATATGGGGTTTGGATTCGGGTTCCGGCGTATCCATCAATGGCTGGGCCAAAGGGCTCCCCTCGGTCGCTCCCTCCTCCTCCTTGGAACTGTCGCAGATGTAGCGCTTTCTCCGTGGATGGTCAAAGACCCTCAGGGCTGAAACAAAGTCCAAAGTTCTCACAGGGGTGGTGAAGGAGTCCAGGTTTCCTCTCAGCAGCCTTTCCACAATTTCTAAAACACGTGTCCTTGGTAAGAGATGTCTTCCTCTGTCCAGCACTGGGACTTATGGGCAGGGGCGGCTCTAGGCACCAGCGGGCCAAGCGCCCGCTTGGGGCGGCATCCTGGGGAGGGCGGCATTTGGCTCCGGTGGAGCTCCCGCCGGCATGCCTGCGGCAGGTCCACCGGAGCCCGGGACTAGCGGACCTGCCGCAGTCATGTCTGCGGCGGGTCCCGTCTTCCCGCGGCTCCGGTTGAGCTCCCGCAGGCATGACTGCGGCAGGTCCGCTCGTCCCGGGCTCCGGTGGCCCTGCCGCAGGCCTGCCGGCGGGAGCTCCACCGGAGCCAAATGCCGCCCTCCCCAGGATGCCGGAGCCGCGGGAAGAGGGGACCTGCCGCGGGACTGGGGAAGGGCGGCGCAGCGCTCCGCGCTGCTTGGGTCAGCCTACTTTGTAGAGCCGCCCCTGCTTATGGGTTAATGGTGCTGCACTCTGATTGGCAAAGGGCCTTAGGAGGAGTTCTTTGTGGGGTCATATGGCCCACTTCCGGAGGGGTCACCCTGCCCCGGAAGTCACCCTGATTGGTCATATCTCCTCTCAGGTGGTCCTTCTGGGAAGAAGAACCATCCTGATTGGTAGAGGGTGGTGGGAGGAGTTTTTGGAGGGCTGTGTGTGTGTGTGTGTGTGTGAGACGTGACACACCTTGCTTCCGGTCATGTGGCAGCCTTGACCCCGGAAGTAGTTCTAAAGGGCAAGGGACAAATGGAAGACAGATTTCAAAACACCCTATGGACATTTTAACTGTTTGAGCTAACTAATGGTTCCCCTGACCTTGCGACACTTCATCAGTGATGTATTTGGGGACAGTGTCATCTGTTCAGGTGACATACTTCTCTTTTTGGAGAACCCAGAGCAGCACACACACCACATCCGAACCTGGAGAGGTTTCGGCAGCATGGTCTCAACACAGAATTGGAAAAGCATACCTCCAGCCAACTCTCCACGGAGTTTTTGGGGTACATCCTCTCCCCAGAAGGTGCTACAATTGAGACAAATGTTGTGGAAGTCATTCATAAATGGGACAAAGTTTGAAGTCCTCAAGAAGTGCAGCGCTTCCTAGACTTCACTCATCCTGCGAAATCGAGATGTGCTGGCTCTCAGTGATGCTTAGATGGAAAACCACGCACCCCACACAGAGGTTGGAACCACCCATTCCCAGGTTGTCCTGAGGAGCCATGATTTCTCCAGGAGCAGGGTAAAGGGCACCGGGATCAGTCTGTCAAAGGTAGGGGAGGATTGTGTAAGGAGAGGGTCTAAGAGAGGAAGACCGTGAGCTAAGCTCTGTAGTTGAGCATGGCAGGGATTAAGAGAAGGGACAGGGCTATTAGAGGTGCGAGGGAGGTTGGAGATGGGGGAAAGGCCTGAAAAGTTCAGCTACTTTAGATCAACTGTGCCAATCACTGGCTGAAGTGACTGAAAGCTCTGAAGTGGGGATGGCTAAAATCATCATCCTCAGATGGGAACATCCCACAAGTCTGCAGAAGCTCAGCCTCTCAGATGAACGTTGTGGCCCAAACCTCTCTCTGCTCTGTATCTCACAGGATTCCAGCTGGCTGTTCCAATATAGGATGAAAACTATGCCAGTGAAGTCTCACAGCATCTGTGCAGTGAAGTGCCGCTTAAACCCGCTGTGATGCTGTGACGGAGCAGGGAGCGGGGCGGATTTGACCTGGGAATGTTGCCAGGGAGTTACATTGGGGATGAGAAGGAATCTACCTGAGCTGTAATCTGAGCCAGGAGCGGGGTGGGGAGAAATCACACCTTCTGCCAGGGAGACTGACCAAAGGAGAGGAGGAGCAGAAGGGAGGGAGGAGAAAGCTGCTGGAGGGATTTTTAGTTTCAGTTTTTGGCTGGGTGGTGCAACGCAGGGAACCTCAAGCTGGGGTCTAAGCTCCCTGAACCCCCAGAAGGACTTGATTGAGGGGTCCTGGTTGTGCCTACTAGCTATGCTGTAGACTGCATTCCTATTGTCCAATAAACCTTCTGTTTTCCTGGCTGTCTGCACAGGACTGAATTTCACCTCTGTAAGGGTTATAAGGAAATAATTGGCTGAAGGCCTTTTTCTTTTTGGATGTCTGTCTAGTGAGGAAAATCTATGGGGATTTTTAACCTGTTCGTTCCCATGACTGGTGCTTCAATGATGCAGAGAAGTGCTGATGCATTGGTTGATTTCCCCACCTTTTAATTTACTATCTTCTTCTCTTTTAACGGATACGGTCAGTAAATAACCTGAAAGCAAATAGGGAAGAAAACTTCATCTGGGTAATTGTGGCTCTTAAGACAAAAATCAGGTTCCTGGTATGTTGCCTGGCTGAGATCATCCCTTTTCCCTGGCTCCCAGACCTGGGATTCAGATGTCATTCTCTGTGTGGTGTCCTTATTTTATTCCTAGGAAAAGGATCCCCAAAGGAGATGTAAGGATCCTGGACTCTAATGTCTGCAAGAAGCTTCAGCCACCTTCACTGTCTTTCCTACAATGCCAGTAGTGCTCTTTCTGCTCTCCAGATCTGCTCCCTCCAGCAGGACAAAGACACCCCTTAACTCCCCGAGTCCTGATTTCCTAAAATTCAAAGGGCTGAGGGTTTGCATTGCTCCCACTCCACCATCATCAGAGACTTTTCCTATGGGAATCTCCCTAGAGCAAGGGAGAAATCTGTTCTTCCATTAGAACCAGTCTGCTCAGTCAATCCACCCACACTGACCTCATTTTAGCTGCTTTGTTTATCCGAGATTAGTGGTATTGTAGCAGGGTGGTCACCCGCTCCTGCTCTGAGGAGTTTAAAGACAGCCCTTGGAGAGGGCTGGGGTTGAGCGAAAACCCTAGCCCGACTGGGAAAACAGAAAACACACCCCAATCAGGCCACAGCTGGCCTGTATAAAGAGGCTGGGAGCCAGTAGCTCAGCAGTCTCTCTCTCTCTCTCTCTCTCTGTTTGTAGAGGGAAATGGGCCTGGCTGCAGGGAGCTAGAGACAGGGTGCCTGAGTGGAGCAGGGCTGGGGAAAGGCAGAGGAGCCGGGGAGCTCCAGCCTGGAAAGCCTCAGGCTGCGGCCTAGCATAAGGCTAATAGGTACTGAGGGCTGCAGAGTGCCCCAGATAAAGGGGCACCCGGTCCTGGGAGGGACATGGGGGACAAGCAGTGATGAGCTGCTAAAATCTTAACAACCGGTTCTCTATAAAGTTCTGATTTAAGGGACGTGCCAGAGCATGTATTTTTTGTACCAATAGGGTTACCATATGTCCGTATTTTCCCGGGAGGAATTTTTAAATTTTAAAAATTCTGCCCAGACAGCAATTTAAGAACCGAAAAGCCTGACATGTCCAGGAAAATACAGATGTATGTTAACCCTACCTAAAGTTCTTTTTTAAAAAGATGGGCCTGAACTAGAAATGAGCTCCTTTTCGCATGTGTGGGTCCCCGCCACTCCCCTGGGGTGTGCTAGGGTGACCAGATGTCCCTATTTTATAGGGACAGTCTCAATTTTTGGGTCTTTTTCTTATATAGGCTCCCATTACCCCTCACGCTCTGTCCTGATTTTTCACACTTGCTGTCTGGTCACTCTAGGATGTGCACATGTGTGGGTCCCAGCTGCTCCCTGCCCCCCCTCATTGAAGCAGGTGTGCAGGGTTACTGCCCTGAGAACTGCAGGGCACCAGTGGACATGGGGCTGGCTGCAGACAGGGGTGTGGGGCAGGGCTAGCTGGAGGCAGGGAGTGTGACACGAGCTGGCTGCAACAGGGGCTGGCTGTGGGTAGGTGATGCAGACAGGGGCTAGCAGGGGGTGGCTGTGGGCAGAGGGTGGCTGTGGGCGGCTGCGGGTGGCTGTGGCAGGGGCTGGCTGCAGGTGGCTGTGGGCAGAGAGTGGCTGTGGCAGGGGGTGGCTGCGGGCGGCTGTGGGCAGGGGCTGGCTGTGGGCAGAGAGTGGCTGTGGATGGCTGTGGGCAGAGAGTGGCTGCGGGCAGAAGGTGGCTGCGGGCGGCTGTGCCAGGGGGCAGGGCTGGGGCAGGGGCTGGCTGCAGGTGGCTGTGCCAGGGGATGGCTGTGGCTGGCTGGAGCAGGGGCAGGGGCAGGGGCTGTCTGCGGGTGGCTGTGCCAGGGGCTGCGGGCAGAGGGTGGCTGCGGGCGGCTGTGCCAGGGGGCAGGGCTGGGGCAGGGGCTGGCTGGGGCAGGGGCTGGCTGCAGGTGGCTGTGCCAGGGGATGGCTGTGGCTGGCTGGAGCAGGGGCAGGGGCAGGGGCAGGGGCTGTCTGCGGGTGGCGGGGCCCGGGGGCAGGGCTGGGGCAGGGGCTGGCTGGGGCAGGGGCTGGCTGCAGGTGGCTGTGCCAGGGGATGGCTGTGGCTGGCTGGAGCAGGGGCAGGAGGCAGTGGCAGGGGCTGTCTGCGGGTGGCTGTGCCAGGGGCTGCGGGCAGGAGATGCCGGTACTCACACACGGGGAGCAGCTAGGAGCAGCCGGGGACTCACCAGGCAGCAGCAGGAGCCCCAGGGCCAGAGGGCCGAGGAGCAGCAGCAGCAACCGGGCCAGGAGGCAGCGCACATGGCTCCCGCAGCACAGCGCAGCGCCCCCGGGCGGCCGGGAGGAGGAATTACACCCTTCTCAGCCAAAGCCCATCAAAGCTTCCCTTGCAGGGAAGCCTGTTAACTAGCGGTTCTAAAACCGCTTCTATATTTAACAACCGGTTTGAGCGAACCGGCTCCAGCTCACCCCTGCTCATGAAAACATCCCAGTTATGGACACAGGCATCAGCAACCGATTCCCCAAGCTAAAGTCCCCTTTGCAATCCAGGGAAACAGCCTGGGTTGTCTGGAGAGCATGGTTTGGCCCATGGTGACTGCAGACACTGCACCTGCTGCACGGCGACTCCTGGGACCCCTCTAGCCCATCAGAACTCGGCTCTCCCGCATTCTGCTGAGCAGCTGAGATCTGGGGGAACAGAAACCCTTTGTTAG
This sequence comes from Mauremys reevesii, assembly GCF_016161935.1. Classification (NCBI taxonomy): domain Eukaryota; kingdom Metazoa; phylum Chordata; order Testudines; family Geoemydidae; genus Mauremys; species Mauremys reevesii. The sequence goes on along the minus strand of NC_052646.1, from coordinate 11,985,065 downwards.
AGACAGAAAAATCTCCTCACAGAAACACTCTCTCAATGGCTGCCAGAGGACTTCCCTGTGACACCTCAAATGCGCAGCCCCTCGGATTCCCACAGGGGAGATCTCTTCTCATTCACGTGTCACCCATGGCTGCAGTGTCTGATAGGGGGAATGAAGAGGTTTTTTTTTGGCCAATGGTCCCTTCTACAGCGCCCATAATGGGAGGAGGTTTGGCCTTGTGATGTGAGGCACCGGTCTGTTCATGAGGCTACACGATGGTACATGAAGAGCGATGCAAGCAAGGGGAGAATGGACATTAGAGAGCAAGGCTGGGACCTCTGCGGAGCTGCTGCAATCAAGCATCCACAGCCAGAAGAGAAACGATGGGAAACTCGCTCAGATGGCTGGCAACAGCAGCAGCAGCAGCTGTCTCATAAAGCTCTGCTCATGCTCTAGACAACAGAGGCAGGACAAAGAGCCACACAGTGAGAGACTGGGTTGCAATTAGCAATACGCATTTTTTTCAGTGGATTATGCTGTCCTGACAGGCTATTTCCTATAATGTGCACAGCCAGCCTCCCTGGCTGACCTCAACAGAAGTTAGGTTCTCCGTGCCCGCAGGACAGGGCTGGCCTTACCATGAGGCCAACTGATGCAGCCGCCTCAGGTGCCAGACTGTGGGGGGAACCCACTAGAACTCAGCGTGTAGACAATGGTGTCCGGTGCATATATTTGGTCTCTGCTCGAGATGCACAGAGATGGTGGAGTGCTGTGCTGGAGGAAGGCAAGCACAAATGACATAACAGGCAGACAGGTGAGAGGGACTAACAGAAAGCAACAGGAGCTGCAGGAGAGAGGAGCGTCCTCTTATGTACCTCTCTAGCACCCCAGAAGCCTGGCCTGATTAACACCAGCTTGTCAGGAGCAAGCACGGACCCCACCTACTCCTCCTGCTTTCTCCTGACAACAGCACCACCCTTCACGGCACCACCTCATGGCAACTTCTGCTTCTGGGCTCTCACCGGAAATGGGAAGTCCAGTCGGGCCTGGCAGTGGCTGACAGGCAACGGAGACAGGATGTTTTGCAGCTTTAGACTGTCAGTTATTCCCCGGAAAATGAAGCCAGTCACTCTGGTGCAGTTTCCAAGAGTCATTTCTCCTGTCACTGTGCTCTGTGTCAAAGAAGAAGGGGATAGAAGCAATGGGTACCACAACAATAAATCTGATGTACAGTGAAGCCAAATGGCAAAAATTAAGATGTCTGTACACTAATGCAAGGAGCCTAGGTAACAAAATGGAGGAACTAGAGCAACTGGTGCAGGAAATGAAACCGGATATTATAGGGATAACAGAAACATGGTGGAATAGTAGTCATGACTGGAGTACAGGTATTGAAGGCTATGTGCTGTTTAGGAAAGACAGAGATAAAGGCAAAGAAGGTGGTGGAGTAGCAATTGTATATCAATGATGAAGTTAACTGTAAAGAAATAAGAAGGGTCAGAGACGGGCTACTAGGATGATCCGAGGAATGGAAAAGCTGTCTTATGAAAGGAGACTGAAAGAGCTTGGCTTGTTTAGCCTAACCAAAAGAAGGTTGAGGGGTGGAGTATGATTGCTCTTTATAAATATATCAGAGGATTAATATTAGGGAGGGAGAGGAATTATTTAAGCTTAGTAACAATGTGGACACAAGAACAAATGGATATAAACTGGACACTAGGAAGTTTAGACTTGAAATTAGACAAAGGTTTCTAACCATTAGAGGAGTGAAGTTCTGGAACAGCCTTCCAAGGGGAGTAGTGGGGGCAAAAGACATATCTGGCTTTAAGACTAAGCTTGATAAGTTTATGGAGGGAATGGTATGATGGGATAGCCTAATTTTGGCAATTAATTTGGCAATTGATCTTTGATTATCAGCAGGTAAGTATGCCCAGTGGTCTGTGATGGGATGTTAGATGGGTTGGGATCTGAGTTACTACAGAGAATTCTTTCCTGGATGCTGGCTGGTGAGTCTTGCCCGCATGCTCAGGGTTTAACTGATCGCCATATTTGGGGTCGGGAAGGAATTTTCCTCCAGAGCAGATTGGCAGAGGCCCTGGAGGTTTTTCGCCTTCCTCTGCAGCATGAGGCACGGGTCACTTGCTGGAGGATTCTCTGCAGCTTAAGGTCTTCAAACATACTCTCATAGTCTCGACAATTTGGGGGCTCGTCCGGGATGGCAACGCCCACGGACACACAGACGGCTGCTACGGATCGTTCCCCTTCGAACCCCATGGCGCCACAATAGAGGTAAGAGACCTTTTGAAATCTCTATTGGGGTATCGGAGGAGGACTGTCTGTGGGGGACGTCTGTTTCTGCTGGGCTCACGCCATCTGAACTTATTGACTGTGCAGCAGGATCAGATGCAAAGTGGTATTGGGGAGAGGCCCCAATAAGGTTAGTTTATAGCAGTACTGGGAACTGCTGAGTTGGCCAACAGGTAATGCATGAGGTAATGCATAAGGTAATGCATTAGAATGCACCGGTGCTGAGGGGTTTTGTTTTACTGCCTCAAGAGGGGTTGTCATACCGCCTCATAGTATTGGTCCGGACCAGGTAACGATGCATCTTGGTTAAAAAAAAAAAAAAAAAAAAAAAAGAAAGAGAGATAAAAAGGTTAAAAAAGGGTTAAAAGAAAAGGATAAGAGGCCTTGGTGTGTGTGTGTGTGTTTACCTGTGTGAGTGTTTGTTGCTGGAAGACGCCCAGATTGCCCTGTGAAGCGATTGCTAATGATCAGGAGTAGTCTAACGCAAGCCCAGTAACTAGAGGATCTGTAGGAGATCCGACCCACGGTGGGCTGACTCAGCTTGGCATAGTCCGGCGAGGAAGCTGCCTGGGTCTAGGAGTGTGTGAACCCATCTTCCCTCCCTTTCCCTTCTGTGTGGGCTACTGACAATCTGATCGTTTCCCTGTAAGCAATTAGAGTATGCGGCTTTATCTCCCGGAAATGGAGTCTTTAGCCGACGCTCTTTGCTGAAAGGACGTGTACGAGGGTCGTAGTCTTTCTTGTGAGTCTCTCCTGTATGTGAGTACCCTGTAGGGAGAACTCCTTAGATTCTGGTCCGCGAGCGCGGACAGGGAACCCCTCTGAGTTTGTGTGATTGGAACATGGGGGAGGGACAGTCTAAACTTTCCACCTTACCCCCTAAGGGTACCCCTGCATATTACATGTACGTACATTATGGTCCTCAAACCTGCAGGTATTTAAATGATTGGACTCTATACACGCGTGAAAATTCATTTAAACAATCCCCATTAGAAGGTACCTTTGACTTAGGTAAACTTACATACCTCCGAGAAACCCTTAGATCACACGCCTCTGCTGCGCAGTGCGAGCAGTTTCTGTCTTGATGGGAGGAAGCAACAAAGAGACTCCATGAGTCTCGAGTGCGGAGTCTGAAGGACTCCCAAGATAAATTAAAAATTGAAGTACAGGATTTAAAACTTAAATGTAAGACATCTAAAGGTATTCCTGCTTCAGTGCAGCCCTCTGCTTCTCTTTATCCTCAGTTAGTTAAGCCTGACAGTGAGGAAGAGACTGCAGAAGATATAGTGGATTTTTTTAGTAGCATTCCAAACGAGAGTATGAGATTTTGAATGCACTGAAATCAGGAAATTGAAAGCAGGGTCTAAAATCCCAAGATGTTTGTGACAGCTTAACCTGCCTTTAACTGATGAGTAGAAACAACATCTCTAACAAAATGGCATGACCAGTCCTCTGGCCAACTCAGCCAATGCAAAATACAGCCAGACCCACCCAACCATCTCTCTACGTGGGCTCCTACCCGAAATCTCTTTAAAGGTAAAGTTATGGAGCCAGATCCTGAGCTGGTATAAACTGGAATAGCTGGTGGACTTTTCACTGAGCACTTTAATACTTTGAGATCATTTTTGGTTCAAGTCTTGCAACTAAAAAATAAAAACACGGTGAACAATATATTTGCATGAACATTCAATCATTTCCCCGAGATATGAATCTTTTGCACAAACTGGTCTTCTTTGGCTGCTTTTTATTACAGCTCCTAGTTTTTTTCAGATTTGCCCATCTATGGTTATGAACAAGGTCACCAATAACAAAGTTTCTCCACGAGACAAAGAAACACCAAAGACAGGAATCCAAATTTCCATATGGAAATGGAAGCATAAAGTCACACTTGTCTGGAAGCCCCATTTCCTAGTAATGTGGCTACTTTGGCAGTAGATTTCTACAATTCTTTACCTTATCAATGTGAAAAATTAACACGCATGTGCGCACACACACACATACACACACGCACATGTTTCAATTGTCCTGTTTGGACTAATCACATTTCACCATAACAGGAACCCATCAAGAGAAAAAAACATTATATTAAACAGACTGTACAACCTATGGCTACAAATCTCTATAATTTACCATGAATGAGTGGAGACAGTGGCAGGACCAGCCTGTCCTTCTCAGAAGATAGTTCTTTAGCAGAGTCATAAAGCAGCTTCCTAGAAAATCTCCACCTAAAGGGCCACAATGAATTGCAGGTCAAACAGCATCAAGAAAGATGATTCCCTTGGAAGCTAGGTGGGTCCAGATGTTCCTGTTCCTTCTCCCACTTCAAACTAAGAAGAAAACTCAACTATGCAAGAGACATTTAATTCCATTATCGGTGTGTATCCACCCCGAACCCATGAGACCGTCCATGGGGGGCAAAGAATGGTGCACTGGGGAAGCCCATTCCATACTGTACTGTCTTTTTTCACAATCTTCTCTCTCCAGGGCTGTCAACTGGGAATATTTCACCAGCACACTGGGAAATTTCCACTCTGAGAAATTTTAAATGAAAATGTTTGATATTCAAATAAATGAAGCACATTTTTAGGGAAAAAAAAGAAAAACCCCTCCATTAACAAGATTCTTTGAAACTAAGGGGTAATTTTAAACAGACTATTTTCATCTTCATATGCACAGCGTATGAAATCTTTTAACTCATTACAGCATAATGGACTAGACACTCAGTTGGTATCAATCACCGTAGTTCTGCTGATGCTGATGGATCCGTGACAACTGACGCCAGGTAATGATCTATCCTGATATCCCCAAACTCTGACATGCAGCGTTCAGGATAGTTTAGGCAGTTGGTCCCATTTCACTGCAAGGTACTTTGTGAGAGAAAATGAAGACAACATTTTGGAATCAAAAGCATCAGCACTTTGAGAACAGAAAAACAATCTTTTCTCTTGGTCGACAGAATGTATTTTGGAGCTTTCCTCGGGTATTAGAACTGAATGAATAATAGACCACTCATCTTAGTCTTTGCCCCGTAATGTTAAAACTTGTTGCAAGAGAGATATCTCTCTTTCTTGAACTCAAAGGGATTGTGTAAGGGGAGGTGGGGTTGATCTGTTCTGCCAACATGAGGGGAAAAAATTCCTCAGAGCTCTGAATCTCAGGTCAGGCACAGGCAGGGTGTGTGAGTAGTATAAGGGCCCTACCATCAATCAAACCCTAACCCCGCCCCTAACCCCGCCCCTTGACCCCTGTAGTCCCTCCCACCTGTCACCGGAAGTCCCACCCTCTGGGGGTATTACTTCCGGGGTCAAGATGGCCACATGACCGGAAGTGAGGTGGGTCATGTGACCCCTCTAAGAACTCCTCCCACCCCCCCTCTACCAATCAGGAGGGGTTTCGTCCCGGAAGGACCACCCCCCAGAAGAGATTTGCCCAATCAGGGTGACTTCCGGGGCGGGTGACCGGAAGCGAAGTGGGTCATGTGACCCTCTAAGCACGCCTCCCACCCCCCTCTACCAATCAGGAGGGGTTTCGTCCCGGAAGGACCACCCCGAGAAGAGATTTGCCCAATCAGGGTGACTTCCGGGGGTGGCCACATGACCGGAAGCGAGGTGTGTCATGTGACCCCTCTAAGAACTCCTCCCACCCCCCTCTACCAATCAGGAGGGGTTTCGTCCCGGAAGGACCACCCCGAGAGGAAATTTTGCCCAATGAGGGTGACTTCTGGGTTGGGGTGAGCGGGCCGGAAGTGGGTCGTGTGACCCCTCTAAGAACTCCTCCCACCACCCTCTACCAATCAGGAGGCGTTTTGTCCCGACAGGACCACCCCGAGAGGAGATTTTGACCAATCGGGGTGACCCCTCTAAGAGCTCCTCCCAAGGCCCTCCGCCAATCCGAGTGCAGCACCATTACCCCATAAGTCCCAGCGCCGGACAGAGGAGGCCATTTCTTACCAAGCACACGTGTTTTAGAAAAGCGTGGAAAGGCTGCCGAGAGGAAACATGGACTCCTTCACCACCCCCGTCAGAACTTCGGACTTTGTTTTAGCCCCGAGGGTCTTTGACCGTCCACGGAAAAGACGTTACATCAGCGACAGTTCTGAGGAGGAGGGTGTGACTTTGGGGAGCCCTTTGGCCCAGCCGTTGTTGGATACGCCGGACCCCGACCCCAAAACCCTCGTGAGACACCCCGAGGAGCCTGATGGTCTCTCTTTGTCCACCCCCTCAGATTGCCACTTGGGAGAGTCACCGGTGGACAAGGCAAACGGAAAAGAAGGCGCTCAGGTAAATGAATGATTAAGAAACGGCGGCGGCGGTGGTGGGGGTAACGAGGCTAGGAACCGGGGTTTGTGTAAAAATTAAAGAAAACCAACCAAGCAGCTGGAGTACTTACACTGTTTCTTCTTTTTTTGAAAATTTTTAGCAGCTCGACGATGCCTTTCTAGAGGACCCAGAGCCCCTGGACAGCGTTGCATCAAGCAGCGAAGATGAACCGGGCCCACCATGTTTTTGCTCAACACCAATACAAATTGTTGAAGAGGGCTCCGAGGATGATGGGTTTGAGGAATTTAGGAGGAGGCTTGGCATAGAACTATCCGAGCCAGTGCCACGTCGTGAGCGTAAAAAAGTTATGCGGACTATTGTACGCGTTGCTGTTTATGCTGTTCTTAAACACTGCCTTAGGGAAAAGCTTTTTGAAGATTGTGAGGGCTGTGCTATAGATGCGCCAGCCCAACGACACCATGACTGTGTGACTTGGACTTCAGTGGATATAAACTGCAAGCTCCGGGCCCTGTGTGCTGAGCTGTGTTTGGAAAGCTTATTAAACACTGTTATTGCCATAGGTTATGCTATGCAATGTCTGTACCTAACCCAAGAACATTTAGCACAAGGGGTGACTTTGATAAATGCTGTGCAATTCAGTGAAGACCCTGACCGTGTTTTAAAGAAAATGACCAAGCCGGAAGATGCCTGCTTACAACGTTATATTGATCGTCTAGTTCGCACAAAAAGTTACAGAACCCTGCTTAAGAAAAAGACTATTTGTAAGAAATCTAAAAGGCTTAAGTTAGAGAATGGTGAGGAGGCAAACATGCGATATAAAACTTGGTAGCTGTAAATTTAAAAAAAAAAGGGGGTTGTGATTATTGTGTTTTGTTAGAAGGCCTTTTGCCCTTAAGTTTTAATGAAGCATCTTGGTTTGTTTTGAAGGAGTTGTATGTCTTTTTAAAATAAAATAGTTTGTGAGAATTAGCTTTTGTGTTTTTGTGCTTGTGTGTGAAATGTATGTTGGGGGGGGGGGGAATATCCTTAAAAAAATGTGCTTACAATAAAAAAAAATAGAGCCAGGACTAGTTCAGACATGTTTGAGTATAATACAGTTAATATGGAGATATACTTATCTCATAAGACCTGCCTTTTTACTAGCAGGACCAAATATTCATTTTTACCCCAGATCAAGGATTGAACTTACAACCCTGGGTTTACCAAACTATTACTCAATGAATGGATTTAAGCATACACAACCCTCACCCCCCACAACCCAGCTCACAAAAGGGTGTGTTGCAGTTTACCTGTGGTGATTAAATTAACCTTTTAGCAACTATTTGAAAAACAATGGGCATGAGAGGCTATAAAAATCTTAGCTGTGCTGGAGTTTGTCCTTTTTAACAGAAAACCTTCTTGGAGAGCTGCTGGACTCAAAAAGAGGTAAGACCTTGTGCCTTTAACTCTGAAACTATAAAGCCACTTTTTGCCCAGGCTGTCTTAGTAAATAATGGTGCCTGTATGTATTTCAGGGGTGGATCTGTTTAGCATGGAACCAGGCCAAGGTAAAAACCATTTTAACTATAGTTGTGCTTAATACTGTTAAAAAAAAAAAGAAAAGTATTACCCAGGTTGTATAGGGATTTGGTGGTAATACTAACATGTTTCTGCTTGCTCTATAACCTGAAGGCACACATGGGGGGGAACAGAACAACCATGTCCCTGCAACACTTTATCCCATAGTAAAAGGTAACTTTTTTTTTTTGCAACTGCCTTTTAAATGCATGGTTTGGGGCTTTTTTCTTGTTTGTTTGAAAAGTAACATGTGGCTTTTTGAAAAAAGTGTGTGTGGCTGCAAGCATGATTTGGTGTGTTATAAAGCTGGGGCATAGGTTTTTTAAAAAGTATTTGGTTTTTTACTGTACATAATGTGGGGGGTTTATGGGGAAGGCCCAAACACACATGGGTTTTTAAATGCATGGTTTTTTTTTTCTTGTTTGTTTGAAAAGTAACATGTGGCTTTTTGAAAAAAGTGTGTGTGGCTGCAAGCATGATTTGGTGTGTTATAAAGGTGGTGCATAGGTTTTTTAAAAAGTATTTTGTTTTACTGTACATAATGTGGGGTTTATGGGTAGCCCCAAACACACATGGGTTTTTAAATGCATGTTTTTTTTTTTCTTGTTTGTTTGAAAAGTAACATGTGGCTTTTTGAAAAAAGTGTGTGTGGCTGCAAGCATGATTTGGTGTGTTATAAAGCTGGGGCATAGGTTTTTTTAAAAGTATTTGGTTTTTTACTGTACATAATGTGGGGGGTTTATGGGGAAGGCCCAAACACACATGGGTTTTTAAATGCATGGTTTTTTTTTTCTTGTTTGTTTGAAAAGTAACATGTGGCTTTTTGAAAAAGTGTGTGTGGCTGCAAGCATGATTTGGGGTGTGTGTGTGTGTGTGTGTGTTATAAAGCTGGGGCATAGGTTTTTTAAAAAAGTATTTGGTTTTTTACTGTGCATAATGGATTTTTTTTTAAAAAGCAGTTTTGGTTTTTATTTTGCAAAATAAGATGTTTTTAAAAATTGTTTGTTGTAGGGCCAAAAATGGATTATTTTGTGGTAAAGCTATGATTTTTTTAAAATAGAAAAACACCCTACTGAATGAAATATATAATTTTTAAGTTTTACAAGATGGTTTTATGTGTTTGCTCACAGTACAGTCAAAACATGAGAAATCCTTAGACCAGAGGGAAAACAAACTCAAAAGAAAAAGGAAGGAGACGGCTGAAAAGGAAAATTCACCAGCATCAGTGACTGAAGGATGCATGAAGCCCTGTAAATATACTTTGCTTATTGGTTTAGTTGTTCTATGAGCTTTTGTATTTTAAGTAAATACATAGGTATGGGTGAGAGAGTAGATGGTAAAGTTCAGTTTTTTGTAAAATGTTATGGTTTTTTTCTCCCTCATAGGCAGGGGCAACCTTTCTGAAAATGCTGTTGTCAGCGCTACAAGGACAAGGACACCTCCTCCAGAACCACTAAAGAACCAGGAATCTGCTTTGAGACCTTTAACAACGCAAAACAGCCCAGATCTCATATACGTGAAACCCAAGGACAAAACAAAAGACTCTGGTAAAAAACCACCACACAAACACAACTCCAGTTCCTCAGCGGTCACCGCCACACCAAGCCCTGAGGAAACTGTGAGCGAAAATGCCCACGTTCACAACCCCAGAGCACGCACTCTAGGGGTTCTGAAGGTGCGCAGACCTGGAGCATGTAGTGTATGGGCTCCATATAAAAAACCATGGACTAGAAGCTTCTGCAATGCCGAGGTGCTGCAACCACACAAACACGATTCCAGTTCCTCAGCGGCCACAGCCACACCAAGCCCTGAGAAAACTGTGAGTGAAAATGCCCACGTTCACAAACCCGGAGCATGCGCCTAGGGGTTGTGAATAAAACACCGAGCACTGACAAAACATTCTCCCAAAACCATAAGCTCGCCGCAGCTCCCCCGAGTTCTAGTGTTTGGGAAGAGTTTGATGCTTCCATCAGAAAAGTGATGGATGCTGTATCCTTGGGGAGTCTAAAAGAACGGCCTTCTAGAAAGACTTGGGAAAAATATGATTCTTTGTTCAGAGCAATGCTGAAATTCAGGAGGGTTGGAAAGGGTGTCTCTAAGCAGGCTTGACTAGTCGTGGAAAGGGGCCTGGGTAAAAGGGGCACCCTCCAGGGTTCACACCAGCTCATGTGTAAACAAAAGGGGGGACAGCGCTTGGGGGATAAACAGATGGCTGCCAAAAAGTTCCAGGCCAGGGTGGTTGTAAAACTTTTAAAAAGGGCTAAAGAGTTCATGAGGAAAAAAAAACAAAAAGAGATGCCTCCTACTGGAGGCTCTCAGACTGGCTTCTCTGAAAATGGGGAGATGGAATCAGACTCTGGTTTAGTAAATTCCCCAGAGGGCTCTCTAGATGGGCCCCGTTCCTCTCCCAATGACCCTCAAATAGCATCTGATGTAGAAGATGTCGCTAACGATCCTGTAGAGGAACCCCCAAGTAACCCCGAAAATGCAGAGGTGTATATGGAAAGAGTGAGAAGTTGGCAACGTGAATTACTTAGATTCGGGGGGTCGGTATATTGTGAGGAATTTCGTTTTGTCAACCTTGAGCAAATAAATTCAGCTCAGCAGGTTGTTGAAGCCATACACCGGGGAATACAGTCGGTCCTCGATGACATTAATGGTAGGGTAGGCCCTGATGATTACGTTCAGTTACGTTTAGAGAGCCGTAATTTAGCTAACGCTTTGTTTTCAGTCAGAAGAACTAGGGATGAGCTATCTGCTGAGGATTTCTTAAATCACACCTCAAAGCTGCTACAGAGCAATAGAGAGTTGCATCTCGATGGGACATTGCGCCTTGTTGTGACAGTTGTAAAAAACAGGGGTGGGGGTGCTCGTAGAGTTTTAAATTCTATTCTGAGTAGTCAAATTATTCATAAAAAAAGACAGTGTTTGGTAGACCTGACTTACGCCGGTACCAATCTGTGTTTTGCGGGTGGCCTTTTGGCCGTCATGTCCGATCGTAAACCTACGGACACGAAATTGTTAGCGGAGGCGAGAAAGTTGCATGAGCAACTGGGGTGGTCAGATCAAAAAAAGGTTCTGTTGAGTGACGTAGCAAAGTTTGAACAGCATTTAGGAGTGAACATACAGGTGGTGCTGTATACGGAAAATGGTGGCTGGGGCTTTTTCAAAACAGGAGGCCTAGCGTACCCCAAGACTTATTTCATCCTGTTGCACGATGAGCATTACTATGGAGTTCTGGATGTGAAAAAGAAGGCGCTCAGGTAAATGAATGATTAAGAAACGGCGGCGGCGGTGGTGGGGGTAACGAGGCTAGGAACCGGGGTTTGTGTAAAAAATTAAAGAAAACCAACCAAGCAGCTGGAGTACTTACACTGTTTCTTTTTTTTTTTTTGAAAATTTTTAGCAGCTCGACGATGCCTTTCTAGAGGACCCAGAGCCCCTGGACAGCGTCGCATCAAGCAGCGAAGATGAACCGGGCCCACCATGTTTTTGCTCAACACCAATACAAATTGTTGAAGAGGGCTCCGAGGATGATGGGTTTGAGGAATTTAGGAGGAGGCTTGGCATAGAACTATCCGAGCCAGTGCCACGTCGTGAGCGTAAAAAAGTTATGCGGACTATTGTACGCGTTGCTGTTTATGCTGTTCTTAAACACTGCCTTAGGGAAAAGCTTTTTGAAGATTGTGAGGGCTGTGCTATAGATGCGCCAGCCCAACGACACCATGACTGTGTGACTTGGACTTCAGTGGATATAAACTGCAAGCTCCGGGCCCTGTGTGCTGAGCTGTGTTTGGAAAGCTTATTAAACACTGTTATTGCCATAGGTTATGCTATGCAATGTCTGTACCTAACCCAAGAACATTTAGCACAAGGGGTTCTGGATGTGAAAAAGTTGTTCGGAGCGAAAAATTATTGTGAGTTTTGCCATACGGTGTACAGTCACGACCACTCTTGCAGGTATCGTTGCCGCCTCTGCTTGAGTGTAACGTGCTCAGACAGCGTGGGCGTGCAGCTGCGGTGTCCTAGCTGTAGACTGTATTGTCGATCCAAAGAGTGTTTAGACAGACATGTCGACTGTGCGTCAAAAAACCAAGTTGAATGCCTGTCTAAAACTTTATGTGATAAGTGTCAGTCTTACGTGAACAAGCGGCATAAGTGTAAAGGGAGACGATGTAAGCAGTGTCAGGGTTCGATCGTTGGTGATGTAGACAGTCACTTTTGCTTTATGGGTAGCCTTAGAAAGCCTGAATCCTCAGAAAAGTATATCTTTTATGATTTCGAATGCATGCAGGAGACTGGGGTGCACACTCCCAATTACATTTTTGCTACGTCCTTAAAGCCCGAAAAATCCTGGGAATTTAAGGGCGATGAGTGTCTGTCTGTCTTTGTTAAGACCTTTATCGGCAAAGAGTTTCGGGACTACACGTTCCTAGCGCACAATTCCAAAGGTTATGATGCGTATTTCATCGTTAGGCAGTTACTGAAGGAAAAGATGTGCATAGAACTGATTACTCAGGGTAGTAAACTAATGTGCGTGGAAGTGAAGGCCCTGGGGATTCGTTTTATAGACTCTTTAAACTTCTTGCCCATGAAGCTTAGCAAGCTACCACAGGCAATGGGGTTTGAAGGGTGCAAAGGGTATTTTCCCCATTTTTTTAACACTTTAGAAAATCAAAATTATGTGGGGCCTATGCCCGGTGTGGCACACTATGGTGTAGAAAGCATGATGCCCGGAGAAAAAGCAGAGTTTCTCGACTGGTATCAGGACCACAGTTCTGAGGTGTTTGACTTGCAGAAAGAGCTCGCGTATTACTGTCAGCAGGATGTCAAAATTTTGAGACAGGCTTGTATCCTATACAAAGGAGAGATTATGAAAATGACGGAGAAGGGAAATGTAGTAGAGAGAGAACCTGGTAAATTCACCGAGATAAAACTGTGCATAGATCCATTCCAGTACATAACACTGGCATCCGTTTGCATGGCTATGTACAGGTTTATGTTTTTGGAGCCTAAGACGGTAGCTCTTCTCCCTCCAGACAACTATCACAGGCAGAAAAAGAGATATTCAACCCCATCTATTCAGTGGCTGTTGTATACCTCTCACAAAGAAAATATACAGATACGGCATGCTTTACAGGGTGGGGAACTACAGGTAGGCCCCTACTTTTTAGACGGTTATGCCGATGTTGATGGGGTACGCACAGCCTTTGAGTTTAATGGATGTTTTTTCCACGGCTGTGTCACCTGTTATTGTGAAAAAACACAAAATCCTATGACAGGGACATCTTTTGGGTTTCTTTATTACAAGACGCAGCTCAAGGCTGACTTTCTAAAACAACAGGGTTTTGTAGTGAGGACTCTTTGGGAGCATGAGTGGGAGGTAATGAAAGAAACAGACAGGGAGTTGGCAGACTTTTTAAACCGAGCCCAGTTACCACAGCCTCTTGTGCCTAGGGATGCTCTTTTTGGGGGGAGGACAAACGCTATCCGTCTGTATTACAAGCCTAACCCCGGAGAAGAAATTCACTATTATGATTTTACCAGCCTGTACCCTTTTGTAAACAAAACCAAAGAATACCCTATCGGACACCCCGATATAGTTTATGACAAATTTGGACCCCTGGCAAATTATTTTGAATTGCAAAAGTTAAAGTTTACCCCCCACGAGGCCTCTTTTTCCCATTGTTACCTGTCAGAGTGGGTGGCAAGCTTATGTTCCCGCTATGCCAAACCTGTGCTGAAACCGAGCAACGGGAGACATGCACCCATACTGACGAGGAGCGGGCCATCCTGGGGACTTGGTGCACGGTGGAATTGAACGCGGCTATAGCAAAGGGGTACGTGGTGGCTAAAATCTACGAAATCTGGCATTTTAATAAAAAATCTGATAAACTCTTTTCAGAGTACATAAAATTACACCTCCGCCAGAAACAAGAGGCTTCAGGGTATCCCAGCTGGTGCACAAATGAGGAAAAACAAAATAAGTACATTAGCGATTTCTACCAGAAAGAAGGCGTGCATTTACGCCAACACGAAATCAGACCAAACCCTGCTAAACGCCAAATCGCTAAACTGTTTTTAAATTCTCTGTGGGGTAAATTCGGCCAAAGAACCAACCTACCCAACACCAGCATCGTGAGAGACCCTGATGAACTCTGGCAGTACCTATTTTCCCCCAATTACGAGGTTTCATCCTGCGAGTTTATAGATGATGAAACAGCGCATGTGTCTTGGAAGCATGCAAAAACGGTACTCGGTCTCTGGCAATACCAATGTTTTCATAGCCTGTTTTACCACCGCTTATGCCCGCTTAGAATTATACAGCCTCCTAGACGGTTTGCAAGAGCGGTGCCTGTACCACGACACAGACTCGGTGATTTTTGTGAAAAGGGAGGGTGCCTGGAATCCCCCTCTGGGGGATTATTTAGGGGACCTCACAAGCGAGATCCCACCAGATCAACACATCACCGAGTTTGTGTCGGCAGGCCCAAAAACATACGGGTATAAGCTGTCTGGAGGAAAGGCCTGTATGAAAGTCAAAGGTATTACCCTAAACGTAGCAAATTGTGAAAAGATCAACTTTGGCAGTTTGAAAGATCTAGTTCTGGACTACTGCACGGGTCTGCAAGAAAACACCTCGAAAAAAATAGAGGTGCAGCAGCCCTCTATTGTAAGAAACAAAAACAGTGGCAAATAGAAACAAAACCCTTAAAAACTCAAAAAGTGGTTTATAACAAGAGGGTACTAGGAAAAGATTTTAAAACCCTACCCTACGGCTTTTGAAAAAAAAAAATGGATACGAGATGGAAACATCCCTTTTCTGCAATTCTAGCGGGGCCTAGCAACTGCGGAAAAAGTTACTTTATAAAAAATGTGTTGGATAATGCCAAACAAACACTGTCTGTTATGCCTGAGAATATCGTGTGGTGTTACAGTTGTTGGCAACCTCTGTATAAAGAACTGCTCTGTAAATATCCCTTTATCAATTTTGTGGAGGGGTTGCCTGATGCTTTGGATGATGATGGTTTGTTTCCTACTAATAAAGTAAATATGATTATCATAGACGAT
Organism: Mauremys reevesii; assembly: GCF_016161935.1. Taxonomy (NCBI): domain Eukaryota; kingdom Metazoa; phylum Chordata; order Testudines; family Geoemydidae; genus Mauremys; species Mauremys reevesii. The sequence continues at coordinate 11,969,871 of NC_052646.1, read as the reverse complement.
CTGATGAACTCTGCTTGTGAAAGCGATGAAATTGAAAAAGCTTTTACCAAGTACGTGCATCACAGAAACCTGAGCATTATGTATATAGTTCAGAATGTATTTTGTCAGGGAAAAAAGAGTCGCACGATTAACCTAAACACAAAGTACATGGTTCTGTTCAAAAACCCCAGGGACAAATTACAAATCACCACGCTCGCTCGGCAAATGTACCCCGGCAAAGCTCAATTCTTTCTAGAAGCTTTTGAGGATGCTACCAAAAGACCTTATGGCTACCTGGTGGTGGATTTAAATGCTTCCACACCAGAAGCTTATAGACTAAGAACCGGTCTTTTCCCTCCAGACTGGCCGGTGGTTTATACTTTAAAAAAAACAGCAGCTGGGTATAAAAAGAGATGACTTATCGGCAGGCCCCTTTTTAACAGCTGGGGCTGCTGACTGAAAACATGTCTAGCTGCGTGAAGAGAAACCTGGGCCTTTTAAAATTACTTAGCAAATCGTCCCCGCAGCAAAGGAGGGCTATACTGTGTTCGGCCTCTGACGATCTAGTAGCGGCCATTTCAGAAATAGCGCTCAATACCTTAAAAGGAAACGTACCTTTGACACAGAATCAAGTGCGTGTGTTAAAAAAGAAACGCACGCTTATAAAAACTTTGTGTAATAAGAGCGTTTCGCTTAAAAGAAAAAAGCTTCTGGTAAAGCAGTCTGGGGGGTTTATCGGGCCTCTGTTAAGTTTTGCTATCCCTCTGATAACAGGGCTTTTAACTAATCGATAATGGAGTATGCAGAAAAAATGTACCTGGTGCCCAGCCACCAGTTGGAGCAATTAAGGGCTCCCCCTCCGGCAGAGGAAAATATCAGAACAACAGCGACTCGCTTACTGGACGCTGAAATGAAGTCTGTTCTTCAAAGAACTGACCTGGCCGAATACGAAAAGGCTAAACTTTACAGCGCCGTGCTTCAAAGGTACCTAACGTACGTGAAGCAAAGCGATGCGGATAAAGGGAAAATAAGTCTGTTTCTACCGGAACAGGAACAAAGCGTAACTGCCAAACCCCCAGAAACACCAAAGAACTCAGACTCTGTTGCTCAGGAGGTGCTGGATAACGTGAATAAGCGTTTTAAAAAAAATGCAATAGTATTGCTAAATAAACTGGGCCAGGATAAAAATCTCTCTTCATGGGACGATAAAGGGTCTTTTGTGTACAAAGGCTCTGTGGTTAATGGTTCTAACATGCTTGACTTAGTCAGGGCCGTCACCCAAACGCGCTCTTTACCTAGCAAACGTGTACCTAAAGGATGGGATGTGTTTATGAATGCCATGGCGGAACTGAACGTACCCTCTTCCGTCATGGGCAATGCGGCCAACAGAGACCTTTTGGAACGCCTCAAGGCCTCGACCGCTGACACCGGGGCGGATCAAGAATCCGTGACCCCTTTTTTGCCCTATAAAAAAAAAAAATTGGCTAAAAGAGCCCAGTGGCTCAGTGTGTAATGTTTTTTTCACATTCTAAAATTTTTAAAATTTGTAATGTTTTGCTTTAAATAAAACATTTCTATACTTTTTAAAAAAAAATCTGTGTAATTTTTCTCAATTGGTCATTTTAAAAAAAAACAAAAAAAAAACCCCACCAAACATCAATTTCTTTAAACCCCACACTTGGGGTGTTTTATTGGGTAACACGGCTATAAAAATCATTACAAGATACACACGTCTGGACTTGTTGAAACATGTTTTGAGCAAGGCTAGGCATGCCCAAGAATTTAAATTTACTCTTTACAAAATTCATTACCATCCGGTCATTTTGCACTAAGTCATTAGAATACAATTTTAAAAGCCGTTCAAAAGATAAACCCTTGCTACGATGATGTAAGAAAAACACGCAGTGATAGCCACAGGCGACGGAGCGGGGGTCTTGTAATTGTCTATTGTGAAACACCAGGTCTGTGGCATTTTTGTTTAAAAATTTCATAATGCTTTTAGGAAACAACACGCTGTTCGGGGGTTGCCCATATGAGTCAAAAAACTCTCCACGGTTACGCTCCGCCAGATACAGGGCGAGCCAATGTTCACCCGGTTGGTTGTGCGGATGCGTGTTCACCACCAAACCTAGGGGTCTCTGAGACAGCTTGCCTCCAGGGAGCCAATCACAAGGGAACACATCTAAGAAATTCTTTTTCGTGTAAGGATCCGTTGATAAGACACGTGAGAGCTGCACGGTGTCCATGTTCACATGTAGTCAAACAGAACGTTTCTTCTCTGATTTATCTCTATGACATTGTCAAAAACCCCATACACGATCATATTAACGGTGACTGTCAAAGCCTTTCCAAAACGTATTTCTGCTCTCAGGTTCCCAGTTTTAATTAGGGAATAATGATCTGCACATTCCTGGTCGGGAGACAGGTCAAAGGCAAACAAGGTGTAACCCTGTGCAAACTCCTCCCGGTCAATTAACAAAGAACGATCTTTCATGTGTTTACCAGCTATCTGTACCAGATTCATGTATTCTCTCACGCAGCGTCCTGCCTCGAAGTCCGGTTGCAGAGGCTTGGTCGGTACCTGTTCACCATCCACATACAAGGCCACAAAATTTATATCGTAATGTTTAAAATGAAAGGGATTTTTAGTGTAACTTCCGCTAAAGGCATCGTTATCCACAAACCCTAGGACGAGCATTTTGGGTAACTGTCCCAAAAACAGGTTCTCCTGGTTACTGACCCTGCTGCCCGCAGGGATGCTAAACACTTTCATTCCCACACGGTCCACGGGGTATTTAGCATTAGAGGCAAGCAGGGCCTCCGCGTGCCCCAGACGGACACCCGGGGCCACCCGTACTTTCTTCACAAAAAGGGACGCTGATACAATGCGCAGTTTAAAGCCTTCAGCCGCGCTGCCCATTAAACAGAAAGCGTCTTTACTGCGCGTCAGTTTAATTTTCACATCCACTCCGTTTAACAAAAGTTTTTCTTGAAAAAACAGGTCACTGTGTAGATGGCCCAGCAGCTCTACCGTTCTGCTTTCAGCCGTCAGCTTTGCACGCCTCACAAACCCTAGATTCCTTCCATCCAACTCTGTTTTTTCATGTTGTCCAGCAGTGTCTTTGTAAAACAGACCGGCAGAAAATTGCGTGGCGAGGGTGTCATCGCTGTAATTGAGCACTGATTCTATAAAGGCCCTGTAAGGATAACAATTGTTGCTTTGGCTTACAAGGCGGTCTCCCAGAGTAACATCCAACTGGCTGAAAATAGAGGCCACAGGGTAATTCACCAGGCCCACTTCGGCGTCCGCGGCAAGTTCGGTTCCGTCTCCTTTTACAATCTTGCAACACAGGTAAAGCAGCGTGTTGTTTAAATCCATATAATCTATGCCATTCCCTGCTATAAAAAAGTCAATGGGGGCAGACTCCGTAACGGCCGATAGAGGTGGCACCTCAATGTAAATGCTTTTTTCGATGCTGGTCTGCGTAGGGGCTATTTGAAACAAGTCTAGTTCAGATTTGGCGCACTCTTCAGACCCGCAGTGAACAAAAGCCATATCGATTAAAATATGTCTCTTTTAGCAGGCAGCGCGCGTCTCCTCTTTTGCCCAGGCTTCCTCTTGGACTTTCGTTTATGGCTGGCCCTGCGTGTCAAAGCCCTTCTTTTAAAGGGTTTCGGGGGACCTGTGCGTCGCGGGTATGACGTATTTCTCTTTCTCTTCCTCCTTTTAATGTACATCAGCCCCGCTCCTTCCTGTGAAGCTGTATTCCCCACCTTCTCCAGAACAGCCCGGGAGACATGACCTACCACGTCTTTAGCTATGTTTTGAGCGGCAGTTTTTACGTGGGGTTTAATAATCTCTAGCCCTCTCCTCAAAAGCGGTACAGCTTTTCGAAAGAGGCTACGAAATATTCCACCCACACCAGCCCCGTACATCACGGGGGCCCCATGATATCCAGGAAGGGCATATCCAGCCTGGGCTTTGTAATAGTTCCTGTAGATGGTGGGGTCACCATAATTTTTTACGATCGCCATAATAGTGTTTTGCTTTTTTTCTTTTTAGAAACCTCGCTCTCTCCGCGGTCGCAAATGCAGCTTGACGATCACCTTGCCAAAGCGAAATGAAACGCCTCTGTTCTGATCTGTCTTTATTTCAATGGTAATGGTGTCGATGTGGTGTTTACTGACAGGGACGTAATGAGGTTTATCGTAGGTGATGGTAACAAACTCATTGTTCCTTCCTCGGACAGGGACGCAGCGTAACAGGGGAACAGAAAAGTCCCCCACAAACTGGTACTCTACGATATCCGTGTACAGATACAAGGAGTTAAAACCCCCTGTGATGTCTGCCGAGAAGGAAAATTTTTGGACGTTGCGTTTGGGGCCCAAACCCAGAATGTTAGCTAGCTCCCCGCCAGTAGAAAACCCGTACATAACATCGGTAGATTTAAGTCTCACTTTTCTGCCCACAGGGTCGTAGTTCATGACCACCTCAGGTGGTCCGGGGTGACGAGCCACGGCGCTGTTCATATGCTCCAGTAATTCAGGTATGGTCGAGTAATAACCTCGTCGTAGGATAAAATTCCACGTCGTATCTCCAAAGGTGATTTCAAAAGGGGTGTCTTCATTGATAGTATTCCAGCTGTGCGGGTATTGTATTTCCACTAACCCCACCTCCCAGGCACCAGGGAGATCCAAGGGCTTAATTAGCCGTATTGTAAAGTTCGAGATGGTGTTTTGGGGAAAAACTGCAGAGCTGGCATTGCTGGGCAAAGTGATGTAAAACCCGCCATCGCTCATTATTAATTTTTTTCTTCTCTGTCTTTTGCAGGAGGATTTTTTTTTTCTGTTTCGTGTCTAAATGTCACAGAGCTGAGAAGCTTCCACCCAGCTGTTAAATTTATCAGGCCAACCCAACCATTTCACCAGTAGCTGTTTTTTTCTCCCTTTTCCTTTCTCCGCTAGAATTTTTTCAATCCTGTAAATCCTGTCTCGTTTGGGGTTTACTTTTTGTAATTCTTCAGGGTAAAAAGATCCAGTCACTGCCTCACCCTCATAATCTTTTAATCGGTATACAGGTCTTTGGCTCCTGGTTAAGGCTTCATCCACTATGAATATCTCATCGGTAAACATCTGTTCATAACCTTTTTCAAAAGCGCCTTTGGTTTTAGATAGTCTCACGTGGTCACCTTTTCTAAAAGGGGCAACAACCCGTTTTATTTTAAAACCATCTCCGTAAACCGTTTTCCATACCTTCAGAGAATTTGAAGGGTTAACATCAAGGGGTCTGGTACGTATAGTTCTGTGAAAGCTCTGGTTGTAACTCTTTATAAAGTCAGGTAAGACGTCAATGTAGCGAAAGGTGTTATGGGCTGTAAAATATCTCCACATCCTAGTTTTTAAAGTTCTGTTAAATCGCTCCACAACCCCTGCTTTGACTTCATTATTAGTAACAAAATGGTGAACCCCATGCCGCTTTAACAATCCACTTAAAGGTTTGTTTAAAAATTCTTTCCCCCGATCGGTTTGTAATTTTTGAGGCACGCGACCTTCGCTGAAAATAGCTTTAAAGGCCTTGGATACTTCACCACCCGTCTTGTCTTTTAGGCCTAAGGCCCAGGCATATTTGGATAGAATGTCTATCACTGTTAAGATGTACTTAAAACCGCCGTTGTGTTTGGAGAACCGGTGCATATCCACCAAATCTGCCTGCCACTGCGCATCCACATCTGAAACAATGGTCTTGTTTCTTTTAAAATGTATTCGAGCCGGTTTGTGTAAAGTGTAAGCATCCTGGTCTGAAAGCCAAGCTGTTACTTGTCTTCTATTTAAAGTTTTACTATGCTTTCTAGCCTCTCGAAAAAGAGGGTTCACTCCGCCAAAGCTCCCAACTTCCCTGGGATTGTAATATATTTTCTTTAAAAGAGCCGTCGGCGTAGACATGACTGCTACTGGTACCGTCTTTTACTACCACAAGTATGGAAATGGACACGCTCATATTGACACATTTAAATAAAAATTTTATTAATTGCCTGGTTTAACATAATCTTTTTTTTTTGTTTGTTTTGTTTTTACAGACAGCTGTAAAATGGACGCCATAACCCCCACGGTAAGTCTGAGCTGGTTCATTCTTCCATTTTGTTTTTACAGACGGCTGTAAAATGGACGCCATCACCCCTGGTAAGTCTGAGCTGGTTCATTCTTCCATTTTGTTTTTACAGACGGCTGTAAAATGGACGCCATCACCCCTGGTAAGTCTGAGCTGATTGATTCTTCCATTTTGTTTTTACAGACGCCTGTAAAATGGCCACCATCACCCCCCTGGTAAGTCTGAGCTGGTTCATTCTTTTACTACCACAAGTATGAAAAATGGACACGCATGCTCATATTGACACATTTAAATAAAAATTTTATTAATTGCCTGGTTTAACATAATCTTTTTGTTTTTACAGACGGCTGTAAAATGGACGCCATCACCCCCTGGTAAGTCTGAGCTGGTTCATTCTTCCATTTTGTCCTTTTTTTTTGGCTTAAAATCTGTGAAAAGGACATGAGCAAAAACAGCTGATGTTCGATCTATTTACTCCCACCAGGTTACTGATACGCAAGTTCTTTAAGGCGTCTAGAAAGGCATCGTCGAGCTGTTGAGAGATTTTCAGAAAAAGAAACAGTATAAGTACACCAACTGCTTGGTTGGTTTTCTTTAATTTTTTACACAAACCCCATTCCTAGCCTCATTACCTCCTCTTCTACTGTCGTTTCTTAATCATTCATTTACCTGAGCGCTGTCTTTTCCGTTTGCCTTGTCCACCGGTGACTCCTCCGAGCGGCGATCAGGCTCTGAGGGGGTGGACAAAGAGAGGCCATCAGGCTCCTCGGGGTGCCTCACGAGGGTGTCGGGTTTGGGTTCCGACGTATCCATCAACGGCTGGGCCAAAGGGCTCCCCTCGGTCACTCCCTCCTCCTCCTCAGAACTGTCGCTGACGTAGCGCCTGCGCCACATAAGTATGGTGCTTGGGTCTAAAACAAAGTCCGAAGTTCTGACGGGGGTGGTGAAGGAGTCCATGTTTCCTCTCGGCAGCCTTTCCACGCTTTTCTAAAACACGTGTGCTTGGTAAGAAATGGCCTCCTCTGTCCGGCGCTGGGACTTATGGGGTAATGGTGCTGCACTCGGATTGGCGGAGGGCCTTGGGAGGAGCTCTTAGAGGGGTCACCCCGATTGGTCAAAATCTCCTCTCGGGGTGGTCCTGTCGGGACAAAACGCCTCCTGATTGGTAGAGGGTGGTGGGAGGAGTTCTTAGAGGGGTCACACGACCCACTTCCGGCCCGCTCACCCCAACCCAGAAGTCACCCTCATTGGGCAAAATTTCCTCTCGGGGTGGTCCTTCCGGGACGAAACCCCTCCTGATTGGTAGAGGGGGGTGGGAGGAGTTCTTAGAGGGGTCACATGACACACCTCGCTTCCGGTCATGTGGCCATCTTGACCCCGGAAGTAATACCCCAGAGGGTGGGACTTCCGGTGACAGGTGGGAGGGACTACAGGGGTCAAGGGGCGGGGTTAGGGGCGGGGTTAGGGTTTGATTGATGGTAGGGCCCTTATACTACTTGTGTGTGTCATTAAAATACCAGTTGCCTCTCCCGGCAGCGGAGGTAGTTAGACACCAATATATGGTCTTCAAATATTGTTCAAGTTCTTAGACATGTTGATGCTTCTCTTTGTCTTTCCCTCTGTTTTATGCAGTTCAAGTATCTGAAAATCCCCCCTAGCAAGAAGCACGTCCAATCACAAATACACTTAGAGGAGCAGGGCAAGATTTTAATCAATATCTGCCAGGATTAGAGCTGTGAAGACGGTTTCTTTCAGAGCAGCAGGACTAGACGTCTGTGTATCGCACAGCCAAAGGGCAAGGAGCATTCTGCTGCTCAGCGCTGAGGGAGAAGGAACATTTGCAGCAGCAGCATGAGAGGGTCCAGGAGTCCAGTAAAAAGTCAGGAAATGCACCTGCACATGCCCGTCCGATTCAGATCTCGATTGGGCGCTGTCAAGGGCCCTCAGCAAAGAACCTGTCATGACACATGCCATTTAGCTGAGCCCTGGCGGGATCCTTATCAGGAAGGATAATGAGGGTGATGCTGCAGCTGGGAACACAGGGCTGGCTCCAGACCCCAGCGCGCCAAGCCTGTGGGACCAGTGGACCCTCCGCAGGCACGTCTGCGAGAGGTCCACCGGCGCCGCGGGACGGGCGACCGGCAGAGCGCCCCCCACGGTGTGCCGCCCTGCTTGGGGCGGCGGAAATCCTAGAGCCGCCCCTGTGGGAACAGTGAAGATCCTGCCAATGTCCTTAAAGGCCAGGATGTGACCTCACATTAGATCAGGAGGACCAGTTTGAAGACGATAGCAGTGAAAACTCTGCAGAGGGGGATGTGCCTGGCCAGAGACTGGAAGTCCAGGTGGTTACTGCAACTCTCTAACCCCTCCCTCCCATTGTTTTCTAGAGAAATTGGACTTTCAACACTGAGGATTTGGTAGGTTATGGCCAAATAATTTACTGTCCTGGATATTACGCCCTGCATTGCTGTATGTGTGTCTGGGGGGTAGTGCAGATGCCACAACATTTGCATGGCCTCATCTCCCTTCCTCTCCCCACCACCGGCCTCTGCTGGGCACAATCCCAAGTGGATGCAGAGCACTGGGGGAAAAGGTTTCGGAAAAGCCCGCTTTGCCAAGAGTTCAGAGCTATGGGCTGTGCGGCTTGTGCTGAAGCCCACAACTTCAGCTTGTGTAGCAAGTTCACAACTAGAAATCAGTGCCCCTCTGTCCGTTTCACCGCAGGCAGGCAGGTGGGGGTGGAGGGGTTCAAACACGGCTTGGATCAATGCTCTCCATCCTACCTCAGGCTTTGGTTGGTTTCCTTCATTTCCCCCCAGTCCTGGTAGCTTATTCTGGGAAGTTTCTCAGGCAGCAGGAATTCTCCATGGCCTTTCAGGAGAACTGAGAGTGCAAACCTGCTTGGGCCTCCATAACAGTCAGGTCCCTACCAAATTCAGGGCTCACTTTGACTAGTTTACAAACCCTTTGGCCTTGAAATTGACCAACATCACCATTTCGATGTTTCCATTTGACATTTCATGATATTGTAACCATGGGGGTCCCGACCAAACTGGGAGAACAGGGGAGTTCAGAGGTTGTTGTGGGGGGGTCACAGCATTGCCACCCTCACTTGTGTGCTGCCTTCAGACCTGGGCTCCAAGGGCAGCAGCCAGCAACCTTTCTGAAGCTAGAGGAGGTTCCCAGATGTGCAGGTGGGTCCCTGCTGTTGGGAGCACCCCAGCTCCTTCCGACTACTTGGGAGCACCTCGGCTCCTACCATTTTCGGGTCATCCAGAGAAATGGACCCCTGAGCCCCAGAAGGAACTGCAAGGGAAGCTCTGAACTCTCGCTTCAGATGCTAGGCAGGAGCCGCGAGCCCAGGCACCCAGAGCGCCGGCAGGAGTGGGGAGGAGCATGAAAGTCCTGACCCCAGTGCCCCAGCACTGGCTGACCCCACAGGGTCTGAGTCCAGCACCCAGAGACATGACTGGAGCAGAAACTGCCAAGACCAAAGCCCTGAGCCCAATGCCAGGCTGATGCAGCGCACTCACTTCTGCATTGCCTCTACAGGTGCGTCTGCTATCCCCACGGAGAGGGAGTCCTGTCACTAGCCGGGCAGAGAATCAGCTAGGAGGCCCCTACTGGGTGCTCCTGGCTGGGGGGTCCCAGCAGGACGGGGAGATCAGATTTCATGGGGCAGGGCTAATTGGATCTAGCCAAAAAAGGCACAAGAACCAACAGCTGCCAGCTGAAGCCAGAGAAATTCAAATGAGACGTAGGCACACAGTTTTGACAGTGAGGGAGACTAGCCACTGTAACAAATTACCCAGGGGAGAGGTGGAGTCTCTGTTTCCTTGAGTCTTCTCATCACAACTGCCTGTCATTCTGGAAGGTGCCTTTTAGTGAATTACAAGCAATTGGGCTTCATATGGTGCAAAGTGTGAGAAATTTCATAGCCTGTGAAATAGAGGCCAGATTAGGAGATCGAATTGTTTCATAACCTCTATGAAAAGCTCAGTGTGGGGTGAGGAACAGACTCTGCTGTTTTACTGGGTAGCCTGCTTGTGCCCCAGAATCAATAATGAGCAAGTGGGGTGATCCGGGGTGCAGCTCAAACATCCAGCTGGGCTGGCCAGGGCCAGACATCAGGCCTGCAAGGGAAAGGTGGGTGTGGCAGTGCCTTCACAAAGGCCTTTGGCAGGAACTCAGCCTATTGGGCAAAGATGATGAGGCATCTGTGACCTCACAGAGCTCCCTTGACAACAGTCAGGCAGGACAGGGATGCGGGGCAGGGGGAACCTCGGAGAGCCCTGTAGCCTTGCTGCATCAAGCCTCCATGGTGTGCAGGAGATTCAGTGCGTATGTTTGTCATTCCCATGTGGATTTGTTTCAAAAACGTTGTCATCTGTGTAGAAGGTAAGAAAAAATATAGGCTCTATATATTAGAGCCTATATTCTCATGTTTAGTTGCTTTGAAACCTCTGCTCAAATCGTACCTCTGTCAAATTCACAGCGGTGCATCTTAATAGCAATTTTAGGATGGTACCAGGAGTTCTTTTCGTGAAAATTGCTAAAAAGGAGACATTCGGTTCAAAGCACTGCTAGGCAACTCTTTCTCCTGGAACCATTTTACAAATGCTATTCGGTTGCATTGCTGGCCATAAGACTAATCTGCGTGTGTGAAAATTCATACATGAGAAATTCATTCAGGTTCATTGCTGGCACAGATTTCTCTGAGAATCGTCTTTCACAAGACAATAGCGTCCCCTGCTGGACAATTGGTAGAGATTCCTTTCGTGAACATTGCTAATCATGAGCCAGTCATTACAGGTCACTGATAGGTACGAATTTCTCTTTGAAATATCCACAAAATAGCATTCGGTTGCATTGTTAAGCCCTCTGTTAGAGCTCCTTCCGTGAAAATAGCAAAACATGACCCTTTCGACCGTTATCTCTGCGAGCGAGGAAAGTCTAATGCAATCGTCCTCCTTCTGCAATTCTGATGCACTGCTGAGAATTTGGCAGTTATACGTTGTGAAAACAGCGAAACATGAGAAATACACTGCGGATTATTGGGAAGCACGAATTCCTCCTGCTCCCATCCTAAAATTGCTATTCGGATGCACAGCTAGCAACTTGAGCGAGATACGCTGTGAAAACAGCTATCCCTGAGCAATTCATTCGAAATCACTCGTAGGCACGAATTTCTCCTGGAAACACGCTAAAAAGGCTATTCGGTTCCACTGCTGGCCATTTGGAAGAGCTCCATTTGTGAAAATTCCTAAAAAGGAGACGTTCAGTGCAAAGCACTGCTAGGCAACACTTTCTCCTAGACCCATCTTACAAATGCTATTCGGATGCATTGATGGCAATTTGGCAGAGATCCGTTTGGGAAAACAACGAAATGTGAGAAATTCACTGCGGATTATTGGTAGTCATGAATTTCTCCTGGTACCATCCTAAAATTGGTATTAAGATGCACTGCTGTCAATTTGACAGAGGTACGATTTGAGCGAAGGTTTCAAAGCAGCTAAACATGAGAAAGCATTCCACATCATTGGTGAGCACGAATTCCTCCTACTCCCATCCTAAACTTCATATTCGGATGACCAGCAACAACATGACCGAGATACGCTGTGAAAACAGCTACACATAAGCAATTCATTCCAAATCTTTCGTAGGCACGAATTGCTCCTGGAACCACCCTGAAAATGCTGTTCGATTACACTCCTGCCCATTTGGCAGAGATCCGTTTGTGAAAATAGCTAAACATCAGGTATTCATTCAAGACGTAAGCTAGGCACTTGAAAAAAGCTAATGAAGAGTTATTAAGCCCACATCAGTGCTAGACACGACTTTCCCCTTGAACCAACCTCCAATTGCTATTCGAGAGCACTGGTGGCTATTTGGCAGAGTTCTTTTCGTGAAAATTGCTAAAAAGGAGACATTCGGTTCAAAGCACTGCTAGGCAACTCTTTCTCCTGGAACCATTTTACAAATGCTATTCGGTTGCATTGCTGGCCATAAGACTAATCTGCGTGTGTGAAAATTCATACATGAGAAATTCATTCAGGTTCATTGCTGGCACAGATTTCTCTGAGAATCGTCTTTCACAAGACAATAGCGTCCCCTGCTGGACAATTGGTAGAGATTCCTTTCGTGAACATTGCTAATCATGAGCCAGTCATTACAGGTCACTGAGAGGTACGAATTTCTCTTTGAAATATCCACAAAATAGCATTTGGTTGCACTGTTAGAGCTCCTTCCGTGAAAATAGCAAAACATGACCCTTTCGAGCCTTATCTCTGTGAGCGAGGAAAGTCTAATGGAATCGTGATGGCTGAGTTTGATGCTGTTGTACACCAGCATCTAAGAAGAGTCACCGCTGAAGAAACGGACACAACCCATGACCTTGGAAAAACGTTTCAAAATGAGATCCTACAGTAAGTGGCAACAAAAGTCAAACAGAAGATTGTGGCAGATCTGAATTCTGCAAGATATTATTCTGGACTGCACACCTGACATCAGCCATATGGAACAAATGGCTTTAATGGTCCGTGTTGTAACAACAACAGAACCTAGTGAAAAATGTCCCTGCAATGGTGATTGTCAGAGAGCATTTTCTAGAATTTATTGACAATGATGATACTAGTATGACAAATATGCTTCTTAAAAAGCTGGAAGATACGGGGATTGTGATAGCTGACATGAGAGGTCAGGGCCACGATACTGGTGCCAATATGAAAGGAAAGAACAGAGGAGCGCAGACACGGATCTGAGAGTTAAACCCTCGAGCTTTTTTTGTCCCATGCAGTTCTCATTCATTGAACTTGGTGGTCAGTGATACAGCATCAGCTTCTAGTGAGGCTACTGAATTTTTTAATAAAAGAACAGGAATACTTGTGGCACCTTAGAGACTAGCAAATTTATTTGCGCATAAGCTTCCATTGGCTACGGCTCTCTTCATCGGAGGCATAGAATGGAACATATAGCAAGGATACACACACACACACATATAGAGATCATGAAAAGGTGGGGGTTGACCTGACCACTCTAAGAGGGTAATTAATTCACATGCGCTTTACTTAGCAGGAGAAAAAAATTTGTTGACGTGATAATCAAGAGAGCTCATTTCAGACACTTTGACAATAAGGTATGAAATTTAAGCCATTCATTACCTCGTTCCATCATAAGGGCACCGATGAGGCTAAAGGAATGATGAAAACTGACCCCTCTGTGTGAAAACATGGCCCCAGTGAAGTCGATGTCAAAATTCGGCCATTGGCTTATTTTCCTGCCCCCAAATTTTCTGGCTTCTCTCGCCTTTTGGGGACCCGCTCCTTACCAAGTCACCAGCAGGGAGCATACCATGAGAAATTTGTCTCTAGTAATGAATTTCGAAGTCTGACGGCGGGATTATTCACCCACGAAAGCTTATGCGCCAATACGTCTGCCCCAGGACTCATTCACGCTTTTCTCGATTTGGTAATGGTCACAAACCGAAAGCTAACAAACCACCAGGAGAGATTGCTTTCACACGAAGACTCCATGAGTAATTTGTCACTAGCACTGATAAGGACTGAACTTCTCATTTGGTAATTTTTTCAGACCCAGTCTCTACCAAACCAGCAGCAGTTTAGTCTAAAGACTTTTAGAGTAACATTCTGTAACTAGTACTGGTCAGGAATGACGGTCACACTTTTAGTTATTTTCATGAGCCAGTCTTTACCAAAGAAGCAGGGGAGACTACTAATGGCTTCGAAGGAAGAGTCCACGAACAATTTTGTCCCTAGCACTGCTCAGGAATGAAATGCTCATTTATAGTATGGTTTCACCTAGCAATCTCTACTAAACCACAAAGAGACTAAGTGAAAGGCTTTCGGAGCACGATTCAATGAGAAATTTGTCCCTACCAGGCTCCGGGAAGACTTTCTCTTTTTTAGTATTTTTCAAGGACCGGTCGCTACCAACCACCAGGAGGGAAACTGAAAGGCGTTTAGAGGATGATTCCGTGAGAAGTTTATCACTAGCGTTATACAGCAATTGAACGGCTTGGAACAGACACGGTCCCAACAACACTGCAGACAGCAAACTTTAAGACCTATTTTTTCTGAAACAGCATTAACCTTTTGAAAAATAATTTTGTGCTGGGAGCAGGGGGGAGTTATCATCCTTTTTAAAATAATCCTGTACGTTTCCTGGCATTTTCCTTATCATGGAATTATCAGGAATTTGAGCAGCTTGCCTTTTTTCATGCTTTCACTACCTAGTCTAAATGTTCCATAATACAGCTGAGGACACCGATGAGGCTAAAGGGATGATGAAAACTAACCCCTCTGTGTGAATTCATGGCCCCAGTGAAGTCGATGACAAAATTCGCCCTTTTGCTTAGTTCCTACCCCAAAATTTTCTGGCTTAACGCTTCCTTTTGGGGAACCACTCTCTACCGAGTTACCAGGAGACATTCATTCGTGAGCGCTGTTAGTGAGACATGTCTCAAGAAAACATCATTTAAAAGCCATTACGATGTAGGTCTCTGGTTATGGAAGCGATCGGTTCGTGGGAATGTGGAAAAGAGAATTTTGTTACCGAGCTCTGCTAGGGACAAATTCCTCAAGGAATCATGCTTCGAAAGCCACTACGATGCACTGCTAATGGTTTAGAAGAGATCGGTTCGAGAGAACTAGGAAAAATGACAAATTTATTCCTGATCTGTGCAAGGGAGAAATTTCTCAAGGAATCCTCGTCTAAAAAACATACGATGCACTGCTAGTGTCTCCGAAGAGAGGAGTCGGTGAGAAAGACCAAAAAAATAGTGAATAGTTACGGATCTGTGCTAATGATCACCTTCTCTAGGAATTTTGGATGCACTGCTAATGTTTTGTAAAGGATGGGTTCGAGAGAAGGACAAAAAAAGAGGCTTTTGTTCCTGATCTGTGCTAGGGATAAATGTCACAAGGAATCATGCTTCAAAAGCTATTAGGATGCACTGCTTATTTTTTTGGAAGAGACCGTTTCGTGAGAAAGAGGGAAAATGAGAATGTCATGTCCGATCACTGCTAGGGACAAATCATTAGCATGCAGTGCTAACGATTTGGGAGTGATCGGTTCATGAAAAAGACGAAAACTGATAAATTCATTCCCGCTCTGTACTAGGGATAAAGTTCTCAAGGAATCATGCTTGAAAAGCCACTAGCAAGCACTGCGCTTGATTTGGAAATGATCTGTTCATGACAAAGCGGGAAAAAAGCAATTCATTCGTGAGCTCTGCTAGTGATAAATGTCTCAAGGAAACATAATCTAAAAGCCTTTGCGATTTAGTTCTCTAAGTTTGGAAGAGAACTGTTCGTGAGAGACGAAAAATAATTTTGTTCCTGATCTGAGGTAGGGATAAATGTCTCAAGGAATCACAGTTCAAAAGCCGTGTGGATGCACTGCTAATGGTTTGAAGAGATCTGTTCATGAGCTCAAAAGAGACATTCATTGGTGAGCTGTGCTAGGGATAACCTTCTCTAGGAATGTTGCTTTTATAACTATTTGGATGCACTGCTATTGGCTTTTAAGAGATTTGTTTGTGAGACAAATGAAAAAACTTTTTCTCTGACAGAGCATTAGCCGTCTGAAAAGCAATTTTCTTCTTCTCGGTCAGTCCTTTTAAAAATACTGCTGTACGTTGGAATTACAGGGGTTTGAGCAGCTTGTCTTGTTTTCATGCTTTCAGTACTAAGGCTAAATATTCCGCAATACAGATAGCGTGATCTAAGGACACCGCTGAGGCTAATGGGTGATGAAAACTAACCCCTCAGTGTGAAAGCATGGCTCCAGTGAAGTTGATTTCAAAATTCGCCCTTTGGCTTATTTCCCGCCCGCAAGTTTTCTGGCTTCGCGCTCTCTCGCTCTCTCTCTCTCTCTCTCTCTCTCACACACACACACCCATCCTTTTGGGGATCTGCTCTCTACCGAGTGTCACCATGAGGGAAACCGAAATTCTTTCGGAGGATCAGACTATGAGAAATTTGTCTCTAGCCTTGATCAGGAATGAATTTCGAAGTCTGACTGAGTGGGTCTTCACCCACGAACGCTGTCTCCAATAAGTCATCGTCGCGTTTCTCGAGTTGGTCATTTTCGTGAAGCGATCGCTACCAACCCACCAGGAGAGCTTTAGCATGGCTTTTACACGAAGAATCCGTGAGTGTAAAGTGTGAGGAATTAGTTTCTAGCACTGGTGAGGAATTAGTTTCTCATTTGGCAACTTTTCAGACCCGCTCTCTACCAAACCAGAGGCAGATTACCCTAAAGACTTTTAGAGTAACATTCCGTGAGACGTCTCTCACTAGCCCTGGTCAGGATTGACGATGCCATGAAAAATTTTGTCACTAGCACTACAGAGGCAGGAATTGCATTTTTTTTCAAAAAACCGATCGCTACCAAACTACCAGGAGAGATTTCTCATGGCTTTTAGATGAAGACTCCATGAGAAATTTGTCACTAGGCGAGATCAAGAATGACTTGCTCAAGTTTTTAGTCTTCCAAACGGCTATGGCATTCGAAGGACGAGTGCATGAACAATTTTGTCCTTAGCACTGCTCAGGAAAGAATGTCTCTATTTTAGCATTTGCCACGAACCGATCGCTACCAACCACCAGGAGGGAAACGGAAAGGCTTTTAGAGGATGATTCCGTGAGAGGTCTATCACTAGCGTTATACAGAACTTGAACGGTCATATTTAACAAGTTTCACGACCCGATCTCTAGCAAACCAGCAGGGGAAGAAGCCTAATGTCTTTGAAAAGAAGATTGCTTGGATATGGTGAGTCTAGTTCCAGCCCTCCTTCGTGGAACCCCTGACACAGGCTGAGATGAAAGACATGACTTCACCCAATTTGTCGCGCGTAATAGCCGGGAACGGAACGGTTCTAACAACACAGCAGACAACAAACTTTAAGATCTTTAATTTTGTGCTTTTCTAGGTCAGTTCTCCTTCTTTTAAAAATAATCCTGTACGTTTCCTGGCCTTTTCCTTATTATTGAATTACAGGGGTTTGATCAGCTTGTCTGGTTTCATGAGTGCATTACATAGTCCAAATGTTCCGTAATACTGTGCTAGCGAGACCTAAGGACACCGACGAGGATAAAGGGATGATGAAAACTAACCCCTCTGGGTGAACTCATGGCTCCGGTTCTGTCGATGTCAAAATTCGGCCTTTGGCTCATTTTCTGCCCCCAAATTTTCTGGCTTCTCTCTTCCTTTTTGGGAACTGCTCTCTACTGAGAGTCACCCGGAGGGAAATTGAAATACTTTCGCAGGAGCTTACCATGAGAAATTTGTCTCTAGCCCTGCTCAGGAATGAATTTCGAAGGCTGACTGAGTGGATAGTCAGCCACGAAAGCTTACTCGCCAATACGTCTGGCGGGGACTCAAACTCGCTTTTCTCAGTTTGGTAATTTTCGTGAAGCGATCGCTACCAAACCACCAGGAGAGAGTTCTCGTGGCTTTTACATGAAGACTGTATGAGTAATTAGTCACAAGCACTGATGAGGCATGAATTTGCAATTGTATCACACCCGATCTCTACCAAACCAGCAGCAGATAATCCTAACGACTGTTAGAGTAACGTACCGTGAGATGTCTGTCACTAGCCGGGTGGTGGAGCTGTAGTGGGCTAGATGGAAAATTGGGGGGACTACGTCAGAGGTGGGAGAGCGGAGTCGGGCAGTGTGGGGCAGCTGCTCTGCTAGCTGGTGCCACGGGGCGGGTGGCTGCAGCGCCGCGGTCTCCTCAGCGTGCGGCCGCCCTTCGACTGTGGGATCAGCAGAGCCGTTGGGGAGCAGGGGCCAGAGTGGGTCGGTCGGGGTTGCGGTGGGGAGACTTGGACCTTGCACCTGCCCTGGGCAGTGAACCCCAACGTGTGGTGACATGGCCTGTGGTCTTCTTTTGGCCACCCTCGGCCCCTTGCTCAGGCTCGCTTCTGGCGTAGGGCTGCCAGATCTCCGCTGGGAAACGGTACCTGCAGTGTCCGATCAGTAGTACTGAGTAAACCTCCACAACCGGGCAGGAAGAGCGGCACTCAGGAACTGCCCAGCTCAGTCAGAGCGCGGTACCCGTGGGCTGCACCCGGGGGAGGGAGCCTGAAGTGCAAAACATTTGAGGAGCAAGGCGTGTGGCCAGGTTACTTCCGAGACACCCTTCCCAGCGTCCATTGTTCTCCGGTCCTGGAGCACGGCTCTCCTTCCCACATCCTGCCCCAGTCACACACATCCCGACCCTGGGAGAACAGCTATACCTCCATCGCCCTGCCTTAGTCACCCCTCCCCCGACCCTGGGAGAACAGCTGTACATGTAACGTCTGCCTCAATCAAACACACCCCGACCCTGGTAGAACAACTGTACCCGTAACCTCCTGCTCCAGTCCCCACCCCTGACCCGGGGAGAACAGCTGTACTTCCCGCTTCCTACCCCAGTCTCACATACCCAGAGCACAGCTCTCCCTCCCCATCCTACCCCAGTTA
Organism: Mauremys reevesii; assembly: GCF_016161935.1. Lineage (NCBI taxonomy): Eukaryota > Metazoa > Chordata > Testudines > Geoemydidae > Mauremys > Mauremys reevesii. Next base: position 11,951,292 of record NC_052646.1, on the reverse strand, counting down.
CCGCTTGTGACATTACACTAAGGGATTTTTTGAAACTATGCTGAGTTTAAATATAATGTAACTGGACTATGCTTTATGCAAAAGGTCTCTTGTAAAGTATCATAACAAAGCTTATACTCTACTGAGTGTGTTCGTTCTAGTTGTACCACCTGTGTAGCTGAAACTAGAAATATGAAATATAACTCTGAGGGCCTAGTGTAATTAAGCAAAATGTGGGCCATTAATGGTGGTTTGGAATCTTGCTGGCTCCCATTAACCAGACTGTAGATGGCTCTGTTTTATTTGTAAATCTCCCTGTATACGTGTGCTGGCAAGTGGGCAATGAAGTCTTACAGTGACATGTGATCATGTCACCTGAACTGGACTCCATCTTTAACCTGGTGGTTTTCCATTGAGAAGGAGGGGTGGGAGCCCAGAGAGCGACAAAGGATTCACACCTTATGCAAAAGATATATAAATGCGTCGAACAGCAGAAACGGGACAGCCATTATGAGGCATCCCCTAGCTACCACCTGAGCTGGAACAAGGGCTGTACCAGGGGGTAAGGATTGTGCCCAGAGGAGAAAGGCATCCAGTCTGTGAAAGAAACGTATGGAAACATCTCTGAAGGTGAGAGTTCAGTTGTATTACTGTATTAGACTTAGAGTTGCATGTTTTATTTTATTTTACTTGGTAATTCACTTTGTTCTGTTGGCTAATACTTGGAACCACTTAACTCCTACTTTCTGTATTTAATAAAATCACTTTTTCGTTACTAATTAACCCAGAGTATGTATTAATACCTTGGGGGGGGGCAAGCAGCTCTCTCTATCAGTGTTATAGAGGGTGAAAAAATGTTGAGTTTATCCCGTATAAGCTTTATACAGAGTAAAATGGATTTATTTGGGGTTTGGACTCCATTGGAGCAGGGGCGGCTCTAGGATTCCGCTGACCCAAGCACGGCGGCATGCCGTGGGGGGCGCTCTGGCAGTCGCGGTCCCTGCGGGATGGCCACCGGAGCCGTCTGCCGCCCTCCCGTGGGACACCGCCCCACGCGCGCGCGTTTGGTGCGCTGGTGTCTGGAGCTGGCCCTGATTGGGGGTCTTCTGCGCTTTAAAGACAGAAACACTTCTGTAAGTTGCTTTCAGGTGAAATCTGCTGCTTTGGGGCACGTGGTTCAGACCCTGGGTCAGTGTTGCAGCAGACGGGCCTGTCTGGCTCAACAAGACTACCTGTCTGGAGTAGTCTTGGCACAGCAGGTGGCAGTTCCCAGGAGTGTTTCTGTGCTCCAACCCATCACGCCCCTCAAGGCCTGCTCAGCTGGTGGGGGTATTGGGCTCCGGTGATTGCTAATCCAGAAGGACTGGTCCTACGTCTCCCCAAGGCAGTCATGGCTATATGCAAGAGGCACCAGGCTGCTCCCACATCCAAACTAATCACACCGAATAGCATTCTATTGTCCTTTCCCCTTGCCTTTATCCCACAGAGGTCTCCCCTAACCACATCCGCTGAAGCAAGGTAGAGAGCAGGGCTAGCATGCCATGACCAGGAACTCTTGCCCAGTGATGTGTAAGGAAGAGAGGTGAGGACTGAGACTCTCTGGTTACATGCCTCTGGAAAGTTGGATGGCTAGATTGCTCAGGTCCATTTCTTCCCGATCCTCTTCCTGGGGCTGAGAGTCTTGCCCTGCTCCGCTCCACTGGCCTGGAGGAGTCTTCTGCAAGCACAGGAAATAACCCAAGAAAGAGTCTACACTTCCCAAAGCTCTACTGGTGCGTGAGCTCCTGCTTTCCCTGCCTCCCTCGCCCATCCGCTCTGCATCACCTCCAGTGGATGAACAGAAATGGATTCAACACCTATGGCTCAATAGGCTGGTTACACCCATTTCCGCATCACTCTAGCACCCAGTACCTCAGTATGAGTCTCTTGCACTCCTCCCCAAGCTCCCCTCTTGCAGACCTTTGAGACCAAGCCTCTTGGGATGTACACATGACCAGATTCAGTCATGTTCCTACATAAAAATGGTTAACCTTGTCTAAAGAGAAAAATACTTTCTACATTTCAAACAGTAATTATCCCATATTTAACTGCTGTCTAAGTCGGGCTTAAAACAGGTCTTTGCATTTAAAAAGGTTGTCCAAAAATTGTGTAATTGTATAAACATTCGAGAGCTTGGTTATTGCTTAAAAACAAGTTCAACTTTAAATGAACCTTATAAACAATTTATTAATAATTTGGAGCTTCCTTGGAAGTTTTGTTACTGGGGCATGCATAATTAACAATCAAACCTAGGGTCTTCACTTTAAAGTGTTAGTTTCCACATTATTCTGAGTAATGAGGCTTTTCAGCCCATATTTATATATTTACTATGAAACAAGCAATTTTTGTCCTTATGGAGCATTTGTGAGCTTTGCCATAGCGATAAAGCTATTGAAAAAGAAAAGCAAACAGGGTGAGGCAGTGAAGTGGCTGCCTACTCTGTAAAGCCTCCATCACATACACTTGCTGGTAAATGGCCACTGGAAAAACCATCTCTTTCCTAATTTGGACGTTAAGATTCTATTAGAGTCCAACCGGAACAGTGAATGGAAGTTAAGATGCTCTGGTACTCGCTCTATTAGAGTCCAACCAGGAACAGTGAGCAGAAGTAACGTTTCCTCCCGTTCTATAACTGATGGGGTGGGGTGGTGGCAGGGGCAAGGGGAATTGAGAATGGGGGTGCCTGACGTGTTGGGGTCAGCTCCACAGGCTGGCGCCTGCACTCCCGTGACAGGCAGGGTCTGGTGCAGAGCATGGCATGGCAGGCAGATGAGATCTCCCATAATGCCAGGGCCCTTTCACAGCAAGGGTGGCATCTCCCCATGCTAGCACGGACCCCACCTACTCCTCCCGCTTTCTCCTGACAACAGCACCGCCCTTCACGGCACCACCTCATGGCAACTTCTGCTTCTGGGCTCTCACCGGAAATGGGAAGTCCAGTCGGGCCTGGCAGTGGCTGACAGGCAACGGAGACAGGAGACACTGCCACTCCCATGGTGCCACAGGGGCCACCGTGGCTGGTGGGAGATAGATAAATAGATAAATGTCTGTGTACCTCCCAGCACTATGTCTCCTTTAGTGCTTGTGTCCCCCTGTCCTGCTTAGTCTGTGTGTTCCTTACCTGAGCACACTGTGTGTCCCAGGCATGGTCTGTCTCACCTTTGGGTCCAGCCTAACAGGGGCGTCTGTCCCCATCCTCTCACCAGTAACTTCTCCCCCAACACACACAGGAAAGGGACTGCTCTGTGCAACAGAAACCAGCCTATTCCCCGCCCCGCAGGCTGGGAGCTTGCTGCTTCCTTCACTCGCATCACAAGTTACAACAAACCCCCACTGACTAACTAGGATGGGGTGGAGCATGTCACCAGGCCATAATATTCTGGGTAAGCCCTTGATGACCAGTTTAGGAGCATCCTCTCATGTGGCCTTCCTTGCCTCTGGCTAGCGGTGATGACAAGAGGGGGATGTTGTTCCCCCTTCCTCTGGCTCCCCTGGCTGGCAGAGCCTAGTGCTACTACCTTGGCATATCGACTCTTACCTCTGCTAATCAGGGTTAGCCCCCCCACAGTCAGTGAGGGGATCAGGTAGGGCTCAGTTGCTAATTTTGGGCCTGGGATTGCCCACTTCTACAGGCTCAAAGTTGGTGGGGGGAGCTGTGGTATAATTGCACCCTAAATAACCTCTGGCATACTTTATTTTTGTTCTCAGAAGGTGCCCATCACCATATCTGAGCTGACTGTCACAGAGTCCCCAAATCACGGAGTCCCCAGGTTATGCTCTGGAACTTCTCCATACGAGGCCAGTCAGGAGTCTGGGGGACCCTCCGCTCTTTGTGCGCACTGTCTCCAGGGCAAGATGCTTACACAGCTTCGACCTTCCTGGATCTGACCTCGGAGCATTCAGCATCCCCTTCTACGCTGTGCGCTTCCTGCAGCAAGTCCACCCAGACGGGGCTCCTGGGGAAGCCAGAGTGCCCTGCACCCCAACTCCGCAGTCAGCAGTGACTCTCAGCCAGCTAGAAAAACAGAAGGTTTATTAGTTGACAGGAATGCAGTGGGTAGAACACAACTTGTTAGCACAGAAATCAGTGACTTTCAGCCAAGTCCATCTTGGGAAGTCCTGAGCCAGAAGCTCTTCCAGTCCTCCCAAGCAGACAGCCTACCTTCCAGCAACCCGACCTCCCACACCCCATTGCCCCTCCTCCCTGTCTTTGTCTTGCTTCCCAGGTAAAGAGTCACCTGGGCGTCACCTGGTTGTATCCCCCTCCTGGGTATCAGGTTACAAAAGGCACCAGTCATAGCATATGGGCAGGCAGCTGGAGAAGCCTCACCTGCCCCAGAGGTCTCGGCCAAAGTCACGCACCCCTATTCCCACCACCGAGGTATTAGTGCAGCATGAAGGGAAACTGAGGCACACACAGTATTCATGCAAAACAGTAAAATACACATAGGCTCAACAGTAAGACACACATACACCATAACAAGGGAAAATCCCCACTTTGTGACACTGACGTTTTAGATTCCTGCTGCCTCTGTCTTGGTACATCATTTCACCCCACTTCTCTATACTAGCCTATCTTTTTTTCTTTCTCTCTACTCTGTTCCAAGTCTGGCCGGTCTTAAGAATGACTCAGCTTTGTTATACGCTGTACTCGGCACCACGGGCTGAAGCAGCATGAGCAGCATCTCTCTGGGAATGAGAAAGCTAGAGTGAGATGTTCTCCCAAGACCATTGCGTGAGTCAGGATCCAGGGGCCGAGAGCGCTAGCTGTCCTTGTGTCCTGCCTGCAGCATCTGAGACAGAAGCTTCTGTTCTTTTCTATCCCTCCTGGGTGGCTGCCATGACAGCAGTGCTAATCTGAACAAAATGACTGTGGATCTGCTATTCCGCATTTAACGGCCTTTTCCATTCCTCCAGAAAAGCTAGTTGGGGGCAGATCCATGGGAGCTATGGTACCAGCTGAGGGGCTGTATTTTGTTGCTAGCAGGAGAATTGGGGCATGATTGTCCTCACTTACACTGTTGTAGATCAGCATTAACTCAGTGGCATTGCATCAGACTGAATGAGAGGAAAGTTGACCCATGCAGATGAGCTGTTTCTTAATGAGAGAGAGAGTGTATGTGTGTGTGTGGGGGGGGGGGCGGGGCGGGTGGTTGGAAGGAAGGGGAATTGGAAAGGAAAGATACTAATATGTAACCAGAACAGCAAGAGATGAGTGTCAAACTCATTTTCTTTCTCTGAGTGACCTTGGCACCAAGTGCCCTGCTCTTCGCTGACCTTGGCTCTTATGGTCCCAGGCTTGATGTGACCTTCCTGCTTTCCAGGCTTAAGCTTCTCATTCTGTCAGGGTACATCTACATTACCCGCCAGATCGGCGGGTAGCGATCGGTTTATCAGGGATCGATATATCGAGTCTCATCTAGACATGCTATATCGATCCCCGAACGCGTGCCCGTCGACTCCGGAACTCCACCAGTAGCGGCGTCGACAGGGGGAGCTGCGGCCGTTGATCCCACGCCGTGAGGACGGGACGTAAGTTGGAATAAGATACTTCGACTTCAGCTCCACTCTTCCCGTAGCTGAAGTTGCGTATCTCTCATCGACCCCGCCCCCTAGTGCAGACCAGGCCTATGTCACCATTTCTTTCCCCTTTCCTTTTGTCCTATTTTAATGAGCAAAGCACTTATGCAAATAGGAGGAGGAAGCAATTGCCCTGAATGGGAATGAAATTTACCAGGCAGCAACAGAGATCGATTCTGGTCTCATTTACACTAATGTCCTAACATTGGCATCCATCGAGTTACTCCTGTTTTACACCAAACACGAGTTCAGAATCAGGCCCTTTGCCTCCCCTGACACTGTTCTTCCATGATTGGCCCTGCACCTTATCTTGGGATGGGGCAATGTGAGTCAGTCCAAGAGAAAAACCAGAGGGCCCAATTCATTACCTGACCTGCACCCATGCAAAAGGGGTGGAAAATGTTCTCAAGTCAGAGTGATAGGTCTTTGCACTGATGTATATATACATGATGGGGAGGAGAGATAGCTCATTGGTTTGAGCATTGGCCTGCTAAACCCAGGGTTAAGAGTTCAATGCTTGAGAGGGCCATTTGGGGATTGGTCTTGCTTTGAGCAAGGGGTTGGACTGGATGATCTCTTGAGGTCCCTTCCAACCTTAATAATCTATGATTCCATGATGACACAAGGTGCAGGGCTCACCATTAGCCAACTGGAAAGGGAATTTTAAGTGGGCAGAATACAAGTACCCAGACTGGAATTGATTCAGAATATGGGATTACTCAAAGGCTTTTCTTATTCATGTGCTCTTTTAATAATCCTAACACTTGGCGTTTGATAGCACTTTATATGCTCAAAACACTGTAGAAGCATTAGCTCTTTTTATGAGCTATAAAGAAGGTCTGAAAGGTTGGGGGTTTTGTTAAGATTACACCCTCCCCTTTGCCTTGCTTTCTGACCTAGGCACCATTTTTGTACCAATTGAACAATTTAATGTAGGGGATTGATTTTAGAACTAAATAGTTACACCGGTAAAAGCCCGAGAGTGGATGCCATTATACTGGTATTGTCATAACTATAAAGGGAAGGGACCAGCCCTCCTGTATACAATACTATAATATCCCTCCTGGCCAGAGGCACCAAAATCCTTTTACCTGTAAAGGGTTAAGAAGCTCAGGTGACCTGGCTGACACCTGACCCAAAGGACCAATAAGGGGACAAGATACTTTCAAATCTTTGGGGTGGGGGTGGGTGGAGAAGGCTTTTGTTTGTGCTCTTTGTTTTGGCTGTGCTCACTCTTGGAACTAAGAGGGACCGGACATCAATCCATTTTCTCCAAATCTTTCTAAACAAGTCTCTCATATTTCAAACTTGTAAGTAACAGCCAGGCAAGGCATATTAGTTTATCTTTGTTTTCTGAACTTGTGAATTTTACCTTTGCTAGAGAGAAGTTCATCCCTGTTTTGTTGTAACTTTGAACCTAAGGCTAGAGAGGTTCCTCTGGGCTCTTTGAAGCTGATTACCCTGTAAAGTTATTTTCCATCCTGATTTTACGGAGACGATTTTTACATTTTCTTTTTAATAAAATCCTTCTTTTAAGAACCTGACTGATTTTTCCATTGTCCAAAGACCCAGGGGTTTGAGTCTTTGATCACTGTAACCAATTGGTTAGGATATTATTTTCAAGCCTCCCCAGGAAAGCGGGTGAAAGAGTTTGGGGGGATATTTAGGGGGAAGAGGAACTCCAAGTGGTCCTTTCCCTGTTTCTTGTTAAATCACTTGGTGGTGGCAGCGTACGAGGTTTAAGCTGAGCTGGTAGAAATAAGCTTAGGGGGCTTTCATGCAGGTCCCAACATCTGTACCCTAGAGTTCAGAGGGGGAAGGAACCCTGACACGCATCTTTCTACACATTTTCTGATCTACTTGCATATCTGGGTTCCAAATAAGCAATTCTAGATATGATTTTTGATGGTTTTTATACCTGGCCTTCTGCTTCTCACAGTCAGACAAAGGGCAGGGTTTTTTTTTCCCCTCAATTTTTAAAAAGTTCTAGCCCTCCCATTGGCTCTTTTGATCAGGTGCCCACTCCCTTTCTTTTACCTATGCAGGAAGGCTTTTTTAACCCTTTACAGGTAAAACAAGCAAAGAACAGCTACAAAGAGGGACTTTCTAGCTAACTGGCTGGCTGGGTGTCCACAAAAGGGAGCTACGCCCCCTCTCCATAGCGGGTCAGGGGCTGGCGTGGAATGTGCTGGGATATCAGCCTGGGCCCTAGTGGGGTAGGTGACTCCGTCACACACAACCACACCCAGCAAAGCTTACGCGGATTGTCTCCCTGTTTGAGAGTCCGAGCAGAGAGATCAGGGACTCATTGGTCCATGGAGAATGAGCTCCTCTACCCCAGCTGGGGGCTTCAACCCAGTGGTCGAGGGCAGCAGGTGGGCGAGCTTGCACTAGCGCTCCTGCAGGGTCCATGGTGTGGGGTAAACAGAGAACTCCAGTGTCCAGGGCTCTCAGGCCACTTGTTCATTCCACTGCAGGAGGGGATCTGGGAGCAGTCCGCAGGGGCCTGGGGCAGGAGTCTCGAAAGCAGCCATCTTGGAGAAGGAGAGAATTTCAACTGGGCTGAGCGGAGATGCTGCTGCAGATGCAGCTACTTCCCTGGGTACGATGCTGCAGCACTTTAACTATATGGTTAATACAGAGGTTGCAGCTCAGTGGAGTAAAGTGCTGCACCCGTTTTCATGATGTTAGGGGCTTTGCCAGGGTATAAGACTGAGGTGCAGCTTCATCCAGGCCACACCGCTCTAGCCCTGCTCCACCCCCTCCTCCTCCAGCCTGTCCATCTCCCCCAACACTCCTTGTGCCTGCAGCTGCTGGGGGGAGGCACAAGTGGCACCTCTGTTGGAGGACTTTCCCAGGGTGGGGGAGGGCTTTACACCTTCCCTACAGCCCCTTTGGCCCACACTAGCCAGCATGGGAGCCAGAGCACTGTGGTGGGCTGGGGCCAGATTTCAAGAGTGTCTCTTGATGTTGGGCCCAAATATGGGATCCTGCTTTTAAGTGCGTAGCGGCTGGTTCTCTGAGGGGCTGGACACCTGCAGTGCCCACAGACTCCAGATGCAGCTGTGCATGCAGTTCCCTGCAGTCCTGTATTTCAATGCGAGAAATTGAGGTACCCAAAATTAGGCCATTGTTGTAAATTGAGGCCTTTCCGCCTTGCCCGTGAACAACAGTAGGTGGGCTAAGGCTCATTGTAAGTCACTGTTTATACTTGATCATGGCTGACCTGCTCCTGGTCGTAAGCAGAGGCCTGGCAGTGAAAGGTCCTGATTCCATCGCAGGCATCCAGAGGCAGATGGTCCCCCAGGGATGGAACAACCCTGGGGAATAGTTTACATTCACAATCTTTCCCACAGGCTGGGTAAGTCCACAGTCTCATTCACAGGGCTGAGAACCTCAGGTTAAGTTACACAAAGTGAAAATTACTGAAATGTGCCCCCTGCGCTGCACACTGTGCTGTGCTGCGCTGGGGAGATGTGGCTTTAAGCTGGTGTCCAAGCCCCTTCCCACTCTCAAGAAGGACAGGGCCAAAAGAAATCTGATGAGGTTCAACAAGGACAAGTGCAGAGTCCTGCACTTAGGAAGGAAGAATCCCATGCACTACTACTGACTGGAGGCTGACTGGCCAGGCAGCAGTTCTGCAGAAAGGGACGTGAGGATTACAGTGCATGAGAAGCGGGATATGAGTCAGCAGTTTGCCCTTGTTAGATTCCGGGAAATGATTATTCCCCTCTATTTGGCACTGGTGAGGCCACACTGGGAGTATTGTGTCCAGTTTTGGGCCCCACACTACAGAAAGGAGAGTCCAGTGGAAGGAAACAAAAGTGGTTTGGTTTTTTTTTGTTTTTTGGAGGGGGGGTGGGGAGTACATGACCTATGAGGAGAGGCCGAGGGACCTGGGCTTAGACTAAATAGTCTGCAGAACAGAAGAGTGGGGGGGATTTGATAGCAGCCTTCAACTACCTGAAGGGGAGTTCCAAAGAGGATGGAGCTCAGCTGTTCTCAGTGGTAGCAGATGACAGAACAAGGAGCAATGATCTCAAGTTACAGTGGGGAAGATCTGGGTTGGATATTAGGAAACACTATCTAACTAGGAGGGTGGTGAAGCACTGAAATGGGTTACCTAGGAGGTTTTTAAGGCCCAGCTTGACAAAGCCCTGGAGATGAGGAAAAACTGAACCACACACCCAGGGAACGAACGGTCTTTACTCTTCACTAGGGAAATGACCATCGCCTGGGGGGGCAATCACAGAGGAATAGGCAACATCTAAGGCTACATCTATACTACCCACCCGGGTCGGCGGGTAGCGTTCGACTTCTCGGAGTTCGATATATCGCGTCTCATCTCATATATCGAATTCCGAACGCACTCCCGTCAACTCCGGAACTCCACCACCGCGAACGTCGGTGGCGGAGTCGACGGGGCAGCCGTGGACTTCGATCCTGCAGCGTCTGGACGGGTGAGTAGTTCGAACTAAGGTAGTTCGAGTTCAGCTACGCTATTCGCATACCTTAGTTCGACACCCCCCCCCCCCAGTGTAGACCAGGCCTTAGAGTGACAAGTTGCTGCGGAAAAAGTACATGGAGCTGTGGAGTTGGGAGTCAACCCTAATCAGCACGATCATCCCAACAGTCCCCACCAGGGCACAGAAATAAATGGCAAAGAAGAACACAGAGAGGATGTTTTGCAGCTTTGCGCTGTCTGTCGGTCTGTCCCCTGGAAAAGGAAATGTAATGTAGTCATCAATTCCAAAGCCTCTGCTGGGCACAATCCAAAGTGGATGCAGCGCACCGGGGGAAAATGTTTCTGAAAATCCAGCTTTGTTGGTTATCCAAGAGTTCAGAGTATGGGCTGTACAGCTTGTGCTGAAGCCCACGGTCTGTAGCAAGTTCACAACTAGAAATCAGTGCCCCTCTGTCCATTGCAGTGCAGGCAGGCAGGTGGGGGCAGAGGGGTACAAACACCGCTTGGATCAATGCTCTCCGTCCTAGCTCAGGCTTCCTTTGGTTTCCTTCATTTCCCCCCAATCCTGGTAGCTTAGTCTGGGAAGTTTCTCAGGCAGCAGGAATTCTCCATGGCCTTTCAGGAGCACTGGGAGTCTCTGTTTCCTGGTGTCCTCATATCATGACTGGTTGTCATTTGTCATTTGGAAGGTGCCTTTTAGTGAATTACAAGCAATTGGGCTTAATATGGTGCTGAATGTGTGAAATTTCACAGCCCGTGAAATAGAGGCCGGATTAGGAGATCGAATTGTTTCACAATCTACGCCTCTATGAAAAACTCAGTGTGGGGTGAGGAACAGACTCTGCTGTTTTACTGGGTGGCCAGAATCAATAATGAGCAAGAGGGGTGATCTGGGGTGCAGCTCAAACATCCAACCGGGCTGGCCAGGGCCAGACATCAGGCCTGTAAGGGAAAGGTGAGTGTGGCAGTGACTTCACAAAGGCCTTTGGCAGGAACTCAGCCTATTGGGCAAAGATGATGAGGCGTCTGTGACCTCACAGAGCTCCCTTGACAACAGCCAGGCAGGACAGGCATGCGGGGCAGGGGGAACCTCGGAGAGCCCTGTAGCCTTGCTGCAGCAAGCCCCCATCTCGCAGTCTCTGTGAGGACCAAGAGAAGATTGGTGTGGAGGAGATTATTTGGGGGTGTTTTCATTTCTCTGTGGATTTTGTAGAAAGAAATCATCATCTGTGTAGAAGGTAAGAAAATATGGGGTTTGGATTCGGGTTCCGGCGTATCCATCAATGGCTGGGCCAAAGGGCTCCCCTCGGTCGCTCCCTCCTCCTCTGTCCTCTGGAACTGTCGCAGATGTAGCGCTTTCTCCGTGGATGGTCAAAGACCCTCGGGGCTGAAACAAAGTCCAAAGTTCTCACGGGGGTGGTGAAGGAGTCCAGGTTTCCTCTCAGCAGCCTTTCCACAATTTCTAAAACACGTGTCCTTGGTAAGAGATGTCCTCCTCTGTCCAGCACTGGGACTTATGGGTTAATGGTGCTGCACTCTGATTGGCAAAGGGCCTTAGGAGGAGTTCTTTGTGGGGTCATATGGCCCACTTCCGGAGGGGTCACCCTGCCCCAGAACTCACCCTGATTGGTCATATCTCCTCTCAGGTGGTCCTTTTGGGAAGAAGAACCATCCTGATTGGTAGAGGGTGGTGGGAGGAGTTTTTGGAGGGCTGTGTGTGTGTGTGTGTGTGAGACGTGACACACCTTGCTTCCGGTCATGTGGCAGCCTTGACCCCGGAAGTAGTTCTAAAGGGCAAGGGACAAATGGAAGACAGATTTCAAAACACCCTATGGACATTTTAACTGTTTGAGCTAACTAATGGTTCCCCTGACCTTGCGACACTTCATCAGTGATGTATTTGGGGACAGTGTCATCTGTTCAGGTGACATACTTCTCTTTTTGGAGAACCCAGAGCAGCACACACACCACATCCGAACCTGGAGAGGTTTCGGCAGCATGGTCTCAACACAGAATTGGAAAAGCATACCTCCAGCCAACTCTCCATGGAGTTTTTGGGGTACATCCTCTCCCCAGAAGGTGCTACAATTGAGACAAATGTTGTGGAAGTCATTCATAAATGGGACAAAGTTTGAAGTCCTCAAGAAGTGCAGCGCTTCCTAGACTTCACTCATCCTGCGAAATCGAGATGTGCTGGCTCTCAGTGATGCTTAGATGGAAAACCACGCACCCCACACAGAGGTTGGAACCACCCATTCCCAGGTTGTCCTGAGGAGCCATGATTTCTCCAGGAGCAGGGTAAAGGGCACCGGGATCAGTCTGTCAAAGGTAGGGGAGGATTGTGTAAGGAGAGGGTCTAAGAGAGGAAGACCGTGAGCTAAGCTCTGTAGTTGAGCATGGCAGGGATTAAGAGAAGGGACAGGGCTATTAGAGGTGCGAGGGAGGTTGGAGATGGGGGAAAGGCCTGAAAAGTTCAGCTACTTTAGATCAACTGTGCCAATCACTGGCTGAAGTGACTGAAAGCTCTGAAGTGGGGATGGCTAAAATCATCATCCTCAGATGGGAACATCCCACAAGTCTGCAGAATCTCAGCCTCTCAGATGAACGTTGTGGCCCAAACCTCTCTCTGCTCTGTATCTCACAGGATTCCAGCTGGCTGTTCCAATATAGGATGAAAACTATGCCAGTGAAGTCTCACAGCATCTGTGCAGTGAAGTGCCGCTTAAACCCGCTGTGATGCTGTGACGGAGCAGGAGCGGGCGGATTTGACCTGGGAATGCTGCCAGGGAGTTACATTGGGGATGAGAAGGAATCTACCTGAGCTGTAATCTGAGCCAGGAGCGGGGTGGGGAGAAATCACACCTTCTGCCAGGGAGACTGACCAAAGGAGAGGAGGAGCAGAAGGGAGGGAGGAGAAAGCTGCTGGAGGGATTTTTAGTTTCAGTTTTTGGCTGGGTGGTGCAACGCAGGAACCTCAAGCTGGGGTCTAAGCTCCCTGAACCCCCAGAAGGACTTGATTGAGGGGTCCTGGTTGTGCCTACTAGCTATGCTGTAGACTGCATTCCTATTGTCCAATAAACCTTCTGTTTTCCTGGCTGTCTGCACAGGACTGAATTTCACCTCTGTAAGGGTTATAAGGAAATAATTGGCTGAAGGCCTTTTTCTTTTTGGATGTCTGTCTAGTGAGGAAAATCTATGGGGATTTTTAACCTGTTCGTTCCCATGACTGGTGCTTCAATGATGCAGAGAAGTGCTGATGCATTGGTTGATTTCCCCACCTTTTAATTTACTATCTTCTTCTCTTTTAACGGATACGGTCAGTAAATAACCTGAAAGCAAATAGGGAAGAAAACTTCATCTGGGTAATTGTGGCTCTTAAGACAAAAATCAGGTTCCTGGTATGTTGCCTGGCTGAGATCATCCCTTTTCCCTGGCTCCCAGACCTGGGATTCAGATGTCATTCTCTGTGTGGTGTCCTTATTTTATTCCTAGGAAAAGGATCCCCAAAGGAGATGTAAGGATCCTGGACTCTAATGTCTGCAAGAAGCTTCAGCCACCTTCACTGTCTTTCCTACAATGCCAGTAGTGCTCTTTCTGCTCTCCAGATCTGCTCCCTCCAGCAGGACAAAGACACCCCTTAACTCCCCGAGTCCTGATTTCCTAAAATTCAAAGGGCTGAGGGTTTGCATTGCTCCCACTCCACCATCATCAGAGACTTTTCCTATGGGAATCTCCCTAGAGCAAGGGAGAAATCTGTTCTTCCATTAGAACCAGTCTGCTCAGTCAATCCACCCACACTGACCTCATTTTAGCTGCTTTGTTTATCCGAGATTAGTGGTATTGTAGCAGGGTGGTCACCCGCTCCTGCTCTGAGGAGTTTAAAGACAGCCCTTGGAGAGGGCTGGGGTTGAGAGCGAAAACCCTAGCCCGACTGGGAAAACAGAAAACACACCCCAATCAGGCCACAGCTGGCCTGTATAAAGAGGCTGGGAGCCAGTAGCTCAGCAGTCTCTCTCTCTCTCTCTCTCTGTTTGTAGAGGGAAATGGGCCTGGCTGCAGGGAGCTAGAGACAGGGTGCCTGAGTGGAGCAGGGCTGGGGAAAGGCAGAGGAGCCGGGGAGCTCCAGCCTGGAAAGCCTCAGGCTGCGGCCTAGCATAAGGCTAATAGGTACTGAGGGCTGCAGAGTGCCCCAGATAAAGGGGCACCCGGTCCTGGGAGGGACATGGGGGACAAGCAGTGATGAGCTGCTAAAATCTTAACAACCGGTTCTCTATAAAGTTCTGATTTAAGGGACGTGCCAGAGCATGTATTTTTTGTACCAATAGGGTTACCATATGTCCGTATTTTCCCGGGAGGAATTTTTAAATTTTAAAAATTCTGCCCAGACAGCAATTTAAGAACCGAAAAGCCTGACATGTCCAGGAAAATACAGATGTATGTTAACCCTACCTAAAGTTCTTTTTTAAAAAGATGGGCCTGAACTAGAAATGAGCTCCTTTTCGCATGTGTGGGTCCCCGCCACTCCCCTGGGGTGTGCTAGGGTGACCAGATGTCCCTATTTTATAGGGACAGTCTCAATTTTTGGGTCTTTTTCTTATATAGGCTCCCATTACCCCTCACGCTCTGTCCTGATTTTTCACACTTGCTGTCTGGTCACTCTAGGATGTGCACATGTGTGGGTCCCAGCTGCTCCCTGCCCCCCCTCATTGAAGCAGGTGTGCAGGGTTACTGCCCTGAGAACTGCAGGGCACCAGTGGACATGGGGCTGGCTGCAGACAGGGGTGTGGGGCAGGGCTAGCTGGAGGCAGGGAGTGTGACACGAGCTGGCTGCAACAGGGGCTGGCTGTGGGTAGGTGATGCAGACAGGGGCTAGCAGGGGGTGGCTGTGGGCAGAGGGTGGCTGTGGGCGGCTGCGGGTGGCTGTGGCAGGGGCTGGCTGCAGGTGGCTGTGGGCAGAGAGTGGCTGTGGCAGGGGGTGGCTGCGGGCGGCTGTGGGCAGGGGCTGGCTGTGGGCAGAGAGTGGCTGTGGATGGCTGTGGGCAGAGAGTGGCTGCGGGCAGAAGGTGGCTGCGGGCGGCTGTGCCAGGGGGCAGGGCTGGGGCAGGGGCTGGCTGCAGGTGGCTGTGCCAGGGGATGGCTGTGGCTGGCTGGAGCAGGGGCAGGGGCAGGGGCTGTCTGCGGGTGGCTGTGCCAGGGGCTGCGGGCAGAGGGTGGCTGCGGGCGGCTGTGCCAGGGGGCAGGGCTGGGGCAGGGGCTGGCTGGGGCAGGGGCTGGCTGGGGCAGGGGCTGGCTGCAGGTGGCTGTGCCAGGGGATGGCTGTGGCTGGCTGGAGCAGGGACAGGGGCAGGGGCAGGGGCTGTCTGCGGGTGGCTGTGCCAGGGGCTGCGGGCAGGAGATGCCGGTACTCACACACGGGGAGCAGCTAGGAGCAGCCGGGGACTCACCAGGCAGCAGCAGGAGCCCCAGGGCCAGAGGGCCGAGGAGCAGCAGCAGGGCCAGGAGGCAGGGGCTGGCTGCGGGTGGCTGTGCACAGCGCTGCGGGCAGAGGAGGCTACGGGCGGCTCAGCCAGGGGAGGGCTCAAAGCTTCCTGCAGGGAAGCTGGCTGCAGGTGGCTGTTCTAGGATGGCTGTAAGGCTGGCTGGAGCAGGGGCAGGCCCAGCTCACCCCTGCTCATGAAAACATCCCAGTTATGGACACAGGCATCAGCAACCGAGTCCCCCAGCTAAAGTCCCCTTTGCAATCCAGGGAAACAGCCTGGGTTGTCTGGAGAGCACGGTTTGGCCCATGGTGACTGCAGACACTGCACCTGCTGCACGGCGACTCCTGGGACCCCTCTAGCCCATCAGAATTCAGCTCTCCCACATTCTGCTGAGCAGCTGAGATCTGGGGGAACAGAAACCCTTTGTTAGAGATGGAAAAATCTCCTCACAGAAACACTCTCTCAATGGCTGCCAGAGGACTTCCCTGTGAAACCTCAAATGCGCAGCCCCTCGGATTCCCACAGGGGAGATCTCGTCTCATTCACGTGTCACCCATGGCTGCAGTGTCTGATAGGGGGAATGAAGAGGTTTTTTTTTGGCCAATGGTCCCTTCTACAGCGCCCATAATGGGAGGAGGTTTGGCCTTGTGATGTGAGGCACCGGTCTGTTCATGAGGCTACACGATGGTACATGAAGAGCGATGCAAGCAAGGGGAGAATGGACATTAGAGAGCAAGGCTGGGACCTCTGCGGAGCTGCTGCAATCAAGCATCCACAGCCAGAAGAGAAACGATGGGAAACTCGCTCAGATGGCTGGCAACAGCAGCAGCAGCAGCTGTCTCATAAAGCTCTGCTCATGCTCTAGACAACAGAGGCAGGACAAAGAGCCACACAGTGAGAGACTGGGTTGCAATTAGCAATACGCATTTTTTTCAGTGGATTATGCTGTCCTGACAGGCTATTTCCTATAATGTGCACAGCCAGCCTCCCTGGCTGACCTCAACAGAAGTTAGGTTCTCCGTGCCCGCAGGACAGGGCTGGCCTTACCATGAGGCCAACTGATGCAGCCGCCTCAGGTGCCAGACTGTGGGGGGAACCCACTAGAACTCAGCGTGTAGACAATGGTGTCCGGTGCATATATTTGGTCTCTGCTCGAGATGCACAGAGATGGTGGAGTGCTGTGCTGGAGGAAGGCAAGCACAAATGACATAACAGGCAGACAGGTGAGAGGGACTAACAGAAAGCAACAGGAGCTGCAGGGAGAGAGGAGAAGCGTCCTCTTATGTACCTCTCTAGCACCCCCAGAAGCCTGGCCTGATTAACACCAGCTTGTCAGGGAGCAAGCACGGACCCCACCTACTCCTCCTGCTTTCTCCTGACAACAGCACCACCCTTCACGGCACCACCTCATGGCAACTTCTGCTTCTGGGCTCTCACCGGAAATGGGAAGTCCAGTCGGGCCTGGCAGTGGCTGACAGGCAACGGAGACAGGATGTTTTGCAGCTTTAGACTGTCAGTTATTCCCCGGAAAATGAAGCCAGTCACTCTGGTGCAGTTTCCAAGAGTCATTTCTCCTGTCACTGTGCTCTGTGTCAAAGAAGAAGGGGATAGAAGCAATGGGTACCACAACAATAAATCTGATGTACAGTGAAGCCAAATGGCAAAAATTAAGATGTCTGTACACTAATGCAAGGAGCCTAGGTAACAAAATGGAGGAACTAGAGCAACTGGTGCAGGAAATGAAACCGGATATTATAGGGATAACAGAAACATGGTGGAATAGTAGTCATGACTGGAGTACAGGTATTGAAGGCTATGTGCTGTTTAGGAAAGACAGAGATAAAGGCAAAGAAGGTGGTGGAGTAGCAATTGTATATCAATGATGAAGTTAACTGTAAAGAAATAAGAAGGGTCAGAGACGGGCTACTAGGATGATCCGAGGAATGGAAAAGCTGTCTTATGAAAGGAGACTGAAAGAGCTTGGCTTGTTTAGCCTAACCAAAAGAAGGTTGAGGGGTGGAGTATGATTGCTCTTTATAAATATATCAGAGGGATTAATATTAGGAGGAGAGGAATTATTTAAGCTTAGTAACAATGTGGACACAAGAACAAATGGATATAAACTGGACACTAGGAAGTTTAGACTTGAAATTAGACGAAGGTTTCTAACCATTAGAGGAGTGAAGTTCTGGAACAGCCTTCCAAGGGGAGTAGTGGGGGCAAAAGACATATCTGGCTTTAAGACTAAGCTTGATAAGTTTATGGAGGGAATGGTATGATGGGATAGCCTAATTTTGGCAATTAATTTGGCAATTGATCTTTGATTATCAGCAGGTAAGTATGCCCAGTGGTCTGTGATGGGATGTTAGATGGGTTGGGATCTGAGTTACTACAGAGAATTCTTTCCTGGATGCTGGCTGGTGAGTCTTGCCCGCATGCTCAGGGTTTAACTGATCGCCATATTTGGGGTCGGGAAGGAATTTTCCTCCAGAGCAGATTGGCAGAGGCCCTGGAGGTTTTTTGCCTTCCTCTGCAGCATGAGGCACGGGTCACTTGCTGGAGGATTCTCTGCAGCTTAAGGTCTTCAAACCACAATTTGAGGGTTTGTTATAGAAGTGGATGGATGAGATTCTGTGGCCTGCATCGTGCAGGAGGTCAGTCTAGATGATCATAATGGTCCCTTCTGACCTTAAAGTCTATGAATCTATGAGACTCGTGTTATCTCTTAAGAGATATCGAAACAACGGAAATTCAATTTAGTCATAGATTCCAAAGCCCAAAGGAACCATTTTGATTATCTAGACCAGTGGGTGTTTTCCTCATTTGCGTATGATTCAAACATTTTGAATGGTGGTGGAAATTGTTGACACAATCTGTGGACCTCTAGGAGTCCACGGACCACAGGTTGAAAAGCAGTGTTCTATGGTAACAACAACCTTTGGAGGACCCCTTAGATATAGTCTGTGGATCCCAAGGTGTTCGCAGACGATAAATTCAACCCCCCCTCATCTAGTCTAATTGCTTGTATAACACAGGTCATAATTTTTTTCCAATATTTTTCATTGTAAAGTAGAGGATAACTTTTAAAAAAATCATCCAATCTTGAATTAAAAATTGTCCATAAACTGAGTATCCACCACGACCCTTGGTAAATCATCCCGAGGGTTAATTACCCTCCCTGTTAAGAGACGCTTTTTATGTAGAGCTGGTCAAAATTCCCACCTATCCCCTTGGAAAGCGTTGAGCTTTTATGAATAAAACCCCAAATCCAAACTATTTTGGCGCTGGTCTATTTTGGCTGAAATCTGAAGTATTTTGGTTTTGAAATGGAGCAACTGAGAGATGTAGTCGAATCAACAAGACTGGCCTATAAAGGAGAATGGAAGCCTGAGGAACTTCAGCTAGACAGATCAACATGTGGAGTGCTCAGTGTTGAAGGTGTTTGAGAACAGGTCAGAGAAACACCCATCGGGATGTTTACTTGGTGTTACTTGGTCTTGCCCCAGCATGGGGAGCCTGACTTGACTCCATGAGGTCCCTTCCACTATACATTGCTAGGACTCCCGAATAACAATATTTGTATTGATTGTTATTATTTAATTTAAATTGTTGTAAAAATGCTGACATTTCCATGGAAAAGTTCAATGCAAAGCAATTTGTTTGTTTTTGTGGGAGGAGGGCAATTTTCATCTATTGCCTAGGAATGTAGTGTTCCCACTCACTGTAGGAGGGTCTGATCCAAAACAGATTGACGCCAAGGGGAGTTTTTCCATTGATTTCAGTGCACTTTGGGTCAGGCTGTTTGTTAATATCAGATTTAATCATCTTTCCAGCTAGCAGAGTGAGTAGCAAGGCAAGGTAACACTCAGTGTATTTGAACCTTCTGCATTCCCTAAAGGAGGAGATCTTCAAGGCAAAGAGATTAGTAAAGTTCACAACAAATTATAAATTTATCTGAACTCAAAGAGGAGAAAACACTTCCTCTTTTACTGAACTATTCAGTATGAGATTTTGAATGCACTGAAATCAGGAAATTGAAAGCAGGGTCTAAAATCCCAAGATGTTTGTGACAGCTTAACCTGCCTTTAACTGATGAGTAGAAACAACATCTCTAACAAAATGGCATGACCAGTCCTCTGGCCAACTCAGCCAATGCAAAATACAGCCAGACCCACCCAACCATCTCTCTACGTGGGCTCCTACCCGAAATCTCTTTAAAGGTAAAGTTATGGAGCCAGATCCTGAGCTGGTATAAACTGGAATAGCTGGTGGACTTTTCACTGAGCACTTTAATACTTTGAGATCATTTTTGGTTCAAGTCTTGCAACTAAAAAATAAAAACACGGTGAACAATATATTTGCATGAACATTCAATCATTTCCCCGAGATATGAATCTTTTGCACAAACTGGTCTTCTTTGGCTGCTTTTTATTACAGCTCCTAGTTTTTTTCAGATTTGCCCATCTATGGTTATGAACAAGGTCACCAATAACAAAGTTTCTCCACGAGACAAAGAAACACCAAAGACAGGAATCCAAATTTCCATATGGAAATGGAAGCATAAAGTCACACTTGTCTGGAAGCCCCATTTCCTAGTAATGTGGCTACTTTGGCAGTAGATTTCTACAATTCTTTACCTTATCAATGTGAAAAATTAACACGCATGTGCGCACACACACACATACACACACGCACATGTTTCAATTGTCCTGTTTGGACTAATCACATTTCACCATAACAGGAACCCATCAAGAGAAAAAAACATTATATTAAACAGACTGTACAACCTATGGCTACAAATCTCTATAATTTACCATGAATGAGTGGAGACAGTGGCAGGACCAGCCTGTCCTTCTCAGAAGGTAGTTCTTTAGCAGAGTCATAAAGCAGCTTCCTAGAAAATCTCCACCTAAAGGGCCACAATGAATTGCAGGTCAAACAGCATCAAGAAAGATGATTCCCTTGGAAGCTAGGTGGGTCCAGATGTTCCTGTTCCTTCTCCCACTTCAAACTAAGAAGAAAACTCAACTATGCAAGAGACATTTAATTCCATTATCGGTGTGTATCCACCCCGAACCTATGAGACCGTCCATGGGGGGCAAAGAATGGTGCACTGGGGAAGCCCATTCCATACTGTACTGTCTTTTTTCACAATCTTCTCTCTCCAGGGCTGTCAACTGGGAATATTTCACCAGCACACTGGGAAATTTCCACTCTGAGAAATTTTAAATGAAAATGTTTGATATTCAAATAAATGAAGCACATTTTTAGGGAAAAAAAAGAAAAACCCCTCCATTAACAAGATTCTTTGAAACTAAGGGGTAATTTTAAACAGACTATTTTCATCTTCATATGCACAGCGTATGAAATCTTTTAACTCATTACAGCATAATGGACTAGACACTCAGTTGGTATCAATCACCGTAGTTCTGCTGATGCTGATGGATCCGTGACAACTGACGCCAGGTAATGATCTATCCTGATATCCCCAAACTCTGACATGCAGCGTTCAGGATAGTTTAGGCAGTTGGTCCCATTTCACTGCAAGGTACTTTGTGAGAGAAAATGAAGACAACATTTTGGAATCAAAAGCATCAGCACTTTGAGAACAGAAAAACAATCTTTTCTCTTGGTCGACAGAATGTATTTTGGAGCTTTCCTCGGGTATTAGAACTGAATGAATAATAGACCACTCATCTTAGTCTTTGCCCCGTAATGTTAAAACTTGTTGCAAGAGAGATATCTCTCTTTCTTGAACTCAAAGGGATTGTGTAAGGGGAGGTGGGGTTGATCTGTTCTGCCAACATGAGGGGAAAAAATTCCTCAGAGCTCTGAATCTCAGGTCAGGCACAGGCAGGGTGTGTGTGTCATTAAAATACCAGTTGCCTCTCCCGGCAGCGGAGGTAGTTAGACACCAATATATGGTCTTCAAATATTGTTCAAGTTCTTAGACATGTTGATGCTTCTCTTTGTCTTTCCCTCTGTTTTATGCAGTTCAAGTATCTGAAAATCCCCCCTAGCAAGAAGCACGTCCAATCACAAATACACTTAGAGGAGCAGGGCAAGATTTTAATCAATATCTGCCAGGAATAGAGCTGTGAAGACGGTTTCTTTCAGAGCAGCAGGACTAGACGTCTGTGTATCGCACAGCCAAAGGGCAAGGAGCATTCTGCTGCTCAGCGCTGAGGGAGAAGGAACATTTGCAGCAGCAGCATGAGAGGGTCCAGGAGTCCAGTAAAAAGTCAGGAAATGCACCTGCACATGCCCGTCCGATTCAGATCTCGATTGGGCGCTGTCAAGGGCCCTCAGCAAAGAACCTGTCATGACACATGCCATTTAGCTGAGCCCTGGCGGGATCCTTATCAGGAAGGATAATGAGGGTGATGCTGCAGCTGGGAACACAGGGCTGGCTCCAGACCCCAGCGCGCCAAGCCTGTGGGACCAGTGGACCCTCCGCAGGCACGTCTGCGAGAGGTCCACCGGCGCCGCGGGACGGGCGACCGGCAGAGTGCCCCCCGCGGTGTGCCGCCCTGCTTGGGGCGGCGGAAATCCTAGAGCCGCCCCTGTGGGAACAGTGAAGATCCTGCCAATGTCCTTAAAGGCCAGGATGTGACCTCACATTAGATCAGGAGGACCAGTTTGAAGACGATAGCAGTGAAAACTCTGCAGAGGGGGATGTGCCTGGCCAGAGACTGGAAGTCCAGGTGGTTACTGCAACTCTCTAACCCCTCCCTCCCATTGTTTTCTAGAGAAATTGGACTTTCAACACTGAGGATTTGGTAGGTTATGGCCAAATAATTTACTGTCCTGGATATTACGCCCTGCATTGCTGTATGTGTGTCTGGGGGGTAGTGCAGACGCCACAACATTTGCATGGCCTCATCTCCCTTCCTCTCCCCGCCACCGGCCTCTGCTGGGCACAATCCCAAGTGGATGCAGAGCACTGGGGGAAAAGGTTTCGGAAAAGCCCGCTTTGCCAAGAGTTCAGAGCTATGGGCTGTGCGGCTTGTGCTGAAGCCCACAACTTCAGCTTGTGTAGCAAGTTCACAACTAGAAATCAGTGCCCCTCTGTCCGTTTCACCGCAGGCAGGCAGGTGGGGGTGGAGGGGTTCAAACACGGCTTGGATCAATGCTCTCCATCCTACCTCAGGCTTTGGTTGGTTTCCTTCATTTCCCCCCAGTCCTGGTAGCTTATTCTGGGAAGTTTCTCAGGCAGCAGGAATTCTCCATGGCCTTTCAGGAGAACTGAGAGTGCAAACCTGCTTGGGCCTCCATAACAGTCAGGTCCCTACCAAATTCAGGGCTCACTTTGACTAGTTTACAAACCCTTTGGCCTTGAAATTGACCAACATCACCATTTCGATGTTTCCATTTGACATTTCATGATATTGTAACCATGGGGGTCCCGACCAAACTGGGTGAACAGGGGAGTTCAGAGGTTGTTGTGGGGGGGTCACAGCATTGCCACCCTCACTTGTGTGCTGCCTTCAGACCTGGGCTCCAAGGGCAGCAGCCAGCAACCTTTCTGAAGCTAGAGGAGGTTCCCAGATGTGCAGGTGGGTCCCTGCTGTTGGGAGCACCCCAGCTCCTACCGACTACTTGGGAGCACCTCGGCTCCTACCATTTTTGGGGCATCCAGAGAAATGGACCCCTGAGCCTCAGAAGGAACTGCAAGGGAAGCTCTGAACTCTCGCTTCAGATGCTAGGCAGAAGCCGCGAGCCCAGGCACCCAGAGCGCCGGCAGGAGTGGGGAGGAGCATGAAAGTCCTGACCCCAGTGCCCCAGCACTGGCTGACCCCACAGGGTCTGAGTCCAGCACCCAGAGACATGACTGGAGCAGAAACTGCCAAGACCAAAGCCCTGAGCCCAATGCCAGGCTGATGCAGCGCACTCACTTCTGCATTGCCTCTACAGGTGCGTCTGCTATCCCCACGGAGAGGGAGTCCTGTCACTAGCCGGGCAGAGAATCAGCTAGGAGGCCCCTACTGGGTGCTCCTGGCTGGGGGGTCCCAGCAGGACGGGGAGATCAGATTTCATGGGGCAGGGCTAATTGGATCTAGCCAAAAAAGGCACAAGAACCAACAGCTGCCAGCTGAAGCCAGAGAAATTCAAATGAGACGTAGGCACACAGTTTTGACAGTGAGGGAGACTAGCCACTGTAACAAATTACCCAGGGGAGAGGTGGAGTCTCTGTTTCCTTGAGTCTTCTCATCACAACTGCCTGTCATTCTGGAAGGTGCCTTTTAGTGAATTACAAGCAATTGGGCTTCATATGGTGCAAAGTGTGAGAAATTTCATAGCCTGTGAAATAGAGGCCAGATTAGGAGATCGAATTGTTTCATAACCTCTATGAAAAGCTCAGTGTGGGGTGAGGAACAGACTCTGCTGTTTTACTGGGTAGCCTGCTTGCGCCCCAGAATCAATAATGAGCAAGTGGGGTGATCCGGGGTGCAGCTCAAACATCCAGCTGGGCTGGCCAGGGCCAGACATCAGGCCTGCAAGGGAAAGGTGGGTGTGGCAGTGCCTTCACAAAGGCCTTTGGCAGGAACTCAGCCTATTGGGCAAAGATGATGAGGCGTCTGTGACCTCACAGAGCTCCCTTGACAACAGTCAGGCAGGACAGGGATGCGGGGCAGGGGGAACCTCGGAGAGCCCTGTAGCCTTGCTGCATCAAGCCTCCATGGTGTGCAGGAGATTCAGTGCGTATGTTTGTCATTCCCATGTGGATTTGTTTCAAAAACGTTGTCATCTGTGTAGAAGGTAAGAAAAAATATAGGCTCTATATATTAGAGCCTATATTCTCATGTTTAGTTGCTTTGAAACCTCCGCTCAAATCGTACCTCTGTCAAATTCACAGCGGTGCATCTTAATAGCAATTTTAGGATGGTACCAGGAGTTCTTTTCGTGAAAATTGCTAAAAAGGAGACATTCGGTTCAAAGCACTGCTAGGCAACTCTTTCTCTTGGAACCATTTTACAAATGCTATTCGGTTGCATTGCTGGCCATAAGACTAATCTGCGTGTGTGAAAATTCATACATGAGAAATTCATTCAGGTTCATTGCTGGCACAGATTTCTCTGAGAATCGTCTTTCACAAGACAATAGCGTCCCCTGCTGGACAATTGGTAGAGATTCCTTTCGTGAACATTGCTAATCATGAGCCAGTCATTACAGGTCACTGATAGGTACGAATTTCTCTTTGAAATATCCACAAAATAGCATTCGGTTGCATTGTTAAGCCCTCTGTTAGAGCTCCTTCCGTGAAAATAGCAAAACATGACCCTTTCGACCGTTATCTCTGCGAGCGAGGAAAGTCTAATGCAATCGTCCTCCTTCTGCAATTCTGATGCACTGCTGAGAATTTGGCAGTTATACGTTGTGAAAACAGCGAAACATGAGAAATACACTGCGGATTATTGGGAAGCACGAATTCCTCCTGCTCCCATCCTAAAATTGCTATTCGGATGCACAGCTAGCAACTTGAGCGAGATACGCTGTGAAAACAGCTATCCCTGAGCAATTCATTCGAAATCACTCGTAGGCACGAATTTCTCCTGGAAACACGCTAAAAAGGCTATTCGGTTCCACTGCTGGCCATTTGGAAGAGCTCCGTTTGTGAAAATTCCTAAAAAGGAGACGTTCAGTGCAAAGCACTGCTAGGCAACACTTTCTCCTAGACCCATCTTACAAATGCTATTCGGATGCATTGATGGCAATTTGGCAGAGATCCGTTTGGGAAAACAACGAAATGTGAGAAATTCATTGCGGATTATTGGTAGTCATGAATTTCTCCTGGTACCATCCTAAAATTGGTATTAAGATGCACTGCTGTCAATTTGACAGAGGTACGATTTGAGCGAAGGTTTCAAAGCAGCTAAACATGAGAAAGCATTCCACATCATTGGTGAGCACGAATTCCTCCTGCTCCCATCCTAAACTTCATATTCGGATGACCAGCAACAACATGACCGAGATACGCTGTGAAAACAGCTACACATAAGCAATTCATTCCAAATCTTTCGTAGGCACGAATTGCTCCTGGAACCACCCTGAAAATGCTGTTCGATTACACTCCTGCCCATTTGGCAGAGATCCGTTTGTGAAAATAGCTAAACATCAGGTATTCAATTCAAGACGTAAGCTAGGCACTTGAAAAAAGCTAATGAAGAATTATTAAGCCCACATCAGTGCTAGACACTACTTTCCCCTTGAACCAACCTCCAATTGCTATTCGAGAGCACTGGTGGCTATTTGGCAGAGTTCCTTTCGTGAAAATTGCTAAAAAGGAGACATTCGGTTCAAAGCACTGCTAGGCAACTCTTTCTCCTGGAACCATTTTACAAATGCTATTCGGTTGCATTGCTGGCCATAAGACTAATCTGCGTGTGTGAAAATTCATACATGAGAAATTCATTCAGGTTCATTGCTGGCACAGATTTCTCTGAGAATCGTCTTTCACAAGCCAATAGCATCCCCTGCTGGACAATTGGTAGATATTCCTTTCGTGAACATTGCTAATCATGAGCCAGTCATTACAGGTCACTGAGAGGTACGAATTTCTCTTTGAAATATCCACAAAATAGCATTTGGTTGCACTGTTAGAGCTCCTTCCGTGAAAATAGCAAAACATGACCCTTTCGAGCCTTATCTCTGCGAGCGAGGAAAGTCTAATGGAATCGTGATGGCTGAGTTTGATGCTGTTGTACACCAGCATCTAAGAAGAGTCACCGCTGAAGAAACGGACACAACCCATGACCTTGGAAAAACGTTTCAAAATGAGATCCTACAGTAAGTGGCAACAAAAGTCAAACAGAAGATTGTGGCAGATCTGAATTCTGCAAGATATTATTCTGGACTGCACACCTGACATCAGCCATATGGAACAAATGGCTTTAATGGTCCGTGTTGTAACAACAACAGAACCTAGTGAAAAATGTCCCTGCAATGGTGATTGTCAGAGAGCATTTTCTAGAATTTATTGACAATGATGATACTAGTATGACAAATATGCTTCTTAAAAAGCTGGAAGATACAGGGATTGTGATAGCTGACATGAGAGGTCAGGGCCACGATACTGGTGCCAATATGAAAGGAAAGAACAGAGGAGCGCAGACACGGATCTGAGAGTTAAACCCTCGAGCTTTTTTTGTCCCATGCAGTTCTCATTCATTGAACTTGGTGGTCAGTGATACAGCATCAGCTTCTAGTGAGGCTACTGAATTTTTTAATAAAAGAACAGGAATACTTGTGGCACCTTAGAGACTAGCAAATTTATTTGCGCATAAGCTTCCATTGGCTACGGCTCTCTTCATCGGAGGCATAGAATGGAACATATAGCAAGGATACACACACACACACACACATATAGAGATCATGAAAAGGTGGGGGTTGACCTGACCACTCTAAGAGGGTAATTAATTCACATGCGCTTTACTTAGCAGGAGAAAAAAATTTGTTGACGTGATAATCAAGAGAGCTCATTTCAGACACTTTGACAATAAGGTATGAAATTTAAGCCATTCATTACCTCGTTCCATCATAAGGGCACCGATGAGGCTAAAGGAATGATGAAAACTGACCCCTCTGTGTGAAAACATGGCCCCAGTGAAGTCGATGTCAAAATTCGGCCATTGGCTTATTTTCCTGCCCCCAAATTTTCTGGCTTCTCTCTCCTTTTTGGGGACCCGCTCCTTACCAAGTCACCAGCAGGGAGCATACCATGAGAAATTTGTCTCTAGTAATGAATTTCGAAGTCTGACGGCGGGATTATTCACCCACGAAAGCTTATGCGCCAATACGTCTGCCCCAGGACTCATTCACGCTTTTCTCGATTTGGTAATGGTCACAAACCGAAAGCTAACAAACCACCAGGAGAGATTGCTTTCACACGAAGACTCCATGAGTAATTTGTCACTAGCACTGATAAGGACTGAACTTCTCATTTGGTAATTTTTTTCAGACCCAGTCTCTACCAAACCAGCAGCAGTTTAGCCTAAAGACTTTTAGAGTAACATTCTGTAACTAGTACTGGTCAGGAATGACGGTCACACTTTTAGTTATTTTCATGAGCCAGTCTTTACCAAAGAAGCAGGGGAGACTACTAATGGCTTCGAAGGAAGAGTCCACGAACAATTTTGTCCCTAGCACTGCTCAGGAATGAAATGCTCATTTATAGTATGGTTTCACCTAGCAATCTCTACTAAACCACAAAGAGACTAAGTGAAAGGCTTTCGGAGCACGATTCAATGAGAAATTTGTCCCTACCAGGCTCCGGGAAGACTTTCTCTTTTTTAGTATTTTTCAAGGACCGGTCGCTACCAACCACCAGGAGGGAAACTGAAAGGCGTTTAGAGGATGATTCCGTGAGAAGTTTATCACTAGCGTTATACAGCAATTGAACGGCTTGGAACAGACACGGTCCCAACAACACTGCAGACAGCAAACTTTAAGACCTATTTATTCTGAAACAGCATTAACCTTTTGAAAAATAATTTTGTGCTGGGAGCAGGGGGGAGTTATCATCCTTTTTAAAATAATCCTGTACGTTTCCTGGCATTTTCCTGGAATTATCAGGAATTTGAGCAGCTTGCCTTTTTTCATGCTTTCACTACCTAGTCTAAATGTTCCATAATACAGCTGAGGACACCGATGAGGCTAAAGGGATGATGAAAACTAACCCCTCTGTGTGAATTCATGGCCCCAGTGAAGTCGATGACAAAATTCGCCCTTTTGCTTAGTTCCTACCCCAAAATTTTCTGGCTTAACGCTTCCTTTTGGGGAACCACTCTCTACCGAGTTACCAGGAGACATTCATTCGTGAGCGCTGTTAGTGAGACATGTCTCAAGAAAACATCATTTAAAAGCCATTACGATGTAGGTCTCTGGTTATGGAAGCGATCGGTTCGTGGGAATGTGGAAAAGAGAATTTTGTTACCGAGCTCTGCTAGGGACAAATTCCTCAAGGAATCATGCTTCGAAAGCCACTACGATGCACTGCTAATGGTTTAGAAGAGATCGGTTCGAGAGAACTAGGAAAAATGACAAATTTATTCCTGATCTGTGCAAGGGAGAAATTTCTCAAGGAATCCTCGTCTAAAAAACATACGATGCACTGCTAGTGTCTCCGAAGAGAGGAGTCGGTGAGAAAGACCAAAAAAATAGTGAATAGTTACGGATCTGTGCTAATGATCACCTTCTCTAGGAATTTTGGATGCACTGCTAATGTTTTGTAAAGGATGGGTTCGAGAGAAGGACAAAAAAGAGGCTTTTGTTCCTGATCTGTGCTAGGGATAAATGTCACAATGAATCATGCTTCAAAAGCTATTAGGATGCACTGCTTATTTTTTTGGAAGAGACCGTTTCGTGAGAAAGAGGGAAAATGAGAATGTCATGTCCGATCACTGCTAGGGACAAATCATTAGCATGCAATGCTAACGATTTGGGAGTGATCGGTTCATGAAAAAGACGAAAACTGATAAATTCATTCCCGCTCTGTACTAGGGATAAAGTTCTCAAGGAATCATGCTTGAAAAGCCACTAGCAAGCACTGCGCTTGATTTGGAAATGATCTGTTCATGACAAAGCGGGAAAAAAGCAATTCATTCGTGAGCTCTGCTAGTGATAAATGTCTCAAGGAAACATAATCTAAAAGCCGTTGCGATTTAGTTCTCTAAGTTTGGAAGAGAACTGTTCGTGAGAGACGAAAAATAATTTTGTTCCTGATCTGAGGTAGGGATAAATGTCTCAAGGAATCACAGTTCAAAAGCCGTGTGGATGCACTGCTAATGGTTTGGAAGAGATCTGTTCATGAGCTCAAAAGAGACATTCATTGGTGAGCTGTGCTAGGGATAACCTTCTCTAGGAATGTTGCTTTTATAACTATTTGGATGCACTGCTATTGGCTTTTAAGAGATTTGTTTGTGAGACAAATGAAAAAACTTTTTCTCTGACAGAGCATTAGCCGTCTGAAAAGCAATTTTCTCTTCTTCTCGGTCAGTCCTTTTAAAAATACTGCTGTACGTTGGAATTACAGGGGTTTGAGCAGCTTGTCTTGTTTTCATGCTTTCAGTACTAAGGCTAAATATTCCGCAATACAGATAGCGTGATCTAAGGACACCGCTGAGGCTAATGGGTGATGAAAACTAACCCCTCAGTGTGAAAGCATGGCTCCAGTGAAGTTGATTTCAAAATTCGCCCTTTGGCTTATTTCCCGCCCGCAAGTTTTCTGGCTTCGCGCTCTCTCGCTCTCTCTCTCTCTCTCTCTCTCACACACACACACACACACACATCCATCCTTTTGGGGATCTGCTCTCTACCGAGAGTCACCATGAGGGAAACCGAAATTCTTTCGGAGGATCAGACTATGAGAAATTTGTCTCTAGCCTTGATCAGGAATGAATTTCGAAGTCTGACTGAGTGGGTCTTCACCCACGAACGCTGTCTCCAATAAGTCATCGTCGCGTTTCTCGAGTTGGTCATTTTCGTGAAGCGATCGCTACCAACCCACCAGGAGAGCTTTAGCATGGCTTTTACACGAAGAATCCATGAGTGTAAAGTGTGAGGAATTAGTTTCTAGCACTGGTGAGGAATTAGTTTCTCATTTGGCAACTTTTCAGACCCGCTCTCTACCAAACCAGAGGCAGATTACCCTAAAGACTTTTAGAGTAACATTCCGTGAGACGTCTCTCACTAGCCCTGGTCAGGATTGACGATGCCATGAAAAATTTTGTCACTAGCACTACAGAGGCAGGAATTGCATTTTTTTAAAAAATCCAATCGCTACCAAACTACCAGGAGAGATTTCTCATGGCTTTTAGATGAAGACTCCATGAGAAATTTGTCACTAGGCGAGATCAAGAATGACTTGCTCAAGTTTTTAGTCTTCCAAACGGCTATGGCATTCGAAGGACGAGTGCATGAATAATTTTGTCCTTAGCACTGCTCAGGAAAGAATGTCTCTATTTTAGCATTTGCCACGAACCGATCGCTACCAACCACCAGGAGGGAAAATGAACCTTATAAACAATTTATTAATAATTTGGAGCTTCCTTGGAAGTTTTGTTACTGGGGCATGCATAATTAACAATCAAACCTAGGGTCTTCACTTTAAAGTGTTAGTTTCCACATTATTCTGAGTAATGAGGCTTTTCAGCCCATATTTATATATTTACTATGAAACAAGCAATTTTTGTCCTTATGGAGCATTTGTGAGCTTTGCCATAGCGATAAAGCTATTGAAAAAGAAAAGCAAACAGGGTGAGGCAGTGAAGTGGCTGCCTACTCTGTAAAGCCTCCATCACATACACTTGCTGGTAAATGGCCACTGGAAAAACCATCTCTTTCCTAATTTGGACGTTAAGATTCTATTAGAGTCCAACCGGAACAGTGAATGGAAGTTAAGATGCTCTGGTACTCGCTCTATTAGAGTCCAACCAGGAACAGTGAGCAGAAGTAACGTTTCCTCCCGTTCTATAACTGATGGGGTGGGGTGGTGGCAGGGGCAAGGGGAATTGAGAATGGGGGTGCCTGACGTGTTGGGGTCAGCTCCACAGGCTGGCGCCTGCACTCCCGTGACAGGCAGGGTCTGGTGCAGAGCATGGCATGGCAGGCAGATGAGATCTCCCATAATGCCAGGGCCCTTTCACAGCAAGGGTGGCATCTCCCCATGCTAGCACGGACCCCACCTACTCCTCCCGCTTTCTCCTGACAACAGCACCGCCCTTCACGGCACCACCTCATGGCAACTTCTGCTTCTGGGCTCTCACCGGAAATGGGAAGTCCAGTCGGGCCTGGCAGTGGCTGACAGGCAACGGAGACAGGAGACACTGCCACTCCCATGGTGCCACAGGGGCCACCGTGGCTGGTGGGAGATAGATAAATAGATAAATGTCTGTGTACCTCCCAGCACTATGTCTCCTTTAGTGCTTGTGTCCCCCTGTCCTGCTTAGTCTGTGTGTTCCTTACCTGAGCACACTGTGTGTCCCAGGCATGGTCTGTCTCACCTTTGGGTCCAGCCTAACAGGGGCGTCTGTCCCCATCCTCTCACCAGTAACTTCTCCCCCAACACACACAGGAAAGGGACTGCTCTGTGCAACAGAAACCAGCCTATTCCCCGCCCCGCAGGCTGGGAGCTTGCTGCTTCCTTCACTCGCATCACAAGTTACAACAAACCCCCACTGACTAACTAGGATGGGGTGGAGCATGTCACCAGGCCATAATATTCTGGGTAAGCCCTTGATGACCAGTTTAGGAGCATCCTCTCATGTGGCCTTCCTTGCCTCTGGCTAGCGGTGATGACAAGAGGGGGATGTTGTCCCCCCTTCCTCTGGCTCCCCTGGCTGGCAGAGCCTAGTGCTACTACCTTGGCATATCGACTCTTACCTCTGCTAATCAGGGTTAGCCCCCCCACAGTCAGTGAGGGGATCAGGTAGGGCTCAGTTGCTAATTTTGGGCCTGGGATTGCCCACTTCTACAGGCTCAAAGTTGGTGGGGGGAGCTGTGGTATAATTGCACCCTAAATAACCTCTGGCATACTTTATTTTTGTTCTCAGAAGGTGCCCATCACCATATCTGAGCTGACTGTCACAGAGTCCCCAAATCACGGAGTCCCCAGGTTATGCTCTGGAACTTCTCCATACGAGGCCAGTCAGGAGTCTGGGGGACCCTCCGCTCTTTGTGCGCACTGTCTCCAGGGCAAGATGCTTACACAGCTTCGACCTTCCTGGATCTGACCTCGGAGCATTCAGCATCCCCTTCTACGCCGTGCGCTTCCTGCAGCAAGTCCACCCAGACGGGGCTCCTGGGGAAGCCAGAGTGCCCTGCACCCCAACTCCGCAGTCAGCAGTGACTCTCAGCCAGCTAGAAAAACAGAAGGTTTATTAGTTGACAGGAATGCAGTGGGTAGAACACAACTTGTTAGCACAGAAATCAGTGACTTTCAGCCAAGTCCATCTTGGGAAGTCCTGAGCCAGAAGCTCTTCCAGTCCTCCCAAGCAGACAGCCTACCTTCCAGCAACCCGACCTCCCACACCCCCATTGCCCCTCCTCCCTGTCTTTGTCTTGCTTCCCAGGTAAAGAGTCACCTGGGCGTCACCTGGTTGTATCCCCCTCCTGGGTATCAGGTTACAAAAGGCACCAGTCATAGCATATGGGCAGGCAGCTGGAGAAGCCTCACCTGCCCCAGAGGTCTCGGCCAAAGTCACGCACCCCTATTCCCACCACCGAGGTATTAGTGCAGCATGAAGGGAAACTGAGGCACACACAGTATTCATGCAAAACAGTAAAATACACATAGGCTCAACAGTAAGACACACATACACCATAACAAGGGAAAATCCCCACTTTGTGACACTGACGTTTTAGATTCCTGCTGCCTCTGTCTTGGTACATCATTTCACCCCACTTCTCTATACTAGCCTATCTTTTTTTCTTTCTCTCTACTCTGTTCCAAGTCTGGCCGGTCTTAAGAATGACTCAGCTTTGTTATACGCTGTACTCGGCACCACGGGCTGAAGCAGCATGAGCAGCATCTCTCTGGGAATGAGAAAGCTAGAGTGAGATGTTCTCCCAAGACCATTGCGTGAGTCAGGATCCAGGGGCCGAGAGCGCTAGCTGTCCTTGTGTCCTGCCTGCAGCATCTGAGACAGAAGCTTCTGTTCTTTTCTATCCCTCCTGGGTGGCTGCCATGACAGCAGTGCTAATCTGAACAAAATGACTGTGGATCTGCTATTCCGCATTTAACGGCCTTTTCCATTCCTCCAGAAAAGCTAGTTGGGGGCAGATCCGCGGGAGCTATGGTACCAGCTGAGGGGCTGTATTTTGTTGCTAGCAGGAGAATTGGGGCATGATTGTCCTCACTTACACTGTTGTAGATCAGCATTAACTCAGTGGCATTGCATCAGACTGAATGAGAGGAAAGTTGACCCATGCAGATGAGCTGTTTCTTAATGAGAGAGAGAGTGTATGTGTGTGTGTGTGGGGGGGTGGTTGGAAGGAAGGGGAATTGGAAAGGAAAGATACTAATATGTAACCAGAACAGCAAGAGATGAGTGTCAAACTCATTTTCTTTCTCTGAGTGACCTTGGCACCAAGTGCCCTGCTCTTCGCTGACCTTGGCTCTTATGGTCCCAGGCTTGATGTGACCTTCCTGCTTTCCAGGCTTAAGCTTCTCATTCTGTCAGGGTACATCTACATTACCCGCCAGATCGGCGGGTAGCGATCGGTTTATCAGGGATCGATATATCGAGTCTCATCTAGACATGCTATATCGATCCCCGAACGCGTGCCCGTCGACTCCGGAACTCCACCAGTAGCGGCGTCGACAGGGGGAGCTGCGGCCGTTGATCCCACGCCGTGAGGACGGGACGTAAGTTGGAATAAGATACTTCGACTTCAGCTCCACTCTTCCCGTAGCTGAAGTTGCGTATCTCTCATCGACCCCGCCCCCTAGTGCAGACCAGGCCTATGTCACCATTTCTTTCCCCTTTCCTTTTGTCCTATTTTAATGAGCAAAGCACTTATGCAAATAGGAGGAGGAAGCAATTGCCCTGAATGGGGAATGAAATTTACCAGGCAGCAACAGAGATCGATTCTGGTCTCATTTACACTAATGTCCTAACATTGGCATCCATCGAGTTACTCCTGTTTTACACCAAACACGAGTTCAGAATCAGGCCCTTTGCCTCCCCTGACACTGTTCTTCCATGATTGGCCCTGCACCTTATCTTGGGATGGGGCAATGTGAGTCAGTCCAAGAGAAAAACCAGAGGGCCCAATTCATTACCTGACCTGCACCCATGCAAAAGGGGTGGAAAATGTTCTCAAGTCAGAGTGATAGGTCTTTGCACTGATGTATATATACATGATGGGGAGGAGAGATAGCTCATTGGTTTGAGCATTGGCCTGCTAAACCCAGGGTTAAGAGTTCAATGCTTGAGAGGGCCATTTGGGGATTGGTCTTGCTTTGAGCAAGGGGTTGGACTGGATGATCTCTTGAGGTCCCTTCCAACCTTAATAATCTATGATTCCATGATGACACAAGGTGCAGGGCTCACCATTAGCCAACTGGAAAGGGAATTTTAAGTGGGCAGAATACAAGTACCCAGACTGGAATTGATTCAGAATATGGGATTACTCAAAGGCTTTTCTTATTCATGTGCTCTTTTAATAATCCTAACACTTGGCGTTTGATAGCACTTTATATGCTCAAAACACTGTAGAAGCATTAGCTCTTTTTATGAGCTATAAAGAAGGTCTGAAAGGTTGGGGTTTTGTTAAGATTACACCCTCCCTTTGCCTTGCTTTCTGACCTAGGCACCATTTTTGTACCAATTGAACAATTTAATGTAGGGGATTGATTTTAGAACTAAATAGTTACACGGTAAAAGCCCGAGAGTGGATGCCATTATACTGGTATTGTCATAACTATAAAGGAAGGGACCAGCCCTCCTGTATACAATACTATAATATCCTCCTGGCCAGAGGCACCAAAATCCTTTTACCTGTAAAGGGTTAAGAAGCTCAGGTGACCTGGCTGACACCTGACCCAAAGGACCAATAAGGGGACAAGATACTTTCAAATCTTTGGGGTGGGGGTGGGTGGAGAAGGCTTTTGTTTGTGCTCTTTGTTTTGGCTGTGCTCACTCTTGGAACTAAGAGGGACCGGACATCAATCCATTTTCTCCAAATCTTTCTAAACAAGTCTCTCATATTTCAAACTTGTAAGTAACAGCCAGGCAAGGCATATTAGTTTATCTTTGTTTTCTGAACTTGTGAATTTTACCTTTGCTAGAGAGAAGTTCATCCCTGTTTTGTTGTAACTTTGAACCTAAGGCTAGAGAGGTTCCTCTGGGCTCTTTGAAGCTGATTACCCTGTAAAGTTATTTTCCATCCTGATTTTACGGAGACGATTTTTACATTTTCTTTTTAATAAAATCCTTCTTTTAAGAACCTGACTGATTTTTCCATTGTCCAAAGACCCAGGGGTTTGAGTCTTTGATCACTGTAACCAATTGGTTAGGATATTATTTTCAAGCCTCCCCAGGAAAGCGGGTGAAAGAGTTTGGGGGGATATTTAGGGGGAAGAGGAACTCCAAGTGGTCCTTTCCCTGTTTCTTGTTAAATCACTTGGTGGTGGCAGCGTACGAGGTTTAAGCTGAGCTGGTAGAAATAAGCTTAGGGGGCTTTCATGCAGGTCCCAACATCTGTACCCTAGAGTTCAGAGGGGGAAGGAACCCTGACACGCATCTTTCTACACATTTTCTGATCTACTTGCATATCTGGGTTCCAAATAAGCAATTCTAGATATGATTTTTGATGGTTTTTATACCTGGCCTTCTGCTTCTCACAGTCAGACAAAGGGCAGGGTTTTTTTTTCCCCTCAATTTTTAAAAAGTTCTAGCCCTCCCATTGGCTCTTTTGATCAGGTGCCCACTCCCTTTCTTTTACCTATGCAGGAAGGCTTTTTTAACCCTTTACAGGTAAAACAAGCAAAGAACAGCTACAAAGAGGGACTTTCTAGCTAACTGGCTGGCTGGGTGTCCACAAAAGGGAGCTACGCCCCCTCTCCATAGCGGGTCAGGGGCTGGCGTGGAATGTGCTGGGATATCAGCCTGGGCCCTAGTGGGGTAGGTGACTCCGTCACACACAACCACACCCAGCAAAGCTTACGCGGATTGTCTCCTGTTTGAGAGTCCGAGCAGAGAGATCAGGGACTCATTGGTCCATGGAGAATGAGCTCCTCTACCCCAGCTGGGGGCTTCAACCCAGTGGTCGAGGGCAGCAGGTGGGCGAGCTTGCACTAGCGCTCCTGCAGGGTCCATGGTGTGGGGTAAACAGAGAACTCCAGTGTCCAGGGCTCTCAGGCCACTTGTTCATTCCACTGCAGGAGGGGATCTGGGAGCAGTCCGCAGGGGCCTGGGGCAGGAGTCTCGAAAGCAGCCATCTTGGAGAAGGAGAGAATTTCAACTGGGCTGAGCGGAGATGCTGCTGCAGATGCAGCTACTTCCCTGGGTACGATGCTGCAGCACTTTAACTATATGGTTAATACAGAGGTTGCAGCTCAGTGGAGTAAAGTGCTGCACCCGTTTTCATGATGTTAGGGGCTTTGCCAGGGTATAAGACTGAGGTGCAGCTTCATCCAGGCCACACCGCTCTAGCCCTGCTCCACCCCCTCCTCCTCCAGCCTGTCCATCCCCCCCAACACTCCTTGTGCCTGCAGCTGCTGGGGGGAGGCACAAGTGGCACCTCTGTTGGAGGACTTTCCCAGGGTGGGGGAGGGCTTTACACCTTCCCTACAGCCCCTTTGGCCCACACTAGCCAGCATGGGAGCCAGAGCACTGTGGTGGGCTGGGGCCAGATTTCAAGAGTGTCTCTTGATGTTGGGCCCAAATATGGGATCCTGCTTTTAAGTGCGTAGCGGCTGGTTCTCTGAGGGGCTGGACACCTGCAGTGCCCACAGACTCCAGATGCAGCTGTGCATGCAGTTCCCTGCAGTCCTGTATTTCAATGCGAGAAATTGAGGTACCCAAAATTAGGCCATTGTTGTAAATTGAGGCCTTTCCGCCTTGCCCGTGAACAACAGTAGGTGGGCTAAGGCTCATTGTAAGTCACTGTTTATACTTGATCATGGCTGACCTGCTCCTGGTCGTAAGCAGAGGCCTGGCAGTGAAAGGTCCTGATTCCATCGCAGGCATCCAGAGGCAGATGGTCCCCCAGGGATGGAACAACCCTGGGGAATAGTTTACATTCACAATCTTTCCCACAGGCTGGGTAAGTCCACAGTCTCATTCACAGGGCTGAGAACCTCAGGGTTAAGTTACACAAAGTGAAAATTACTGAAATGTGCCCCCTGCGCTGCACACTGTGCTGTGCTGCGCTGGGGAGATGTGGCTTTAAGCTGGTGTCCAAGCCCCTTCCCACTCTCAAGAAGGACAGGGCCAAAAGAAATCTGATGAGGTTCAACAAGGACAAGTGCAGAGTCCTGCACTTAGGAAGGAAGAATCCCATGCACTACTACTGACTGGAGGCTGACTGGCCAGGCAGCAGTTCTGCAGAAAGGGACGTGAGGATTACAGTGCATGAGAAGCGGGATATGAGTCAGCAGTTTGCCCTTGTTAGATTCCGGGAAATGATTATTCCCCTCTATTTGGCACTGGTGAGGCCACACTGGGAGTATTGTGTCCAGTTTTGGGCCCCACACTACAGAAAGGAGAGTCCAGTGGAAGGAAACAAAAGTGGTTTGGTTTTTTTTTGTTTTTTGGAGGGGGGGTGGGGAGTACATGACCTATGAGGAGAGGCCGAGGGACCTGGGCTTAGACTAAATAGTCTGCAGAACAGAAGAGTGGGGGGGATTTGATAGCAGCCTTCAACTACCTGAAGGGGAGTTCCAAAGAGGATGGAGCTCAGCTGTTCTCAGTGGTAGCAGATGACAGAACAAGGAGCAATGATCTCAAGTTACAGTGGGGAAGATCTGGGTTGGATATTAGGAAACACTATCTAACTAGGAGGGTGGTGAAGCACTGAAATGGGTTACCTAGGAGGTTTTTAAGGCCCAGCTTGACAAAGCCCTGGAGATGAGGAAAAACTGAACCACACACCCAGGGAACGAACGGTCTTTACTCTTCACTAGGGAAATGACCATCGCCTGGGGGGGCAATCACAGAGGAATAGGCAACATCTAAGGCTACATCTATACTACCCACCCGGGTCGGCGGGTAGCGTTCGACTTCTCGGAGTTCGATATATCGCGTCTCATCTCATATATCGAATTCCGAACGCACTCCCGTCAACTCCGGAACTCCACCACCGCGAACGTCGGTGGCGGAGTCGACGGGGCAGCCGTGGACTTCGATCCTGCAGCGTCTGGACGGGTGAGTAGTTCGAACTAAGGTAGTTCGAGTTCAGCTACGCTATTCGCATACCTTAGTTCGACACCCCCCCCCCCCCCAGTGTAGACCAGGCCTTAGAGTGACAAGTTGCTGCGGAAAAAGTACATGGAGCTGTGGAGTTGGGAGTCAACCCTAATCAGCACGATCATCCCAACAGTCCCCACCAGGGCACAGAAATAAATGGCAAAGAAGAACACAGAGAGGATGTTTTGCAGCTTTGCGCTGTCTGTCGGTCTGTCCCCTGGAAAAGGAAATGTAATGTAGTCATCAATTCCAAAGCCTCTGCTGGGCACAATCCAAAGTGGATGCAGCGCACCGGGGGAAAATGTTTCTGAAAATCCAGCTTTGTTGGTTATCCAAGAGTTCAGAGTATGGGCTGTACAGCTTGTGCTGAAGCCCACGGTCTGTAGCAAGTTCACAACTAGAAATCAGTGCCCCTCTGTCCATTGCAGTGCAGGCAGGCAGGTGGGGGCAGAGGGGTACAAACACCGCTTGGATCAATGCTCTCCGTCCTAGCTCAGGCTTCCTTTGGTTTCCTTCATTTCCCCCCAATCCTGGTAGCTTAGTCTGGGAAGTTTCTCAGGCAGCAGGAATTCTCCATGGCCTTTCAGGAGCACTGGGAGTCTCTGTTTCCTGGTGTCCTCATATCATGACTGGTTGTCATTTGTCATTTGGAAGGTGCCTTTTAGTGAATTACAAGCAATTGGGCTTAATATGGTGCTGAATGTGTGAAATTTCACAGCCCGTGAAATAGAGGCCGGATTAGGAGATCGAATTGTTTCACAATCTACGCCTCTATGAAAAACTCAGTGTGGGGTGAGGAACAGACTCTGCTGTTTTACTGGGTTGCCAGAATCAATAATGAGCAAGAGGGGTGATCTTGGGTGCAGCTCAAACATCCATCCGGGCAGGCCAGGGCCAGACATCAGGCCTGTAAGGGAAAGGTGAGTGTGGCAGTGACTTCACAAAGGCCTTTGGCAGGAACTCAGCCTATTGGGCAAAGATGATGAGGCGTCTGTGACCTCACAGAGCTCCCTTGACAACAGCCAGGCAGGACAGGCATGCGGGGCAGGGGGAACCTCGGAGAGCCCTGTAGCCTTGCTGCAGCAAGCCCCCATCTCGCAGTCTCTCTGTGAGGACCAAGAGAAGATTGGTGTGGAGGAGATTATTTGGGGGTGTTTTCATTTCTCTGTGGATTTTGTAGAAAGAAATCATCATCTGTGTAGAAGGTAAGAAAATATGGGGTTTGGATTCGGGTTCCGGCGTATCCATCAATGGCTGGGCCAAAGGGCTCCCCTCGGTCGCTCCCTCCTCCTCTGTCCTCTGGAACTGTCGCAGATGTAGCGCTTTCTCCGTGGATGGTCAAAGACCCTCGGGGCTGAAACAAAGTCCAAAGTTCTCACGGGGGTGGTGAAGGAGTCCAGGTTTCCTCTCAGCAGCCTTTCCACAATTTCTAAAACACGTGTCCTTGGTAAGAGATGTCCTCCTCTGTCCAGCACTGGGACTTATGGGTTAATGGTGCTGCACTCTGATTGGCAAAGGGCCTTAGGAGGAGTTCTTTGTGGGGTCATATGGCCCACTTCCGGAGGGGTCACCCTGCCCCGGAAGTCACCCTGATTGGTCATATCTCCTCTCAGGTGGTCCTTTTGGGAAGAAGAACCATCCTGATTGGTAGAGGGTGGTGGGAGGAGTTTTGGAGGGCTGTGTGTGTGTGTGTGTGTGAGACGTGACACACCTTGCTTCCGGTCATGTGGCAGCCTTGACCCCGGAAGTAGTTCTAAAGGGCAAGGGACAAATGGAAGACAGATTTCAAAACACCCTATGGACATTTTAACTGTTTGAGCTAACTAATGGTTCCCCTGACCTTGCGACACTTCATCAGTGATGTATTTGGGGACAGTGTCATCTGTTCAGGTGACATACTTCTCTTTTGGAGAACCCAGAGCAGCACACACACCACATCCGAACCTGGAGAGGTTTCGCAGCATGGTCTCAACACAGAATTGGAAAAGCATACCTCCAGCCAACTCTCCATGGAGTTTTGGGGTACATCCTCTCCCAGAAGGTGCTACAATTGAGACAAATGTTGTGGAAGTCATTCATAAATGGGACAAAGTTTGAAGTCCTCAAGAAGTGCAGCGCCTAGACTTCACTCATCCTGCGAAATCGAGATGTGCTGGCTCTCAGTGATGCTTAGATGGAAAACCACGCACCCCACACAGAGGTTGGAACCACCCATTCCCAGGTTGTCCTGAGGAGCCATGATTTCTCCAGGAGCAGGGTAAAGGGCACCGGGATCAGACTGTCAAAGGTAGGGAGGATTGTGTAAGGAGAGGGTCTAAGAGAGGAAGACCGTGAGCTAAGCTCTGTAGTTGAGCATGGCAGGGATTAAGAGAAGGGACAGGGCTATTAGAGGTGCGAGGGAGGTTGGAGATGGGGGAAAGGCCTGAAAAGTTCAGCTACTTTAGATCAACTGTGCCAATCACTGGCTGAAGTGACTGAAAGCTCTGAAGTGGGGATGGCTAAAATCATCATCCTCAGATGGGAACATCCCACAAGTCTGCAGAATCTCAGCCTCTCAGATGAACGTTGTGGCCCAAACCTCTCTCTGCTCTGTATCTCACAGGATTCCAGCTGGCTGTTCCAATATAGGATGAAAACTATGCCAGTGAAGTCTCACAGCATCTGTGCAGTGAAGTGCCGCTTAAACCCGCTGTGATGCTGTGACGGAGCAGGGAGCGGGGCGGATTTGACCTGGGAATGTTGCCAGGGAGTTACATTGGGGATGAGAAGGAATCTACCTGAGCTGTAATCTGAGCCAGGAGCGGGGTGGGGAGAAATCACACCTTCTGCCAGGGAGACTGACCAAAGGAGAGGAGGAGCAGAAGGGAGGGAGGAGAAAGCTGCTGGAGGGATTTTTAGTTTCAGTTTTTGGCTGGGTGGTGCAACGCAGGGAACCTCAAGCTGGGGTCTAAGCTCCCTGAACCCCCAGAAGGACTTGATTGAGGGGTCCTGGTTGTGCCTACTAGCTATGCTGTAGACTGCATTCCTATTGTCCAATAAACCTTCTGTTTTCCT
Organism: Mauremys reevesii; assembly: GCF_016161935.1. Lineage (NCBI taxonomy): Eukaryota > Metazoa > Chordata > Testudines > Geoemydidae > Mauremys > Mauremys reevesii. The sequence continues at coordinate 11,909,785 of NC_052646.1, read as the reverse complement.
GGCTGTCTGCACAGGACTGAATTTCACCTCTGTAAGGGTTATAAGGAAATAATTGGCTGAACGCCATTTTCTTTTTGGATGTCTGTCTAGTGAGGAAAATCTATGGGGATTTTTAACCTGTTCGTTCCCATGACTGGTGCTTCAATGATGCAGAGAAGTGCTGATGCATTGGTTGATTTCCCCACCTTTTAATTTACTATCTTCTTCTCTTTTAACGGATACGGTCAGTAAATAACCTGAAAGCAAATAGGGAAGAAAACTTCATCTGGGTAATTGTGGCTCTTAAGACAAAAATCAGGTTCCTGGTATGTTGCCTGGCTGAGATCATCCCTTTTCCCTGGCTCCCAGACCTGGGATTCAGATGTCATTCTCTGTGTGGTGTCCTTATTTTATTCCTAGGAAAAGGATCCCCAAAGGAGATGTAAGGATCCTGGACTCTAATGTCTGCAAGAAGCTTCAGCCACCTTCACTGTCTTTCCTACAATGCCAGTAGTGCTCTTTCTGCTCTCCAGATCTGCTCCCTCCAGCAGGACAAAGACACCCCTTAACTCCCCGAGTCCTGATTTACTAAAATTCAAAGGGCTGAGGGTTTGCATTGCTCCCACTCCACCATCATCAGAGACTTTTCCTATGGGAATCTCCCTAGAGCAAGGGAGAAATCTGTTCTTCCATTAGAACCAGTCTGCTCAGTCAATCCACCCACACTGACCTCATTTTAGCTGCTTTGTTTATCCGAGATTAGTGGTATTGTAGCAGGGTGGTCACCCGCTCCTGCTCTGAGGAGTTTAAAGACAGCCCTTGGAGAGGGCTGGGGTTGAGAGCGAAAACCCTAGCCCGACTGGGAAAACAGAAAACACACCCCAATCAGGCCACAGCTGGCCTGTATAAAGAGGCTGGGAGCCAGTAGCTCAGCAGTCTCTCTCTCTCTCTCTCTCTCTGTTTGTAGAGGGAAATGGGCCTGGCTGCAGGGAGCTAGAGACAGGGTGCCTGAGTGGAGCAGGGCTGGGGAAAGGCAGAGGAGCCGGGGAGCTCCAGCCTGGAAAGCCTCAGGCTGCGGCCTAGCATAAGGCTAATAGGTACTGAGGGCTGCAGAGTGCCCCAGATAAAGGGGCACCCGGTCCTGGGAGGGACATGGGGGACAAGCAGTGATGAGCTGCTAAAATCTTAACAACCGGTTCTCTATAAAGTTCTGATTTAAGGGATTTAAGCATGTATTTTTTGTACCAATAGGGTTACCATATGTCCGTATTTTCCCGGGAGGAATTTTTAAATTTTAAAAATTCTGCCCAGACAGCAATTTAAGAACCGAAAAGCCTGACATGTCCAGGAAAATACAGATGTATGTTAACCCTACCTAAAGTTCTTTTTAAAAAAGATGGGCCTGAACTAGAAATGAGCTCCTTTTCGCATGTGTGGGTCCCCGCCACTCCCCTGGGGTGTGCTAGGGTGACCAGATGTCCCTATTTTATAGGGACAGTCTCAATTTTTGGGTCTTTTTCTTATATAGGCTCCCATTACCCCTCACGCTCTGTCCTGATTTTTCACACTTGCTGTCTGGTCACTCTAGGATGTGCACATGTGTGGGTCCCAGCTGCTCCCTGCCCCCCCTCATTGAAGCAGGTGTGCAGGGTTACTGCCCTGAGAACTGCAGGGCACCAGTGGACATGGGGCTGGCTGCAGACAGGGGTGTGGGGCAGGGCTAGCTGGAGGCAGGGAGTGTGACACGAGCTGGCTGCAACAGGGGCTGGCTGTGGGTAGGTGATGCAGACAGGGGCTAGCAGGGGGTGGCTGTGGGCAGAGGGTGGCTGTGGGCGGCTGCGGGTGGCTGTGGCAGGGGCTGGCTGCAGGTGGCTGTGGGCAGAGAGTGGCTGTGGCAGGGGGTGGCTGCGGGCGGCTGTGGGCAGGGGCTGGCTGTGGGCAGAGAGTGGCTGTGGATGGCTGTGGGCAGAGAGTGGCTGCGGGCAGAAGGTGGCTGCGGGCGGCTGTGCCAGGGGGCAGGGCTGGGGCAGGGGCTGGCTGCAGGTGGCTGTGCCAGGGGATGGCTGTGGCTGGCTGGAGCAGGGGCAGGGGCAGGGGCTGTCTGCGGGTGGCTGTGCCAGGGGCTGCGGGCAGAGGGTGGCTGCGGGCGGCTGTGCCAGGGGGCAGGGCTGGGGCAGGGGCTGGCTGGGGCAGGGGCTGGCTGCAGGTGGCTGTGCCAGGGGATGGCTGTGGCTGGCTGGAGCAGGGGCAGGGGCAGGGGCAGGGGCTGTCTGCGGGTGGCTGTGCCAGGGGCTGCGGGCAGAGGGTGGCTGCGGGCGGCTGTGCCAGGGGGCAGGGCTGGGGCAGGGGCTGGCTGGGGCAGGGGCTGGCTGCAGGTGGCTGTGCCAGGGGATGGCTGTGGCTGGCTGGAGCAGGGGCAGGGGCAGGGGCTGTCTGCGGGTGGCTGTGCCAGGGGGCAGGGCTGGGGCAGGGGCTGGCTGGGGCAGGGGCTGGCTGCAGGTGGCTGTGCCAGGGGATGGCTGTGGCTGGCTGGAGCAGGGGCAGGGGCAGGGGCAGGGGCAGTCTGCGGGTGGCGGTTCCAGGGGCAGCGGGCAGAGGGTGGCTGCTGGCGGCTGGGCCCGGGGGCTGGGGTGGGGCTGGGGGTGGCTGGGGCAGGGGCTGGCTGCAGGTGGCTGTGCCAGGGGATGGCTGTGGCTGGCTGGAGCAGGGGCAGGAGGCAGTGGCAGGGGCTGTCTGCGGGTGGCTGTGCCAGGGGCTGCGGGCAGGAGATGCCGGTACTCACACACGGGGAGCAGCTAGGAGCAGCCGGGGACTCACCAGGCAGCAGCAGGAGCCCCAGGGCCAGAGGGCCGAGGAGCAGCAGCAGCAACCGGGCCAGGAGGCAGCGCACATGGCTCCCGCAGCACAGCGCCCCCGGGCGGCCGGGAGGAGGAATTACACCCTTCTCAGCCAAAGCCCATCAAAGCTTCCCTTGCAGGGAAGCCTGTTAACTAGCGGTTCTAAAACCGCTTCTATATTTAACAACCGGTTCGAGCGAACCGGCTCCAGCTCACCCCTGCTCATGAAAACATCCCAGTTATGGACACAGGCATCAGCAACCGATTCCCCAAGCTAAAGTCCCCTTTGCAATCCAGGGAAACAGCCTGGGTTGTCTGGAGAGCACGGTTTGGCCCATGGTGACTGCAGACACTGCACCTGCTGCACGGCGACTCCTGGGACCCCTCTAGCCCATCAGAACTCGGCTCTCCCGCATTCTGCTGAGCAGCTGAGATCTGGGGGAACAGAAACCCTTTGTTAGAGACAGAAAAATCTCCTCACAGAAACACTCTCTCAATGGCTGCCAGAGGACTTCCCTGTGACACCTCAAATGCGCAGCCCCTCGGATTCCCACAGGGGAGATCTCTTCTCATTCACGTGTCACCCATGGCTGCAGTGTCTGATAGGGGGAATGAAGAGGTTTTTTTTTGGCCAATGGTCCCTTCTACAGCGCCCATAATGGGAGGAGGTTTGGCCTTGTGATGTGAGGCACCGGTCTGTTCATGAGGCTACACGATGGTACATGAAGAGCGATGCAAGCAAGGGGAGAATGGACATTAGAGAGCAAGGCTGGGACCTCTGCGGAGCTGCTGCAATCAAGCATCCACAGCCAGAAGAGAAACGATGGGAAACTCGCTCAGATGGCTGGCAACAGCAGCAGCAGCAGCTGTCTCATAAAGCTCTGCTCATGCTCTAGACAACAGAGGCAGGACAAAGAGCCACACAGTGAGAGACTGGGTTGCAATTAGCAATACGCATTTTTTTCAGTGGATTATGCTGTCCTGACAGGCTATTTCCTATAATGTGCACAGCCAGCCTCCCTGGCTGACCTCAACAGAAGTTAGGTTCTCCGTGCCCGCAGGACAGGGCTGGCCTTACCATGAGGCCAACTGATGCAGCCGCCTCAGGTGCCAGACTGTGGGGGGAACCCACTAGAACCCAGCGTGTAGACAATGGTGTCCGGTGCATATATTTGGTCTCTGCTCGAGATGCACAGAGATGGTGGAGTGCTGTGCTGGAGGAAGGCGAGCACAAATGACATAACAGGCAGACAGGTGAGAGGGACTAACAGAAAGCAACAGGAGCTGCAGGGAGAGAGGAGAAGCGTCCTCTTATGTACTTCTCTAGCACCCCCAGAAGCCTGGCCTGATTAACACCAGCTTGTCAGGGAGCAAGCACGGACCCCACCTACTCCTCCTGCTTTCTCCTGACAACAGCACCACCCTTCACGGCACCACCTCATGGCAACTTCTGCTTCTGGGCTCTCACCGGAAATGGGAAGTCCAGTCGGGCCTGGCAGTGGCTGACAGGCAACGGAGACAGGATGTTTTGCAGCTTTAGACTGTCAGTTATTCCCCGGAAAATGAAGCCAGTCACTCTGGTGCAGTTTCCAAGAGTCATTTCTCCTGTCACTGTGCTCTGTGTCAAAGAAGAAGGGGATAGAAGCAATGGGTACCACAACAATAAATCTGATGTACAGTGAAGCCAAATGGCAAAAATTAAGATGTCTGTACACTAATGCAAGGAGCCTAGGTAACAAAATGGAGGAACTAGAGCAACTGGTGCAGGAAATGAAACCGGATATTATAGGGATAAGAGAAACATGGTGGAATAGTAGTCATGACTGGAGTACAGGTATTGAAGGCTATGTGCTGTTTAGGAAAGACAGAGATAAAGGCAAAGAAGGTGGTGGAGTAGCAATTGTATATCAATGATGAAGTTAACTGTAAAGAAATAAGAAGGGTCAGAGACGGGCTACTAGGATGATCCGAGGAATGGAAAAGCTGTCTTATGAAAGGAGACTGAAAGAGCTTGGCTTGTTTAGCCTAACCAAAAGAAGGTTGAGGGGTGGAGTATGATTGCTCTTTATAAATATATCAGAGGGATTAATATTAGGGAGGGAGAGGAATTATTTAAGCTTAGTAACAATGTGGACACAAGAACAAATGGATATAAACTGGACACTAGGAAGTTTAGACTTGAAATTAGACGAAGGTTTCTAACCATTAGAGGAGTGAAGTTCTGGAACAGCCTTCCAAGGGGAGTAGTGGGGGCAAAAGACATATCTGGCTTTAAGACTAAGCTTGATAAGTTTATGGAAGGGATGGTATGATGGGATAGCCTAATTTTGGCAATTAATTTGGCAATTGATCTTTGATTATCAGCAGGTAAGTATGCCCAGTGGTCTGTGATGGGATGTTAGATGGGTTGGGATCTGAGTTACTACAGAGAATTCTTTCCTGGATGCTGGCTGGTGAGTCTTGCCCGCATGCTCAGGGTTTAACTGATCGCCATATTTGGGGTCGGGAAGGAATTTTCCTCCAGAGCAGATTGGCAGAGGCCCTGGAGGTTTTGCCTTCCTCTGCAGCATGAGGCACGGGTCACTTGCTGGAGGATTCTCTGCAGCTTAAGGTCTTCAAACCACAATTTGAGGGTTTGTTATAGAAGTGGATGGATGAGATTCTGTGGCCTGCATCGTGCAGGAGGTCAGTCTAGATGATCATAATGGTCCCTTCTGACCTTAAAGTCTATGAATCTATGAGACTCGTGTTATCTCTTAAGAGATATCGAAACAACGGAAATTCAATTTAGTCATAGATTCCAAAGCCCAAAGGAACCATTTTGATTATCTAGACCAGTGGGTGTTTTCCTCATTTGCGTATGATTCAAACATTTTGAATGGTGGTGGAAATTGTTGACACAATCTGTGGACCTCTAGGAGTCCACGGACCACAGGTTGAAAAGCAGTGTTCTATGGTAACAACAACCTTTGGAGGACCCCTTAGATATAGTCTGTGGATCCCAAGGTGTTCGCAGACGATAAATTCAACCCCCCCTCATCTAGTCTAATTGCTTGTATAACACAGGTCATAATTTTTTTCCAATATTTTTCATTGTAAAGTAGAGGATAACTTTTAAAAAAATCATCCAATCTTGAATTAAAAATTGTCCATAAACTGAGTATCCACCACGACCCTTGGTAAATCATCCCGAGGGTTAATTACCCTCCCTGTTAAGAGACGCTTTTTATGTAGAGCTGGTCAAAATTCCCACCTATCCCCTTGGAAAGCGTTGAGCTTTTATGAATAAAACCCCAAATCCAAACTATTTTGGCGCTGGTCTATTTTGGCTGAAATCTGAAGTATTTTGGTTTTGAAATGGAGCAACTGAGAGATGTAGTCGAACCAACAAGACTGGCCTATAAAGGAGAATGGAAGCCTGAGGAACTTCAGCTAGACAGATCAACATGTGGAGTGCTCAGTGTTGAAGGTGTTTGAGAACAGGTCAGAGAAACACCCATCGGGATGTTTACTTGGTGTTACTTGGTCTTGCCCCAGCATGGGGAGCCTGACTTGTCTCCATGAGGTCCCTTCCACTATACATTGCTAGGACTCCCGAATAACAATATTTGTATTGATTGTTATTATTTAATTTAAATTGTTGTAAAAATGCTGACATTTCCATGGAAAAGTTCAATGCAAAGCAATTTGTTTGTTTTTGTGGGAGGAGGGCAATTTTCATCTATTGCCTAGGAATGTAGTGTTCCCACTCACTGTAGGAGGGTCTGATCCAAAACAGATTGACGCCAAGGGGAGTTTTTCCATTGATTTCAGTGCACTTTGGGTCAGGCTGTTTGTTAATATCAGATTTAATCATCTTTCCAGCTAGCAGAGTGAGTAGCAAGGCAAGGTAACACTCAGTGTATTTGAACCTTCTGCATTCCCTAAAGGAGGAGATCTTCAAGGCAAAGAGATTAGTAAAGTTCACAACAAATTATAAATTTATCTGAACTCAAAGAGGAGAAAACACTTCCTCTTTTACTGAACTATTCAGTATGAGATTTTGAATGCACTGAAATCAGGAAATTGAAAGCAGGGTCTAAAATCCCAAGATGTTTGTGACAGCTTAACCTGCCTTTAACTGATGAGTAGAAACAACATCTCTAACAAAATGGCATGACCAGTCCTCTGGCCAACTCAGCCAATGCAAAATACAGCCAGACCCACCCAACCATCTCTCTACGTGGGCTCCTACCCGAAATCTCTTTAAAGGTAAAGTTATGGAGCCAGATCCTGAGCTGGTATAAACTGGAATAGCTGGTGGACTTTTCACTGAGCACTTTAATACTTTGAGATCATTTTTGGTTCAAGTCTTGCAACTAAAAAATAAAAACACGGTGAACAATATATTTGCATGAACATTCAATCATTTCCCCGAGATATGAATCTTTTGCACAAACTGGTCTTCTTTGGCTGCTTTTTATTACAGCTCCTAGTTTTTTTCAGATTTGCCCATCTATGGTTATGAACAAGGTCACCAATAACAAAGTTTCTCCACGAGACAAAGAAACACCAAAGACAGGAATCCAAATTTCCATATGGAAATGGAAGCATAAAGTCACACTTGTCTGGAAGCCCCATTTCCTAGTAATGTGGCTACTTTGGCAGTAGATTTCTACAATTCTTTACCTTATCAGTGTGAAAAATTAACACGCATGTGCGCACACACACACATACACACACGCACATGTTTCAATTGTCCTGTTTGGACTAATCACATTTCACCATAACAGGAACCCATCAAGAGAAAAAAACATTATATTAAACAGACTGTACAACCTATGGCTACAAATCTCTATAATTTACCATGAATGAGTGGAGACAGTGGCAGGACCAGCCTGTCCTTCTCAGAAGGTAGTTCTTTAGCAGAGTCATAAAGCAGCTTCCTAGAAAATCTCCACCTAAAGGGCCACAATGAATTGCAGGTCAAACAGCATCAAGAAAGATGATTCCCTTGGAAGCTAGGTGGGTCCAGATGTTCCTGTTCCTTCTCCCACTTCAAACTAAGAAGAAAACTCAACTATGCAAGAGACATTTAATTCCATTATCGGTGTGTATCCACCCGAACCCATGAGACCGTCCATGGGGGGCAAAGAATGGTGCACTGGGGAAGCCCATTCCATACTGTACTGTCTTTTTTCACAATCTTCTCTCTCCAGGGCTGTCAACTGGGAATATTTCACCAGCACACTGGGAAATTTCCACTCTGAGAAATTTTAAATGAAAATGTTTGATATTCAAATAAATGAAGCACATTTTTAGGGAAAAAAAAGAAAAACCCCTCCATTAACAAGATTCTTTGAAACTAAGGGGTAATTTTAAACAGACTATTTTCATCTTCATATGCACAGCGTATGAAATCTTTTAACTCATTACAGCATAATGGACTAGACACTCAGTTGGTATCAATCACCGTAGTTCTGCTGATGCTGATGGATCCGTGACAACTGACGCCAGGTAATGATCTATCCTGATATCCCCAAACTCTGACATGCAGCGTTCAGGATAGTTTAGGCAGTTGGTCCCATTTCACTGCAAGGTACTTTGTGAGAGAAAATGAAGACAACATTTTGGAATCAAAAGCATCAGCACTTTGAGAACAGAAAAACAATCTTTTCTCTTGGTCGACAGAATGTATTTTGGAGCTTTCCTCGGGTATTAGAACTGAATGAATAATAGACCACTCATCTTAGTCTTTGCCCCGTAATGTTAAAACTTGTTGCAAGAGAGATATCTCTCTTTCTTGAACTCAAAGGGATTGTGTAAGGGGAGGTGAGGTTGATCTGTTCTGCCAACATGAGGGGAAAAATTCCTCAGAGCTCTGAATCTCAGGTCAGGCACAGGCAGGGTGTGTGTGTCATTAAAATACCAGTTGCCTCTCCCGGCAGCGGAGGTAGTTAGACACCAATATATGATCTTCAAATATTGTTCAAGTTCTTAGACATGTTGATGCTTCTCTTTGTCTTTCCCTCTGTTTTATGCAGTTCAAGTATCTGAAAATCCCCCCTAGCAAGAAGCACGTCCAATCACAAATACACTTAGAGGAGCAGGGCAAGATTTTAATCAATATCTGCCAGGATTAGAGCTGTGAAGACGGTTTCTTTCAGAGCAGCAGGACTAGACGTCTGTGTATCGCACAGCCAAAGGGAGAGAGGAGAAGTGTCCTCTTATGTACCTCTCTAGCACCCCCAGAAGCCTGGACTGATTAACACCAGCTTGTCAGGGAGCTTCCTATTTCCTGCTGCTTCCCTGAACCCACTTGAGGAGAACAGGCAGTCAACTGAAGTAGTAGGAGCCAGTTAGGCCCTTAAGACGCTGCTATCTTCCCTCACTCAGACCCGGCTCCCAGCCTGCTTATTCATCCCCTTCAACGGAGTGTTGAGAGCTACTACAGCTGGCACAGAACATCCGTCATGAGTGAAAGAAGAAAACGCCCCTCTGGGGCAGCATTTAGAAAAAGAAGGAAAGCAAAGGAAGCTAGGGGGCGGGGTCGATGAGAGATACACAACTTCATCTACGGGACTAGCGGAGCTGAAGTCGAAGTATCTTATTTCGACTTACCTCCCGTTCTCACGGCGCGGGATCGACGTCCGCAGATCCCCCTGTCGACTCCGCTACTGCCGCTCGCTCTAGTGGAGTTCCGGAGTCGACGGGCACACGTTCGGGGAGCGATATAGCGCGTCTAGATGAGACGCGATATATCGATCCCCGATAAACCGAACGCTACCCGCCGATCCGGGTAGTGTAGACATACCTCTGTAGACACAAAGTTTCACGGGGAGCTTTCCAGCCCCAGTGAGGATGTGAGTGGTGAGACGATATGCCGGATCTTCCAGTCAGAATGCAGGTGACCTGGCAGCTACTGCAGCATCCATATCCTCCATCTCAAATGGATGTAACCAGGCACATTCCTGTGTCCCCACTTGAGCAGTGGCCTAAGGGACTTCCTTGTACTGCATGGGCCACAGCAAGTGAAAAAATCTTCATGGTCCCCAAAGACAATGAAAATAGAAGTGGTGTGAAATGTACTCAAAAACCCAGAATGCTGCATATTGTTGTTATTGCAAACTCTTCCAGGCTAATGTTCCAGCCACACTGGGTTCTACAGGAACAAAGGACTGGAAAATAGCTGGCTAGAAATCTGGCATGCTGTAAGAAGTCAGGAAATCACCAGAGAGCATTCCATAGGTGGAAAGAACTTGAGATGAGACTAAGGTTAAAGGACAAAATAGATGATCAGCATCAAGAGACGATTGCATCAGAGTATCTTTACTGGCAAACTGTTCTGAAAAGGCTCATTGTCATTGTGAGAATACGTGCTACCCAAAACCTAGCACTGATGGCACTTCAGATCAGCTGCATGTGCCAAACAATGGTAACGTCCTCAAAATTGTGGCGCTGATGGCTGAGTTTGATGCTGTACTCCACCAGCATCTAAGAAGAGTCACCGCTCAAGAAACGGACACATCCCATGATCTTGGAAAAACGATTCAAAATGAGATCATACAGTAAGTGGCAACAAAAGTCAAACAGAAGATTGTGGCAGATCTGAATTCTGCACACCTGACATCAGCCATACGGAACAAATGGCTTTAATGGTGCGTGTTGTAACAAAAACAGAACCTAGTGAAAAATGTCCCTGCGATGGTGATTGTCAGAGAGCATTTTCTAGAATTTATTGACAATGATGATACTAGTATGACTAATATGCTTCTTAAAAAGCTGGAAGATACGGGGATTGTGATAGCTGACATGAGAGGTCAGGGCCACGATACTGGTGCCAATATGAAAGGAAAGAACAGAGGAGCGCAGACACGGTTCTGAGAGTTAAACCCTCGAGCTTCTTTTGTCCCATGCAGTTCTCATTCATTGAACTTGGTGGTCAGTGATACAGCATCAGCTTCTAGTGAGGCTACTGAATTTTTTAATAAAAGAACAGGAATACTTGTGGCACCTTAGAGACTAGCAAATTTATTTGCGCATAAGCTTCCGTTGGCTACAGCCCTCTTCATCGGAGGCATAGAATGGAACATATAGCAAGGATACACACACACACACACACATAGAGATCATGAAAAGGTGGGGGTTGACCTGACCACTCTAAGAGGGTAATTAATTCACATGCGCTTTACTTAGCAGGAGAAAAAAATTTGTTGACGTGATAATCAAGAGAGCTCATTTCAGACACTTTGACAATAAGGTATGAAATTTAAGCCATTCATTACCTCGTTCCATCATAAGGGCACCGATGAGGCTAAAGGAATGATGAAAACTGACCCCTCTGTGTGAAAACATGGCCCCAGTGAAGTCGATGTCAAAATTCGGCCATTGGCTTATTTTCCTGCCCCCAAATTTTCTGGCTTCTCTCTCCTTTTTGGGGACCTGCTCCTTACCAAGTCACCAGCAGGGAGCATACCATGAGAAATTTGTGTCTAGTAATGAATTTCGAAGTCTGACGGCGTGAGTATTCACCCACGAAAGCTTATGCGCCAATACGTCTGCCCCAGGACTCATTTACGCTTTTCTCGATTTGGTAATGGTCACAAACCGAAAGCTAACAAACCACCAGGAGAGATTGCTTTCACACGAAGACTCCATGAGTAATTTGTCACTAGCACTGATGAGGACTGAACTTCTCATTTGGTAATTTTTTCAGACCCAGTCTCTACCAAACCAGCAGCAGTTTAGCCTAAAGACTTTTAGAGTAACATTCTGTAACTAGTACTGGTCAGGAATGACGGTCACACTTTTAGTTATTTTCATGAGCCAGTCTTTACCAAAGAAGCAGGGGAGACTACTAATGGCTTCGAAGGAAGAGTCCACGAACAATTTTGTCCCTAGCACTGCTCAGGAATGAAATGCTCATTTATAGTATGGTTTCACCTAGCAATCTCTACTAAACCACAAAGAGACTAAGTGAAAGGCTTTCGGAGCACGATTCAATGAGAAATTTGTCCCTACCAGGCTCCGGGAAGACTTTCTCTTTTTTAGTATTTTTCAAGGACCGGTCGCTACCAACCACCAGGAGGGAAACTGAAAGGCGTTTAGAGGATGATTCCGTGAGAAGTTTATCACTAGCGTTATACAGCAATTGAACGGCTTGGAACAGACACGGTCCCAACAACACTGCAGACAGCAAACTTTAAGACCTATTTTTTCTGAAACAGCATTAACCTTTTGAAAAATAATTTTGTGCTGGGGACAGGGGGGAGTTATCATCCTTTTTAAAATAATCCTGTACGTTTCCTGGCATTTTCCTTATCATGGAATTATCAGGAATTTGAGCAGCTTGCCTTTTTTCATGCTTTCACTACCTAGTCTAAATGTTCCATAATACAGCTGAGGACACCGATGAGGCTAAAGGGATGATGAAAACTAACCCCTCTGTGTGAATTCATGGCCCCAGTGAAATCGATGACAAAATTCGCCCTTTTGCTTAGTTCCTACCCCAAAATTTTCTGGCTTAACGCTTCCTTTTGGGGAACCACTCTGTACCGAGTTACCAGGAGACATTCATTCGTGAGCGCTGTTAGTGAGAAATGTCTCAAGAAAACATCATTTAAAAGCCATTACGATGTAGGTCTCTGGTTATGGAAGCGATCGGTTCGTGGGAATGTGGAAAAGAGAATTTTGTTACCGAGCTCTGCTAGGGACAAATTCCTCAAGGAATCATGCTTCGAAAGCCACTACGATGCACTGCTAATGGTTTAGAAGAGATCGGTTCGAGAGAACTAGGAAAAATGACAAATTTATTCCTGATCTGTGCAAGGGAGAAATTTCTCAAGGAATCCTCGTCTAAAAAACATACGATGCACTGCTAGTGTCCCCGAAGAGAGGAGTCGGTGAGAAAGAGCAAAAAAATAGTGAATAGTTATGGATCTGTGCTAATGATCACCTTCTCTAGGAATTTTGGATGCACTGCTAATGTTTTGTAAAGGATGGGTTCGAGAGAAGGACAAAAAAGAGGCTTTTGTTCCTGATCTGTGCTAGGGATAAATGTCACAAGGAATCATGCTTCAAAAGCTATTAGGATGCACTGCTTATTTTTTTGGAAGAGACCGTTTCGTGAGAAAGAGGGAAAATGAGAATGTCATGTCCGATCACTGCTAGGGACAAATCGTTAGCATGCAGTGCTAACGGTTTGGAAGAGATCGGCTCAGGAGACAGTCAAAATTCGTTCTTGAGCTGTGATAATGATTAGTTTCTCAAGGAATCATGCTTGAAAAGCCACTATTAAGCACTGCTACTGCTTTGGAAGAGATCTGTTCCTGAGCTCAGATGAGACATTCATTGGTAAGCTGTGCTAGGGATAAACTTCTCTAGGAATCTTCCTTTTTAAACCATTCGGATGCACTGCTAACGGCTTTGAAGAGACCTGTTTGTGAGAAAGATGAACAATGAGAATGTCATTCCTGAGCTGTGCTATTGACAAATGTATCAAGGATTTATGCCCCAAACACCATTTGGATGCTTTCCTAAACAGATAGTTAAGCGTTAATGCCTATTTTACCTGTAAAGGGTTAAGAAATTCACCTAGCCTAGCTGACACCTGACCAGAGCTGACACCTGACCACGAATGTGGGAACAAGATGTTTCAAAAGGAAGGAGGGACGTTTCTTTTCTTTAGAGTCAGTTTGTTTTGGCCGGAGTGGACGAGATCAAGGAATCAGCCTCTTAGCAGAATAGTAAGTATTAAAGAAGAAAATAAATAAGTTTATGTTTATTTTCTTTTTTCACTTGTCTTGGCATTAGGGGAATAATCAAATTGGGTATTTTTTGGGTAACTAAGTTTTGCCCGGGGAACATCTTGTGTTTTGACTCTGTTGTCTGTGAGATCACCTTGTACGCTATCTCCCAGAGGTTGTTTTTTTCTCTTTTACCTTTCTTTTCTTTAATTAAAACCCTTCTTTTTTTAAGAACCTGATTGATTTTTTTCCCCCTTGTTTTTAGATCCAAGGGGATTGGACTCACCAGGGACTGGAGGGCGAAAAACGGGGGGCGGGAGGAGTAATTCTTCCTTGAGTTAAGATCCATGCAGTCATGCAATGCTAACGATTTGGAAGTGTTAGGTTCATGAAAAAACTGATAAATTCATTCCTGAGCTGTGATAGTCAAATTTCAACGTGAATCATGCTTGAAAAGCCACTAGTAAGCACTGCTCCTGATTAGGAATAGGTCTGTTCAGAGAAAAAAATGAGATCTTCATTGGTGAGCTGTGCTAGTTTCAAACTTCTCTAGGTATGGTCCTTTTAAAACCATTCGGCCGCACTGCTACTGGTTGGGAAGATATCGATTCGCGACAAAAAGGAAAAATGAGACATTTATTCTTGATTTTTGCTACCGGCAAATGTCTGAAGAAAACATCATGTAAAAGGCATTAAGATTTACTTCTCCATATCTAGAGGACACCGGTTCGTGAGAGAGACGAAAAAGATTATTTTATTCCTGATCTGTGCTAGGAATAAATTTCTCAAGCACATTGCTTTCAAAGTCATCAGGATGCAGTGCTAATGATTGTGAAGAGATCGGAACGTGAGAAAGAGGAAAAATGAGAATTTCATGTCTGATCACTGCTAAGGAAGAATTTTTCAAGCACGCATGCTTTTAAACCATTAGCATGCAATGCTAACGATTTGGGAGTGATCAGTTCATGAAAAAGACGAAAACTGATAAATTCATTCCCGCTCTGTACTAGGGATAAAGTTCTCAAGGAATCATGCTTGAAAAGCCACTAGCAAGCACTGCGCTTGATTTGGAAATGATCTGTTCATGACAAAGCGGGGAAAAAAGCAATTCATTCGTGAGCTCTGCTAGTGATAAATGTCTCAAGGAAACATAATCTAAAAGCCGTTGCGATTTAATTCTCTAAGTTTGGAAGAGAACTGTTCGTGAGAGACGAAAAATTATTTTGTTCCTGATCTGAGGTAGGGATAAATGTCTCAAGGAATCACGGTTCAAAAGCCGTGTGGATGCACTGCTAATGGTTTGGAAGAGATCTGTTCATGAGCTCAAAAGAGACATTCATTGGTGAGCTGTGCTAGGGATAACCTTCTCTAGGAATGTTGCTTTTATAACTATTTGGATGCACTGCTATTGGCTTTTAAGAGATTTGTTTGTGAGACAAATGAAAAAACTTTTTCTCTGACAGAGCATTAGCCGTCTGCAAAGCAATTTTCTCTTCTTCTCGGTCAGTCCTTTTAAAAATACTGCTGTACGTTGGAATTACAGGGGTTTGAGCAGCTTGTCTTGTTTTCATGCTTTCAGTACTAAGGCTAAATATTCCGCAATACAGATAGCGTGCTCTAAGGACACCGCTGAGGCTAATGGGTGATGAAAACTAACCCCTCAGTGTGAAATCATGCTCCAGTGAAGTTGATTTCAAAATTCTCCCTTTGGCTTATTTCCTGCCCCCAAGTTTTCTGGCTTCTCTCCCTCTCTCTCTCTCTCTCACAGCCTTTCGGGGACCCATAGGTGGCAGGTTTGTATAATTTTTGGTGGGGCCCAAAATGGTGGTGCCCCCCCCCCACTCCCGCCCTGTAAGCCGATATAAAATGAAGCTACAATGCGTCAGTGCCACAAGATTACAAGGGTCAATTAAAAGGGGAAAGTCAGAAGCAGCACTTGCCTACTTCAATATACAGTATTATATTTTGTTGCACCTGTTGTGATGAAATGGGAATGTTCTTAATATTTTCTCTGAAAACTGTGTGGGTGCCTCAGTTTCCCCTGCAAGATGCCAACTGAAGGTGTTGGGGCCAAAGAGATCAGGTGGCCTCCTTGTCCGGAAGAGACACAGAGGCCAGGGGAGGGAGTGTCAGTTTGGAGCTGGCTGGGGAAATGGGGAGAGACCCAGAACTTGGTTCTGGGCTCTCCACCCCCAAAGATGGACCTGACAGAGGGGTTCTGTTTTCTGTACCAACAAGCTCTGTTTAAACTGTGTTCCCGTCATCTAATAAACCTTCTGTTTTACTGTCTGGCTGAGTGTCACATCTGACTGTGGAGTTGGGGTGCAGGGCCCTCTGGTTGCCCCAGGACCAGCCTGGGCAGACTCGCTGCGGAAAGTGCATGATGTGGAAGGGCATGCTGAATGCTCTGAGGTCAGACCCAGGAAGGTGTAAGCTTCTTGCCCTGGAGACAGTATGCTCCAAGAGAGGAGGCTCCCCCAGAGTCCTGACCGGCTTTTTATGGAGTTGTTCCAAAGCATCACAGCATCCCCTTCCACACCGTGCACTTCCCAGAAGTCCGCACAGGCACTGACACTCCCTCCTCCAGCCTTTGTCTCTTTTCCAGGCATTAGGAGGCCACCCAATCTCTTTGTTCTCCAACACCTTCAGTTGGCACCTTGCAGGGGAAACTGATTTGGGAGAAATGAAGTAAAAGCTGCCCAAACGGAGCTTGAGCACTCCTGAATTTTGAGGTATTCAAATCTGGAAGGCAGGTGCTGGGGGTGAGAGAGGGCTGTGGGCTCCATGGGGGAGCATGGCAGCAACTGTCTGGACCTGCATGGAGCCAGACACGCTGGTCTGAGTGGCACAATAAGCGGTTTGGGGGTTGGAGAAGGGGTAGGGAGTTCTGGGGGGCAGTCAAGGGACAAGGAGCAGGGGGGGTTGGATGGGGCAGAGGTTCAGAGGGGCAGTCAGGGGACAGGCAGCAATTGAATAGGCATGGGAGTCCAGGAGGTTTATCAGGGGACAGGTAGGGGGTGCGGTCCTGGGGGGGAAGTTGGGTGGGGTCTCAGGAGGGGGCAGTTGGGGACAAGGAGAAGGGAGGCTTAGATAGGGGCTGAGGTCCCAAGGGGCAGTTAGGGGCAAGGGTCTCAGGAGGGGGTAATTGGGGAACAAGGACCAGTGGTGCTTAGATAGGGGGTGGAGGTCCTGGGGGGCAGTTGGGGCAGAGGTCTGGGGAGGGGGCAATCAGCACCCAGGGGCTGGGATTCAAAGGGCTCTGAGCTGCCTGCAACCGCGGGGAGCCCTCAGCCCTTAAAATCTCAGCCGCGGCTGGGATTTAAAGGGCTCTGGGCTGCCTGCAACCGCGGGGAGCCCAGAGCCTTTTAAATCCCAGCCGCAGCCGGGAATCAGAGGGCTCTGGGCTGCCCGCTGCGGCGGGGAGCTCAGAGCCTTTTAAATCCCAGCCGCGGCCGGGAATCAGAGGGCTCTGGGCTGCCCGCTGCGGCGGGGAGCTCAGAGCCCTTTAAATCTCAGCCGCGGCTGGGATTTAAAGGGCTCTGGGCTGCCTGCAACTGCGGGGAGACCAGAGCCTTTTAAATCCCAGCCGCTGCCGGGAATCAGAGGGCTCTGGTCTGCCCGCTGCGGCGGGGAGCCCAGGCCCCAGAGCCCTTTAAATCTCAGCCGCGGCCGGGAATCAGAGGGCTCTGGGCTGCCTGCAACCGCGGGGAGCCCGCAGCCCTTAAAATCTGAGCCGCGGCTGGGATTTAAAGGGCTCTGGGCTACCTGCAACCGCGGGGAGCCCAGTGCCATTTAAATACCAGCCGCCGGGAATCAGAGGGCTCTGGGCTGCCCGCTGTGGTGGGGAGCTCAGAGCCTTTTAAATCCCAGCCGCGGCCGGGAATCAGAGGGCTCTGGGCTGCCTGCAACCGCGGGGAGCCCGCAGCCCTTAAAATCTGAGCCGCGGCTGGGATTTAAAGGGCTCTGGGCTACCTGCAACCGCGGGGAGCCCAGAGCCTTTTAAATCCCAGCCGCGGCTGGGATTTAAAAGGCTCTGCGCTCCCCGCCGCAGCGGGCAGCCCAGAGCCCTCTGATTCCCAGCTGCGGCTGGGATTTAAAGGGCTCTGGGCTGCCGGCAGCGCAGAGCAGGGGAGAAATCTAGCTCCAAATATTGCTGGAGCAGAGCCCCTGTCTGTGAATATTCCTGGGGCTAAAGCCCCAGGAGCCCATATAAGTTGGCGCCCATGCGGGGACCTGCTCTCTACCGAGAGTCACCATGAGGGAAACCAAAATTCATACTATGAGAAATTTGTCTCTAGCCTTGCTCAGGAATGAATTTGAAGTCTGAATGAATTTGGCAATTGTATCACTCTCGATCTCTACCAAACCAGCAGCACATAATTCTGTGGACCTCCGCAGGCAAGCCGCCAAAGGCTGCCTGTCTCCCGCCCTCCCGGCGACTGGCAGAGCGCCCCCTGCGGCATCCCGACACAAGCATGTGCTTGGCATGCTGGGGCCTGGAGCCGCACCTGCATGTTACCTGTCTACATGCCAACACAGAAATGCTGATGAATGGCAACCTCAAGCAATTAATTTCCTAGGATTTTTTTTAATGCTTTCCTGGAGGTAGGGGGCCTTTTATGGGAAGCAGAGAAGAATGCTAGTAGATACAAATGCAGATGATGGAGACTGTTTATTCCTCAGCCCATGTGCAGGAGTGCTAATATCCCTTCTCTACTGCAAGATAAAATTGAACAAAAAAGTGCAGCTTTTGCTGGAGAAGGTGCACCGCAATCATATTTACATATAGCCAATCCTCATTCAAGTTTATGTGCGTTGAGTCCGCCATAAATCATATATCCATGTAGCGTTTGTGTGACGAGTTTACCTTTGAAAAGCTTCCAGACTCTCAGGGAAAACAGAACGATTCAAAATCTCCAACAGCATTTTCATTTAATGTTAAACGAGTTGTGAGTTTGGGACAAACTTTAGCAAATAAATAGCGTCTGTTTTCCTATTTGTACATGTTCATGTTTAATCCCAAAGAAAAATTGTTACATTTTTGCACTCAACATTTTCATAGATGCTTTTCCCAGCCATTAAGATAGTTATTTATAAATTGCAACCACATGCTTGTATGTTGCCCACATTTTAAAATATTTTTTCCAATAAAATATATTTTTTCAGTTTTAAAAAAAAGCATTTCCTGTCATTGTGTCCCAGGGATGACTCTTTACAAGTGGGGAAAAGCAAGATTGGTGAGGGCTCTTTGCAGATAATCAGTTGCATGAGATTGCATTCACATGTATTCAATTCAGGATTGGACCACGGAACGCATCATTCCCTGGGCCCCGATTTAGCAGTCCACTTACCCACATGTTAGATTTTAGCTTTAGTGTAATATTATGTATGATACTTACATGCTTTGTTGGGTAGAAACATGGACTTAGGCATAATGCCAAAATATTTTAGTGAACTGGGGCATCAGGCAGGTACCTGAACCGTAGTGCTGAGTAATTGATATTACAGGTGAAGAGGAATATGGAAAAGAATGTCAAAAAAGAGAATCAGGAAAAGAAAACAGTGGAGGAGATTGTCTTGACCATAAAAAAAAAACCTCAGAAATTCTAGTCAAAGCAAAAAGTAAAGTAAAATAGAGAGGAAAAGAAAAGCAGAAGGGAAAATGTGAAAATTTCTTCAGGTAAACTTGTTTCTTTAGCGTTACAGCTCTCTGCTGCCGTTTTCTTGAATTCAGTGTATTTGGTTTTGACTAGAGATGAGAAAGTCTATTGTGAATGGGGAAAAGATGACAAGGGGAAGCTAGAAGAGAGGAAAGGGGGAGAAGGCTGAAGTAGTGTAATGGGAGAAAGAGAGAAAGAGGGAAAAAGAAGGGAAAGTAGTGGACAGAATGCAGAGGGGCGAAAATAAGGGCGTGCAATGCCCCATGGTAAACAAGTGAATGGAGACAATCTGCAGGGCAGCTATCGGGGGAGAGGGCATGTCTTTAGATGGTGATGAAGTGAAGCACAAATGTAACAGCAATGGTAGGATCAATGGCAGCGTTAAGGAAGAAAGGATAATTTACAGAGCACCTGGGGCGTGATTCTCTGGGGCCAGACAATTACATCAGTGTAGCACCCTGCCATTAACATATAGGAGGTCTTAATGGCAGAGGTTATAGCTATGTTGCACTTACATAAATATAGCACAAGGTGCATGGCTACAGTGAATGGACCCTTTAATGCTGAGTCAATTCAGGTTTGGCCGAAAGTGAAGAAGTGGGCTGTGCAGAAGGGTAAACCAGAGGTTAGTAGCTGTACAGCTGGAGGCTGTGAGGACAAGGCTGCAGTACGGTAGAGGGCTGCAGGTGTTTCAAAAGCACTTGGGAATTTTATAATCTGCATCTGCAAGGTTGCTGCTAGCAGTGAATCTGAGCAGCCTGGGTGGAAGGTAACCCATATTGCCATCATGTGGCCTTGCTCCAGACTGGCCAAGGGAGGGCAGGAAACTGAGGACCCGTCCCACAAGCCTGGCTCTATCGCCTGGTGCCTTGGACTCCTGGAGAAGTGAAACAAACAGACAATATTGAAAGTAAAAGAAGAAAACCATTAGAAAGTTGGACGGAAGGGCCGGGGGCAGGAAAAGAGGGACCAAAATGCCCGGGAAGCCAGCGAGCCACCAGACTTGAAAGTATAGGCCGGGGCCTGGCCAGATTATAAACCAGAAAGAAAACCACATGCACACAGTGTTCCTCCATAGAGACTGCTGGCTCAGCTGCTTTGAAGGAGAGTTCACACAGGCGTCAGGACTGTGCACTGCTGTTGATTATTCCTTTTTGCGGGATTTTCCTTTTTATTGCATTCAGTATTTCTTTGTTCCGTAAACTATAGATGACTGGATTGACTAAAGGAGTCACCACAGCATAAATAACAGCAAATGCCCTATCATAATCCAAGGAATAGCTTGTCTTTAATCGTACATACATAAATATAATACTCCCAAAAAATAACAGAACAACAGTCAGGTGAGCGGCACAGGTGGAAAAGGCTTTTTTTCTTCCCTCAGCTGTGCGTATTTTCAATATGGCTTTTATAATCTTTATGTACGAGACAACAATAAACAAAAATGTCATCAGGATTATAAATGCATTGACTATAAAATCAACCAGGACATTGATGGAGGTGTCTGTGCATGCCAAGCTCAGTAGAGGGGGGAAGTCACAGAAGATATGCTGGATTTCATTGGAGCCACAGAAAGGCAATTTGGAGACCAAGATAACCTCAATGACAGGACACATGAAGCCACAAATCCAGCAGCCTGCAGCCAACTGAGTGCACATTTTCGGGGTCATGATGGCAGGATAGCGCAGTGAATTACAGATAGCTAAATATCTGTCATAAGCCATTGCTGTCAGCAGGTAACATTCAGTGGCTCCTAGGGAATGGAAGAAATATGTTTGTAAGAGGCACCCAGTGAAGGAAATGCTTTTCGTCTTGCTGAGTAAATTTGAAAGCATTTTAGGGATAGTAGCTGCTGTATACCAGATTTCCAAGAAAGCTAAAATGCTGATAAAAAAATACATAGGTGTGTGAAGTCGAGCATCTGACCTGATGACTGTGAAAATCAACATATTCCCGAAAATGGCGAAGAGGTAGATGAGAAGCAGCAGGGTAAAGAGGAGAGTGTGGAAGCTCTGAAGGGTTGGGAATCCCACGATTATGAATTCGGTTACACTGCTCCAGTTGCTTGTTCCCATGTTGCCACTGGATTAGCCTGCAAATTCGAGGCTCCACTAAAATCAAAAGACCTCTCAGATGATGGATCAATAAAATAAAATGCTGAAAGTAACCCAAAGAAACCATTAGTATATTTGGCTGACTCAGGTCTGCACCCATTAATGCCCCATCACCCTCCATTCCCCCTCACCGTTCACTTGCTCTTCTCTGACACTTCACACTAATCTTGACAATAAATGGAGCTTCATTGATTCATAGGGTGATAGAGTCTAAGGTCAGAGGGACCATTGTGACCAAGTCTGACCTCCTGGATAACATCGGCCATTGAACTTCCCCACAGTAATAGAATCACCCCAAAATGAGAACTTTAAACTTCTATAGAAACACCAACAGCAACCATCACCCTGTTCCCACTTATCCCACCACAAAGTCCCCCAAACTGAATCCCATCACTTCTCCCCACATCCTCAAACAGGGAACCGGAATGCCTTTCCCTCAATCCAGAAAGAGAGAGCCCAACTCCTCCCACACTTCAATCAGGGATCCTGTGCCCTCCTCCCCCACCTCCACAAACAGGGATCCAATTTGTAGTAAATATTAATTGGGCCAGAGAGAGAATGAGAGAAATTGACTCTACTGCCAGTGGTTAGGGTGCTCGCTGGGTGAAGGGGAGACCAGCGTTCACGTCCCTGCATCAGGCAGAGCAGGGATCTGAAAACAGGTCTCCCACATGCCAAGTGAGTGGCTTCACCACCTGGCATTGGGGGGGGGGGATCGAGCGAATGTGTGAAATTTGACTCTCTTTGCGTTATTTTATTTTATTTTTTTGGTAAGAAAGGGCCGATGGGAGAATCCCCTTTGCTGGATGCAAATAAGGGAAAACCACATGAGAAATAATGGACAATGCGTTATTTCAAGGGACGTTTTAAGGAAACACCACATCCCTGAGTGTACAGTGTAATTAGCATCAGCTTCCATTGAATGTTTAAAATGGGCACTGGGTGTCTCTTAAAATAAGGGATGAGTGGTGATCCTAGCTGACCTGGCTCAGGCACCTGACTCCAGGAGAGAGTTCGTGCCTGAGAATGCCAAGCCAAAAGAGGCAACTCCCTGGGGCCCAGCATTCACCCGCTTAACTCCCTGGGAGGGATGAGGGGCTTAAACCCCACTTTCCTTCCTGGCATTTCCTATTTGCTAGATCACTGGGTCTCAGCCTTTCCAGAGTACTAGATTTCTTTCAGGAGTCTGATTTGTCTTACATATGCCCAAGTTTCACCAAGTAGTTGCTTACAAAAATCAGACGTAAAAATACAAAAGTTTCACAGCAGTAGTAGCTGAAAACTGACTTTGTACCGAGGTCACTAGTGCTTTTTATGTAGCCTGTTGCAAAACTAGGTACATATCTAGCTGACTTAATGTACCTCTGAAAGACCTCTGCATATCCCCAGGGATACATATACCTCCTAAAGGCAGCAAAGAATCCTGTGGCACCTTATAGACTAACAGACATTTTGCAGCATGAGCTTTCGTGGGTGAATGCCCACTTCATAGAATCATAGAATCATAGAATTCAAGATCAGAAGGGACCATTATGATCATCTAGTCTGACCTCCTGCAAGATGCAGGCCACATAAGCCGATCCACCCACTCCTTAGCAAGCGACCCCTGCCCCATGCTTCGGAGGAAGGCGAAAAACCTCCAGGGCCATTGCCAATCTTCCCTGGAGGAAAATTCCTTCCCGACCCCAAATATGGTGGTCAGCTGAACCCCGAGCATGCGGGCAAGACTCTCCAGCCAAACCCTCTGGAAAAGGTTATATCATACCATTGACCCATTGTACTATTTACCAGTGTGGCACTTAATTGACCTATTGACTAAGCCCGTTATCCTATCATACCATCCCCTCCATAAACTTATCTAGCTTAATCTTAAAGTCATGGAGGTCCTTCGCCCCCACTGTTTCCCTCGGTAGGCTGTTCCAGTATTGCACTCCCCTGATGGTTAGAAACCTTCGTCTAATTTCAAGCCTGAATTTCCTGACTGACAGTTTATATCCGTTCATCCTCGTGTCCACATTAGCACTGAGCTGAAATAATTCTTCTCCTTCCTTGGTATTTATCCCTCTGATATATTTAAAGAGTGTAATCATATCTCCTCTTATCCTTCTTTTGGTTAAGGAAAACAAACCGAGCTCCTCAAGTCTCCTTTCATACGAAAGGCCTTCCATTCCTCGGATCATTCTAGTGGCCCTTCTTTGTACCTGTTCTAGTTTGAATTCATCCTTCTTAAACATGGGAGACCAAAACTGCACACAATACTCCAAATGAGGTCTCACCAACGCCTTATATAACGGGACTAGCACCTCCTTATCCCTACTAGAAATACCTCGCCTAATGCAACCCAAGACCACATTAGCTTTTTTAACGGCCACATCACATTGCCTACTCATAGTCATCCTGCGATCAACCAGGACTCCTAGGTCCTTTTCCTCCTCCGTTACTTCCAACTGGTGCGTCCCCAGCTTATAACTAAAGTTCTTGTTAGACATCCCTAAATGCATAACCTTACATTTCTCACTATTGAATTTCATCCTGTTACTAATACTCCAGTTTACAAGGTCATCTAAATCTCCCTGGAGAATATCCCGATCCTCTTCCGAATTGACAATACCCCCCAACTTAGTGTCATCCGCAAACTTTATCAGCCCACTCCTACTCTTGGTTCCCAGGTCAGCAATAAATAGATTGAATAAAATCGGACCCAAAACTGAGCCTTGAGGAACTCCACTGGTAACCCCCCTCCAACCGGACAGTTCCCCTTCAATACTACCTCTGCAGTCTCCCTTTAACCAGCTCCTTATCCACCTCTGGATTTTCATTTCGATCCCCATCTTTTCCAATTTAACCAGTAATTCTTCATGCGGTACCGTATCAAACGCCTTACTGAAATCCAGATATATTAGATCCACCGCATTTCCCTTGTCTAAAAAATCTGTTACTCTCTCAAAGAAGGAGATCAAGTTTGTTTGGCACGATCTACCTTTCGTAAATCCATGCTGTAATCTATCCCAGTTGCCATCGGCCTCATGCTCCGGAACCACTCTCTCTTTTAAGATTTTTTCCATGACCTTGCATACTACAGATGTTAGACTAACAGGCCTATAATTTCCCGGGTCACTTTTTTTCCCCTTCTTGAATATAGGAACTACATTAGCTAATCTCCAGTCAGTCGGTACAATCCCCGAATTTAGGGATTTATTAAAGATTATCGCTAACGGGCTAGCAATATCCCTCACCAATTCCCTTAATATTCTAGGATGAAGATTATCCGGGCCCCCCGATTTACTTCCGTTAAGGTGTTCAAGTTTGGCTTCTACCTCAGATACCATAATGTCTACCCCCATATCTTCATTCCCATCGGTCCCTCTATCACTATTCCTTAGCCCTTCATTAGCCTCATTAAAGACCGAGGCAAAGTATTCGTTCAGATATTGTGCCATTCCAAGATTATCCCTAATCTCCACTCCGTTTAAAGTTTTAAGCGGTCCCACTTCTTCTTTCTTGGTTTTCTTCCTATTTATATGGCTAAAAAACTGTTTGCTATTGGTTTTAATCCCCTTCGCTAGGTCCATCTCCACCCGTCGCTTTGCCTTTCTCACAGCTTCCCTGCACCCTCTGACCTCAATAAGGTAGGTTTCCTTGCTGATCCCTCCCATTTTCCACTCCTGGTACGCTTTCTGTTTTTTCTTAATGACCCCTCTAAGACGCTTGCTCATCCAGCTCGGTCTAAAACTGCTACCTACGAGCCGCTTTCCTTCTCGGGATACATGCCTCTGACAACTCCTGCAACTTCAACCTGAAGTAACCCCAGGCGTCATCTGCCCTTAGATCCCTAAATATGTTAGCCCAGTCCACTTCCCTAACTAGTCGCCTTAATTTAGTAAAATTAGCCCTTTTGAAATCATACACCCTAGTCTCAGATGCACTATTGATTATCCTCCCATTGAGTCTCAAGAGTCTCCTGCATCCGACAAAGTGGGCATTCACCCACGAAAGCTCATGCTGCAAAATGTCTGTTAGTCTATAAGGTGCCACAGGATTCTTTGCTGCTTTTACAGAACCAGACTAACATGGCTACCTCTCTGATACCATATACCTCCTAGTTGAAAACCACTGGTCTAGATCACCCAGGTTCCCACTCAGCATGCTGGCTTTGGTGATTCGCATCCTTAGACACCGAGCTTTCCTCACGCCTTGTACAGAGAACCTGGGTGCCTACCTCAGATCTGGGGAGGGATAGTTCAGTGGTTTCTCTATTGGCCTTATATACACAGAGTTGAGAGTTCAATCCTTGAGGGGGCCATTTAGGGATTAGGGCAAAAATCTGTCTGGTGATTAGTCCTGCTTTGAGCAGGGAGTGGACTAGATAACCTTCTGAGGGCCCTTCCAACCCTGATAGTCTATGAGTCTAAGCATCCAAGTAGTGTAGACTGTGAACACTTTGGGGCAAGGACTGTCATGTAATACAAAGTACAGCCAGAACATGGGTTTTCAGAAAGGGTTAACTATAGGGATAGTTCAGAGGTAATAATTAGCTTTTCCTTGCTCAGAGAATAGGAGAGGCAAAGGAACACTTAGCAAGAGTCGAAATTTCAAATCACAGTATATTTTTTAGGGTTAGATTTTTCAAAAGACTTTAACATACAACTTCTATTTAGAAACCAGTCTTCAGCAGTGCTTGGAGTGCTAAACATTCATGCAACTCAGTCTGCTAAGCACACTGCAACTCAACAATGATTTGACCAATTTTCTTCAAACTCTTTTTCAGGCTGAACTTATTTTCAAAGCCAAAGTTACAGGGGGCTAAACTAGGCCTTGGCAATGAAAGTAGGTTGCACTCTTAACTAGAGAGGATAATATCTCTCCGTAATAAGATGTCTCAGATAACTGCATTCTTTTAGGAAATTTCCCAAGTCCTTCTGTAATTCAATACAGTGTGGTGCTGTAAACATTGTCTCCCTTAGCCTGCAATAAGCCTCTATTACAGGGGTGCATAATATTTTCTGTGTTCACGCTTCAGTAAAATAAAATCCCAATTGCCTAATATCCTGGAACAAAACACAAATCATTCTGCATGTAACAAATGCCAAAAAAACTAGAAAAGAAACTCACTCCTATACTATCTTCTGAAGTCGTCAGTCTCAGGAAGTAGTCTCAGAAATACAGGATCAACATCCATCAAAAAGTACGTCTAATTAATTAGAATTTACTTTTACCAAATATTTACTGCAGTGCATTCCTAATATGTCAATAAATTGCATATTTAAATATAGTTTTCACGGTTGTTACACTTTACTTGCATTGGAGAGAGATTTATTTGTTAGAGGAAAAGGCTAAGAGTATTCATAACCTAAAAAACGTGATGGCTTTATAGAGGAATATTGGCCTAAAGTGCATTGTGTCGCCGCCAAAGACACGCCAGCCCTTCTCTCCATTCAGTTAGTCATTCCTCGCTGGAAAGAGGAACTACTGTAACTATCTACTGCCATTTGCTGCACAAATGCAGGTTATATTTGGGCTGGGTGCTAAACTGGCAGTCACCATGGTGGCTGGAGCCGTGTGCATGTGCCGCATGAGAAAGAGACTGAAAAGGAGTTTGTCTCGTTTATGAGAACTTCAATAGAAAAAGCAAGTCAGGCTCATTGCTTGGGTACTAACCAGTGTAATGGCCACTTTTTCAGATCCCTCCTCTGGCTGTCCTGATGCAATGCTTCTCTGGTAGGAATGAGGACCCCTTTCCTAGATTTATACCCTGTCCCAGAAGAGAGTATTTTGTTTACCTGGGCTTGTTTGCACATCTCTCAGAGACCTAGAAGAAATTTAGAACTCCCTTGGCTCAATCCCTGTGAGAAAATCACAGCAAAGCTCCGAGGAACTCTCTATCCCAGGTGGATAAACACAAGAACTGGAATCTTTGCATACAACATCCTCCCATCTGAACAATTAGCCATAGTCACCTAATCCACAGTCAGCCTATGAAAGATAGTGACGTGCAATATTTTTCTGTAGTGTTTTGGCCAGTTTAAAGTGTCTCAAGGGATGGACGTTCCCCCACTTCCCTAGGAGATAATTCACAATTGACTATGTCTATGCTATGGGCAACCTTTTTTGAACCGAGCAGCTAGTCAAAGTTCAGGGCCCTGGGGAATGTTCCAGGTGGAAGCAGAAATTGACAATGCAGTCTGGTATTTTCTTTCTTTATTTACAGAATTTACAAAGCAAGAGGAACCAAAAACAGGGGATAGCGTCTTTGTTTACAGTCTCATGTCTCTTTAACAACGAGCACCAGAATGTTTACAGGATTCTGCCTGGATATCTTCTGGCTGTCTCTGTCTCATTTTAGTTCGGTAGTCTGCTTTCAGTTACACACACACACACACAGACACACACACACACAGAGCCCCTACTCACCAAAACCCCGCTGCACATATACTTGAAACCTCCTGGGCAGGTTCACAAAACCATTGTGTTTTAGCGGAGGGTTTGCGATTAATTGATATTTACAATTTAAGTTAATTGAAGAATGTGTTCTCAGCACTCAATCTCAACAAGAATTTAACACTCCCCATAACAAGGTTTAATCTAGCTCAGAACACGGTAAAAAAAATCTGTAAAGTCACAGTCCGATCACTGACTTGTCTGGGAGCATCATGTACATCTATTAAGATGATCTGATAACAGGAATCTGAGAATATGATGAGTGAACTGTGGACTGAGACTTCCTGGTGTATACCATCCTTCCACTACATGTCCATGATGGCGAGTGAGCCAGTTGAGTCACTGAGGCTAGAGCACTATGGTCACTCACTAGAAACAGAGGAAGCCTTTGTTCTCACCGCTGCCGCAGGAGCGCTGATCCACAGATGAGATCTGTCATCAGAAAGTATTAAATTTATTAAATAATGCACATGGTGCCCTATGACAGGGAATCAGGGTGGAGGGCGCAGGGACATAAGGTGGGATCAGGAGTTCAAAGCTCATGCAGGATGGCAGAAGCGACTGTGTGTGTGTGTGTGTGTCAGAGTTACGTAGGGGATTCAGGAGTGCATGCATGCCAGGGTAAGAGGTATATGAGTGGGGAGGTATATGACTGAGGCACAGGCAGATTACGGGAGCAGACAATAAGAGAGGCATGTGGGGGTACTGGAGAGGTCAGAGACAAATGAATAGGCCTGGTGGTCACCCAGAAGCAGCAATTTCGGGGGCATTAAGGAGTTGTGTGGGGGAAGAGGGGCCTCATTGGCAAAGTATAGTGCGGCTGGGAGCCATCTTCCTGAAAAAGCTAGATCGGGTGGGGACCAGCTGAGATTTAAAGGGCTCTGGGCTCCCCGCGGCTGCGGGCAACCCAGAGCCTTTTAATCCCAGCCGCGGCTGAGATTCAAAGGGCTCTGGGCTCCCCGTCGCTGCCGGCAGCCCAGAGCCCTCTGACACCCAGCCGTGGCTGGGATTTAAAGGGCTCTGGGCTCCCCGCAGCTGCGGGCAACCCAGAGCCTTTTAATTCCCAGCCGCAGCTGAGATTCAAAGGGCTCTGGGCTCCCTGCCGCTGTGGGCAACCCAGAGCCTTTTGATTCCCGGCCACGGCTGGGATTTAAAGGGCTCTACGCTCCCCACCGCTGCGGGCAGCCCAGAGCCCTCTGACTCCCAGCCGCGGCCGGGATTCAAAGGGCTCTGGGCTGCCTGCAGAGCGCCATGTGTGGGGGATTTAGAATCCCCTCGCGGGCCGCACAGTAAGGCTCCGCGGGCCACATGCGGCCCGCGGGCCGTATGTTGTGCAGGCCTGGCTTAGAGGAGGCAACGGCTGACTTGTGATAGAACGTGTGTTCACAGTGAATATGTGGGCCCCAGTATTCGGTAAAACTTGCTGGGCCAAGGAGCTAGCAGGTCTCCAGGCTCAGCCCAGGCACCACTCATGGGAGCCTGCACTGGAAGAGCGCTTGGATCCAGTGATTGGACCACCCAGACTAGTTAAGTCAAGAGAAGGAACATGAAGTTGTCTGAGTAAGCAGGTGAATCTCCATTTCAGAGGACTGTGCTTGTGTCTGCTTCCCACATTCTTCACCCAGCTCTGGTCCTGATTCCTGGCTTTGCTCATAGTTCCCACCATGCTCCTGCTCTGTGCCTGATCCTTGCCTCACCTCTTGTTACCCTTACTCCTTGTTTCTCACCATCAGTTACCAGTCCTGGCTCTGACATCTGATTCCAGCTCCGGCTTGGCCCTTGGTTTAGGCATTTGGTATCTGAGCCCAGTTCTGCTCCCTCAGCTTTAATTCCTGACTCAGGTTCAAGCCCGGCTTTCATAATGGGCAGCTGATTCTGGTTCTGACCCTCAACTCTGTTCCGTGACCTGGATGTTTGCTCCACGTACTGGACCTGACGCCTGCTCTGATCCACTAAGGAAGACACCTTGTGTTTTGATCTCTAACATCCACCTTTCAAAGTCTGGGAATTTGGAGAAAAAAAAATTTCAGAAATTTTCTAGTGATTCGGCAGTTGCTTTTTCAGTTCTGTAAAGCAGTGAAGCTTGGCCCGTGCTCTCTGGAAGCGAGCCTTCTCTAGGAGTCTCAGTCTCTGGCGTTTACTCTTCAGTTCTATGGAATAACCTGTCTTGATATCTGCATATCTATGCTGACATAATGGCATCCACACTGGGAGGTGGTATTCCTTGGACTAATCAGTTTCTAAACCATAGCAGTACAAAAATATGAATAGAGCAGCTCTAAGGGCATCTACGTTCTCTGCTACGGAAGAGATGGCGACTCCTTTTCTGTTCGTAGGATCACTGTAGTAGGTCTTATGGTGTTTATTTTTCTCCATCAGGAGGGAGGACTCCCAGTTGCAGGCCTCCTTCTAGGAGTTGCCTTAGCTTTTCCTACCCCACCTGAAGTGCAAGGGCTGGAAAGGGTTGAACAAGTATAGGGGACACTTCCAGAGCAGATACAGCCTGCCTGGCTGCAGCCTGAGCTACCTGTACAACCCTTGTTGCTGGTGCTCCCGTTCTGGGAGCGATGGAGCCCATGCCTTCCTTGGCATTAACAAACCCAAAGAGGCTGCTGTTGGGGGAGATGGGTGTGAATTCAATGGGAGTTGGGACCAGGGCCCACATCATGAAAGGGACTTAGGTGCCTCTCTGACTTTTTAGGTGCCATTTAGGAACCAGTGCTCCTCAACTGCTGCCTAATCCCACATGCAGCTACATTTCCATTGGGTCACATTCCCAAAGCCACCTAAGCTCTAATGCTACCCCACACATAACAAGCTGCTAAGAGTTGCAGCATGAGCCAAAGCCCCAGAGGCCCAGAACTGGGGCTCTCAAACTAGGGGGTCATGCCTCTCTTACCAGTGAGGCCAAATCCTGTAGGTGTGCTCTGAGCAGGCCTGGTACCTCTCAGCCCTCACAGCAGAAGGGCCAGAGTCAAACCACTCGTAAGAGGGGGTGGGTGGGTGGGTTACAGAATGTCTGCATAAAAGACACCTGGAGGCATAGGGAAACAGGATGAGCATGAGAGAGGTAACAAGCAGGAGTAGATGCCAGAAAGATAGAGAGTTTAGACTGCTAAGGCATGGACTACCTATGTGGCTGACCTGGTGCACTGGTCTGATAGGCCAGAGATAGAACCCTCGCTGAACTCAGGAGCCTCAGTTCAAACCTTTTCCTGCAGTCAGGTACCCAAGCCACTCTCTGAATGGTGTGGAGAAAGTGATTAAGGAAGTGGTATTTACCTTTTCACATAACACAAGAACCACGGGTTACCCAATGAAATTAATAGGCTGCAGATTTAAAGCAAATAAAAGAAAGTACATCTTCACACAACTCACAGTCAATCTGTGGAACTCATTGCTATGGGATGCTGTGAAGGTTCAAAAAAGAATTAGATAAGTGCATGAAAGATAGGCCCATCAATGGCGATTAGCCAGGATGCTCAGGGACACAACTTCATGCTCTGGGTGTCCCTAAATCTCTAACTGCCGGAAGTTGGGTCTCCAAGGAAATAAATTTAGCCCAAAGGTAGTGAAAGATAATGCCTTCTACATAACTGAGATCTAATTACATAACAGTTACGTACCGAAGATCAATTTTACTAGTGCTATGTAGTTTAATGGTGGTAGGTCAGGTGTTAAATATGTGGAAAAATCGAAATCTGGTCTTGCAGTACAGAAGATAACAAAGTAAGGTTGATGGGTGTAACTGCCGAGAGAAAATGGAGATGTCAGTCCAAGATGGCACTTTTTGCTGAAGATGATCAAGGGTGTGGGATTCTGATAATTTCCATTAAAGAACCACGGAAGCTTTCCGGATGTGACATTGGAAAAAATAACCCCAACTATACATACAACATGATGGGGGCTAATTTAGCTACAACGAGTCAGGAAAAAGATCTTGGAGTTATCGTGGATAGTTCTCTGAAGATGTCCATGCAGTGTGCAGAGGCGGTCAAAAAAGCAAACAGGATGTTAGGAATCATTAAAAAGGGGATAGAGAATAAGACTGAGAATATATTATTGCCCTTATATAAATCCATGGTACGCCCACATCTCGAATACTGTGTACAGATGTGGTCTCCTCACCTCAAAAAAGATATTCTAGCACTAGAAAAGGTTCAGAAAAGAGCAACTAAAATGATTAGGGGTTTAGAGAAGGTCCCATATGAGGATAGATTAAAGAGGCTAGGACTCTTCAGTTTGGAAAAGAGAAGACTAAGGGGGGATATGATAGAGGTATATAAAATCATGAGTGATGTTGAGAAAGTGGATAAGGAAAAGTTATTTACTTATTCACATAATACAAGAACTAGGGGTCACCAAATGAAATTAATAGGCAGCAGGTTTAAAACAAATAAAAGGAAGTTCTTCTTCACACAGCGCACAGTCAACTTGTGGAACTCCTTACCTGAGGAGGTTGTGAAGGCTAGGACTATAACAATGTTTAAAAGGGGACTGGATAAATTCATGGTGGCTAAGTCGATAAATGGCTATTAGCCAGGATGGGTAGGAATGGTGTCCCTGGCCTCTGTTCATCAGAGGATGGAGATGGATGGCAGGAGAGAGCTCATTTGATCATTGCCTGTTAGGTTCACTCCCTCAGGGGCACCTGGCATTGGCCACTGTCGGTGGACAGATACTGGGCTAGATGGACCTTTGGTCTGACCCGGTACGGCCTTTCTTATGTTCTTATGTTCTTATGACTAGCCACATCCAAGCCTGTCCTAGCTCACCCAGTCCCCTTAGAAACAGCGTATCAAAGTTCAAAAGCCCCACAGAATGTGGCCGAAAGACAAAAGAGGAGACAGAGGAGCAGGCCAGTTCTGCAGCCTCAGAGGGAGCGATGCTTCACCTGACTTAGCATTTGGATGCACACTATCTTTGTGGCAAAACTTGCCAACTTTATGAAGGAATAATGGGGCTGCTGAACAGCAAGGTGTTGGAACCCTAATGGGCGCTTGTCCCTGGGAACCTCAGCTTCTGCAAAGAAAAGTGCTTCAATTCTTGATACATAGGTAGACCGTTGGAGTCTCACAGACTGTCTATGCTGAGACGCATTTGACAGGACATGTGCTGGCCATGATTTTGACGCTAAGAATATAAATGTACAAACATTCTGCCCTCCTGGTCCAACCAGCTCATCCAAGTGAAGATCAAAGTCTTCCATTTGTCCCACCCAGGAAACAAACTTTTATGGCTGGTTAGGTTCACCATAGTTCAAGTTCACAAATAAAGGCCATTCCCATGGGGGCATAGGGGGAAGAGCTGAAGGAAGATACAGTTGAGGGGTACTGGAGGGGATATTTGTGGCTGCTGGAGGATTGTGTGTACTGGGAGGGGGCATTTGGGGGGCTGCTAGGGGTATGTATGGGGGGGCCTTTGGGGGTTGCTGGGGCGGTGTGTGCGGCACACTTCCCAACATAACAAAGAACAAGAACAAAAACAAAACAAAACAATACAAAAAAACCAAACCAAACCACTTCTTCACCACAGCTAGGTGTAGATTTCCAAAACAGCTCAGCTCCCATTTAAGCACCAAACAAAGGGGACAAATGTTCAGAAGTGTTCGTCAGAACCCTGCAATGCCCATTATTGTGCATGAGGGCGGGAATTCTCTTTCTCTCATTGGGAGCTGTTGCTGGGTGAAAGCTTTTGAAAATCCAGTCTGATTATGGAATCCCAGCTGGGGGAAGGGGGGAAATGGGCGAATGTGGCACCCAAACTACAACTCCCATGGAACATCACAGCAGCAATGGTACTTGGTAAACTGGGGACAAACAATGTGCATTTTACTATGGCTAAATGTAAATGTATACCTCTAGGGCAGCCATACTTACAGGATGGAGGATGTTATCCTGGGAAGCAGTGATTCTGAAAAATGTTTCGGGATTGTGGTGGATAAGTAGCTGAACATAAACTGCCAGTGTGCTCAAAAGAGTTAAGGTAATTCTGGCCTGTGTAAACAGGGGAATGGCGAGTAGGGCCACGTCTACACATCTATCGATCCCTGAATTGACGCTCATACTCCATTTCGGCAGGAGGAGTAAGCGGAGTCGACTGACGAGCCGCGGCAGTTGACTTGCCACCGTGAGGCCGGCCAGGTAAGTCAAACTAGGATACTTCGACTTCACCTAGGTGAATAGCAAATAGCGTAGGTAAAGTTGCCTCTCTTAGGTCGATCCCCCCAGTGTAGACCAGTCCTAGGAGTTATATGTTTAGTTCTGGTATCCGATGTCCAGTTCTGGTTCCCACATTTCAAGAAGGCTGTTGATAAATTGGAGAGGAGCCATAAGAATTAGTAAAGAAGTAAAGAATTAGTAGAGAAGAGCCATAAGAATTAGTAAAGCGTTAGACTACATAGTGATAGGCTCAAATACTTCAATGTAGTTAACCTAACAAAGAGAAAGTTAAGGTGTAACTTGAGTACAGTCTAAGAATCTACATGGGGAACAAACATTTGATAATGGGGTCTTCAGTCTACCAGAGAAAGATAGAGCATGAAAAAACTGAAGCTAGACAAATTCAGACTGGATGTAAGGTGAACATTTTTGAAAGGGAGGGTAATTAACCATTAGAACAATTTACCAGGGGTCATGGTGGATTCTCTGACATGGAGGATTTTTGTAAAAGATCTGCTCTAGGAATTATTTTTGGGAAGTTCTCTGACCTGTGTTATACAGGAGACCAGATTAGACAACTACAATGGTCCCTTTTCACCTACGAATCTCTAAATTTCCAAAACAAAATATTTTGTTTTTTTCAGTATTTGAATTTTTCACTGAAAAAATCAGAATGTTCTCTGGAAAAAATTAGATGAAAATGAATTTTTGTTGGTTTTGATCAAAATGGTCCATGGAAAGCAAACCCATTTTCTGAGCAGTTCTGGTAAGCAGATACAATCACAAAGTACAAGTGGTTCCTAACTCTGCCTCTAGGGGCAGCCCAGTACAGCAGAACCCCATTTATCTGATCTAACTGGGATCCTGGTCAGATCGGATAATCAAAAATCCAGATAAACCAGGTAATGGGAAAGTGCAATGCTGCATTGCCATCTAGAGGCCAGAGGGGAGGTCGCCCCCATCTGGATCTGTGTGCATTGGCTGTCTGGTTAACATGGAGAGCCAGATAATTGGATCAGATAAACAGGGTTCTATTGTACAAGGATAACTGTGCCCAATTGGCCATTTTAACACTAGTATCTGGGTTGCCCTTTTTAATCCCTTCCTTTCTTGGAGATCGATTTGATATTAGGTTATAGATCCCAAAGGCCAGAGTTAAGTGTTTTTGTCTGTGGGATCATTAGGGCGCCCTCTGCATGCCCCTTTTGTCCAGATGAGCAGTTGACTCAGATCTCCTGCTTATAAGCTGTATCCTTTACCCCATACTAGACACAGACTACTTCTCTGATTGGCTCTCAGCTTCTCAGGCCCATCTCTCAAGCTACCTGGTACTTGCCTTTCCTTCCCTGTCCCTGAACCTGATTCCCTTTGCACTCTGCCATTTCCAGTTCACTGAACATCATGGATCACTCTACAGGCTATAGCCTGAAATGTGTTCCTGCACCACACCCAGTAACGAGCCAATAGGTTCATTACAGTACACCCTGATGCTGTCCTAGCATTGCTCTGCTTTGTTATTTAGTTAATGGAATGTGATGGGGAACCCAATTTCTTTAGAGCTTCCTGTAGCGATGGCAGAAGCGGAAGCAGTCTGGTGCCTCTATGGTTCCAGTCCCCCAGGTGACTACATTGGCCAGACAAGGCCTGATGTTGACTACAGACCATTTTCAATCCCACACCGCGGGGGTACATGTCCAGCTACCATATCCCCCTCTGGTTCCCTGATTTTAACTTTTGACCTCACTCCTGTCCCTGTTTTGTCATTTGTTGGCCCCAGTAGTCAGCAGTAGCCTGGGTCCAACGGCTCCTCCCACTCGGTTGAGGGGGTTGGTTTCTAGCTTTGGCCTAGACCCACCTATCTCAGTACTTGCAAATAGCACAGCCTTTCTGCTTCTGGCTTCCATGTTCCTTGAGTTAACCGTTCTTGATCTATTACAGAATGACAGCTGTCAACATCATCTTCTTCGATGTCAGCTCACCTCCATCCTCTGCCCCATCCTCTGCCCCATCATACCTGACCAGGGAAAGATAAGGATTGTGAATGACTCTGTAGTCTAGTGCTTAGGGCACATCCCAAGGCTATGGGAGCAGGGGCGGCTCTAGGAATTGCGCTGCCCCAAGCAGGGCGGCACGCCGCGGAGGGCACTCTGGCGGTCGCTGGTCCCGCGGCTCCGGTGGACCTCCCGCAGGCACCCTGCGGATGCTCCACCGAAGCCGCGGGACCAGCGGACCCTGCGCAGGCACGCCTGCGGGAGGTCCACCGGAGCTGGGGGACCAGCGGACCCTCCGCAGGCATGCCTGCGGGAGGTCCACCGAAGCCGCGGGACCAGCGGACCCTGCGCAGGCACGCCTGCGGGAGGTCCACCGAAGCCGCGGGACCAGCGGACCCTGCGCAGGCACGCCTGCGGGAGGTCCACCGGAGCTGGGGGACCAGCGGACCCTCCGCAGGCATGCCTGCGGGAGGTCCACTGGAGCCGCCTGCTGCCCTCCCATGGCACACCGCCCCAAGCACTTGCTTGGCGCTCTGGGGTCTGGAGCTGGACCTGTATGGGAGGCCCAAGCTCGTCTCTGCTCCAAGGACTCTTCAATTAGTTAAATCAAATGGAACAATGTCAGCTGGAGAGATCCCAGAGTATTCCATAACCCAGGGTTTGAGGGGCTCACTTGGGGTGTGGGAGACCTGGGTTCAAATCCCTGAGGCACATAAGGCAGTGGATGGAACTGAGCGTATGTTTCCCACCTTCTTGCTAAGTGTTCTGCCCACTGGCCTAAAGGCTGTAAGGACAGCACCATTAATTCCTCCTCCACTGGCTCTGTTTTATGGGGGGGCTTGCTAGGTGGCCTCTGAACACAGATATGGGATTGGGCCCCACAGGAGAGATAGGCTTGGGGAACTCACCAGGGCCTAGCTGTAAGCAAGGCGACCAGGCATGAGGGCTGAAGTGGCTCCGTGCATGCCCAGTGCCAGATTTTTAGGTGTCTACAAGATTAGGTGACGGCTGAGTCAGAGCTTTGAAGATTTAAATTTTGAACTTTGGTATCTAAAAAGGCAGTTAGATGCCTAAATCTGTGTGTGGATCTAGACCCTAGTGACTTCCACTGACTGTGTCCAGATGGGGGCAGGGCATCTTTTCCTGGCCTGTTCCTACCACCCCCAGCTGGGGCTATTGGTGGTCCCTGTCTAGAGCTGGAGGTCAGTGCACCTCTGGAGAGTGTCAACACTCTTTTTCAAGCAGGCAGCCACTAGGTAATGGATGAATCATTTCCTCTTGAATGCAAGTTTCTAGGCAGTAGATGATATCTGGTGATGTGTTAGCAAAGGGTGCCCTCTGTAATTAATACAGACCCTTTCAAAGGGTGTCAAGGAGTTTCTGGTCACCACTTCTGCACCTGAAGAGCTCTTTCATATTATTGCTTTCATTTAAAATCTCTATTTTCAATCTGCTTTCCAGTGGGTACTGTGTGAAAAGAGGAAATGTCAGGTCTTTGCAAGAAGAGGTCTGCATACAGTTTTATTTGACGTTTCTGTTTATTCTTACAAGATTAACAGCTCTGAGAATGGCATCTTAATTTGTTTTTGTAAGAAATCAACCTCTCTCTGGGCAAGGCAGAGTAGCGCTCATTAGTTCTGGAGAACTCCCAAGAGTTCTGTGTAACTAGTTTGTTTATAGGGAGAAAAATTGGCTCATTCTTGCTTTGTGTGTGGGATGGGACCTAGTGGCAGCTCTTCTCCTGGAGGGTTAATTAGCCTAACGCAGCACTCACGAAGAAATAAATGATAAAGTGAGGAGCCCAACACTTCCATCCCAATGGCCCACGTCTCTCCCAAATGAACAGTGCTGCAAGGCAGGGAGAAGTCTCCCTCAGTACCCAGGCTGCTAAGATATTTGGAAAATTAGGTCCTGATGGAAAAGCCACTGATTTTGTAGATGCCTTCCATTAAGTTCAGTGGAAACTGGTTAATACTACGGAATAATAAAAGAACTCTTTGTAAACTTTTTGTTAATGCTCAGGGGGAGAGTTTCAAAGAGATGAAGTTGCCCAGCTCCCATTGACTTTTGGTGGGAATTGGGTGCCAGTTTTTCAAAGGTGTTTAAGTGCCTAAAGATGCAGAGAGAAGCCCAGTGGGATTTTCAAAAGTGCCTAGGCAGGTTCGGCAGCTGACTCCCATCTGCACCTTTAGACATAGTTTTAAAGATCTGTCCCTGGGAGCCAATGTCCTATTGGAAATCAAAATAATGCTCCTAAGTGGCTTAGGTACTTCTGACAATTGCACTCACACATATCACAGTGAGAGATTGTTTATAAATATTCTACAGCCATATGACCTCATCACAGATAACCCTGTGCTGCAGTTCTAGGCCCTATTATTAAACTCAGTAAGTGGACACTGTACCCATCCTACTCCAAACATATCCAGAGTGCTCCTCCTACATCAGTGTCTTTCTCATATCTGGATTGGTTCTCAAATTGTTCTTGAAGCTGGTCCAGACATATCACATATATGGTCCCTTTCAGCAACTCCAGAAAGTCTCTCTTATTGCCTCCAGTCCCCTGTCTCCTGAGTCAAATGTGCCCAAAATTGAGCCATTCGCTGCGGTCAGGTAACGTGTCTGGTATCATGTGTCTTTACTAATGAAGTGGGGTCAAGAAAGAGTCTCCTCATTGCTCCAACCTACTTTTTTTAATCTGAGAATGGTCTCTGGCATCAGCTCCCATATCCTTCAATGGACTCTGGAAATTCAGAGATCTTTGTTATAATCTCTGCAGGCTGTGGAATCTTCTCCCAGGCCCTGGATGAATCCTAGCCTGGGATTATCTCTGACATCAGCCTTGAACCTGGAACAATCTTCAGGATCAACTTCTATGAGCTAAACTGGAATCGGTATTGTCCTCTGAACTGGGATGCATCCAATTTTGTGCAATCCCCCTATAATGCTTTGCAGTCAGCTTTGGACTTCACTATCTTGAATAATTTTGTTAGCAATATTGTCCTCTGAACTGGGATGACCCCTGATGTTGACTGTACATGCGAGTACTGTCTCAGCTATCTCCTCCTATCCCCTTGGATGGACCCTGGCATTGCCTCTAAAAAGAGGTGACATGAACCTAGTGTCCCTGAGTAATGGAGGGGGCGGGATGACCAAGAGGCTCTATTTTAAAATGGGATAATCCCTAGTTTCAGAGAGACAAGGGCATTGGCAGTGTGTGAGTGTGGAGACTGTTTCAGGCCCCAGGATATGATGAGAAACTTACCAGTCAGAGCAGCTGATCTTCATTATGAACATGATTAGAAGCACCTTCCCTTTGAAGTTACAGAGATAGACTGAGCATCTCCAGCTGAGACACATGGGGCTAAAACTACAAACATATAAAAATCTGCAGAGACAAATAACTGCAGGAGGTCCCTGCTTGCTTTAAAAATCATTCTGAAGCTGCCAAAAGTGCTTGAAAACGTTCAATAACTTTATCATTGATTTGGAAGAAATTATAAATTCATTGCTGGTGAATTTTTTAGCTCATAGAAAAATTGGTGGAGTTATAAACAATGATGGGGACCAGTCAGTTTTATGAAGCTATTTGGATCACTGGGTCAACTGGGCTCATTTGAATACCACGTGTTTTAACATAGCCAAACACAAGGTCTCACATCTAGGGAAAAGAATATGGGTTACACTTACAAAAGGGGGGACTGTATGCTGGAAAGCAGTAATTGTAAATGGTTTAGAGATCATGGTGGAAACTGAAGATGAGCTCCCAGTAGCTTAAAGAGATAATGCAATCATAAGAACATAAGAAAGGCCGTACCGGTTCAGACCAAAGGTCCATCTAGCCCAGTATCTGTCTACCGACAGTGGCCAATACCAGGTGCCCCAGAGGGAGTGAATCTAACAGGCAATGATCAAGTGATCTCTTTCCTGCCATCCATCTCCATCCTCTGACGAACAGAGGCTAGGGACACCATTCTTACCCATTCTGGCTAATAGCCATTTATGGACTTAGCCACCATGAATTTATCCAGTCCCCTTTTAAACATTGTTATAGTCCTAGCCTTCACAACCTCCTCAGGTAAGGAGTTCCACAAGTTGACTGTGCGCTGCGTGAAGAAGAACTTCCTTTTATTTGTTTTAAACCTACTGCCTATTAATTTCATTTGGTGACCCCTAGTTCTTGTATTATGGGAATAAGTAAATACATTTTCCTTATCCACTTTCTCAACATCACTCATGATTTTATATACCTCTATCATGCCCCCCCTTAGTCTTCTCTTTTCCAAGCTGAAGAGTCCTAGCCTCTTTAATCTTTCCTCGTATGGGACCCTCTCTAAACCCCTAATCATTTTAGTTGCCCTTTTCTGAACCTTTTCTAGTGCTAGAATATCTTTTTTGAGGTGAGGAGACCACATCTGTACACAGTATTCGAGATGTGGGCGTACCATGGATTTATATAAGGACAATAATATATTCTCAGTCTTATTCTCTATCCCCTTTTTAATGATTCCTAACATCCTGTTTGCTTTTTTGACCGCCTCTGCACACTGCGTGGACATCTTCAGAGAACTATCCACGATGACGCCAAGATCTTTTTCCTGACTCGTTGTAGCTAAATTAGCCCCCATCATGTTGTATGTATAGTTGGGGTTATTTTTTCCAATGTGCATTACTTTACATTTATCCACATTCAATTTCATTTGCCATTTTGTTGCCCAATCACTTAGTTTTGTGAGATCTTTTTGAAGTTCTTCACAATCTGCTTTGGTCTTAACTATCTTGAGAAGTTTAGTATCATCTGCAAACTTGGCCACCTCACTGTTTACCCCTTTCTCCAGATCATTTATGAATAAATTGAATAGGATTGGTCCGAGGACTGACCCTTGGGGAACACCACTAGTTACCCCTCTCCATTCTGAGAATTTACCATTAATTCCTACCCTTTGTTCCCTGTCCTTTAACCAGTTCTCAATCCATGAAAGGACCTTCCCTTTTATCCCATGACAGCTTAATTTACGTAAGAGCCTTTGGTGAGGGACCTTGTCAAAAGCTTTCTGGAAATCCAAGTACACTATGTCCACCGGATCCCCCTTGTCCACATGTTTGTTGACCCCTTCAAAGAATTCTAATAGATTAGTAAGACACGATTTCCCTTGGATGTATGAGCAGTACAATATTGAGAAGGAGTAGGAAAGTGGAACTATCTCTGTATATAGTATTAGTGAGACCATTACTAGAATAATGTGTCCAGTTCTGGTGTCCACACTTCAAAAAGAATGTTGAAAATTTGGAATGGGTTTAGAAAAAAAGACAAGAACATAAGAAGTTGAAGACCATTACTGAATCAGATGCATGGTCTATCTAGGCCAGTGTCCTGTTTTCAACAGTGGTCAGTGCCAGAGCTTCAGGGGATTGTACAGAACAGCACAATTTTGAAGTGATCCAGTCCATCTTCCATTCCTGGCTTCTGATAGTCAGAGGTTTAGGTTTGCCCCAAGCATGTGGTAGTAGTCATTTATGGATCTATCTTCCATGAACTCATTTAGTTCTTTTTTGAACCCAGTTATACTTTGGCCTTCACAACATCCCATGGCAATGTGTTCCACAGGTTGACTGTGCGTTGTGTGATAAAAATACTTCCTCTTGTTTGTATTAAACTTGCTGTCTATTAATTTCATCAGGTGACCTCTGGGTTTTGTATTGTGGGAAAAGGTAAATAACACTTATTTATTCACTTTTTCCACTCTGTTCAAGATTTTATATGACCCTTTTGTCATCTCTTTTCTAAGCTGAAAAGCCCTAATCTTTTAAGACTCTCCTTTTACTGAAGCCATTCCATACCCTTGATCATCTTTGTTGCCCTTCTCTGAACCTTTTCCAGTTCCACTATATCCTTTTTGAGATGGGCAACA
This sequence comes from Mauremys reevesii, assembly GCF_016161935.1. Classification (NCBI taxonomy): domain Eukaryota; kingdom Metazoa; phylum Chordata; order Testudines; family Geoemydidae; genus Mauremys; species Mauremys reevesii. The sequence continues at coordinate 11,867,969 of NC_052646.1, read as the reverse complement.
GGAACTGTATTCAAGATATGGGTGCACCATGGATTTATATAGTGGCATTATGATATTTTCTGTCTTATTTTCCATCCCTTTCCTAAAAGTTCCCAAAATACTGTGAGTCTTTTTGATTGCTGTTGCACACTGTTGATTGCTGTTGATTGCTGTTGCACCCCTACTTATGCATACTAATTCCTTCTAACTACTGATCAATCTTAGACTTCTATAATCCTACAACTTAACTCTATTTAGCATGGAATGATTATATATGATATAGCATGTTAGTTAATCATAACGTCACAATAAATTAACAATAGACTGAAACCATTGGCTACATCTTCTCCTCCCCCTTGACAGGGTGAGTATTAAACTTGACAATAAGATAATGAGAACCCTTTCACATACATATTACATGACAGTACACATAAATGATTAATATAGTAATACACAGAAAACATAATTGGTATAATATTCAAAATCTTATATGTAACTTAAATCTATGCCTAAATTTTATAGGTAACTCCATTGTTCTGTATTTATTAGGGATTAGTGCTTTCTCTAGGGTCATTTCAAGTGGTAGATCTACTACTCCTCTGCACTGTGGTACATAATTATAATCATATGGAGCTTCTGGAACTTGATGTGGGTTTATGTTATGCATGACTTCATACGCATCCACATCCTCATCTACTTCTCTCATGTTAGCTCTAGCTGCTGCTAGTGAAGTGGCAGTGCATAGCAAGGGAAAGGAACTAGGCTGGCGTTTAACCCTTTCTGCACATATGGTTCTAAGTCTCCTTCCCATGTAACATGAGGTAAGGGTGGCACACATAGTAAGGATACTATGGCCAATAATCCATCCCTTCCATTCAATTCCCATTACTCCCACAATAAATGAACAATAAACTAAAATCATTTGCTACAGCAGTAAACATTTAGTCTGAGCCTCCATTATGGTGTTTTTAAATTGTCTCCATGTTGCTTGCCAGCATTTAATCCTGGTGAGAGACCATGGTCGCTGAAAGGGCCATACTGAGATTGCTCAGTCAGGGCAAACGTCAAAGAATATGGTGGACAATCCTCACAACTGGTGGTTTATTCTAATACTTAGATTCACCAAGCCAGTAACAAAACAGCTTCTACTATCCCTTACCAGTTACCAAGAAACTAAAATACAGTTCCCCTTAAGCAATCTAGACTTTGGCTCCCACCCAGTCAGCCAAGGATTGCTTAAAATCTTATTCACCATATACAATGTTCTACCAATCCCAAGAGATCGGACACATTACCCACCAGGCCAATGAATATTTCAAATCTTACCCAAATACATGCTTACAGCCAATTCTTATTAACTAATCTAAGATTCGTTTAAAAAGAAAGAAAGGGTAACTGCGTTTAAATACATACAGATATGAATAAAGTTCTTAGGTCAGTGTCATAGCAGAGATGGTGAGCTGCTCATTTACAAAAGTCCTTCCGTAATTAATTCCATAGGCAGCCTATGTGCAGAGTTTGTTCAAATTCTTCCATTAGAATTGCAGGGTTAATTCAGAATGGAGGTGGAGACCTCAGTCTTGTGGTTTGAACTTTCCCTGACAACATTTAAGCAGATCTGAGATAAAAAGGAACAGGCCATAGAGTTCTTTTATAGTCTCTGGCAGGCTATGGTAGCCTCTTGACAGCAGACAACACAGCGGGCATTACTTGGATGAAGAATAGGCATATACATTATAGCTTTGAAATAAATCCATCTCCACTGCTAACTAGCTCCATTCATTAGCATAAAGTAATGAACCATTCCAACAGTTCGTAGACAGTTTGCTACAAACTTCAAAGAGAAATATAGACAATAATATTATTACACCCAAGTTTAATCTAAATGTGAATATTCCTTTTTGATCTCTGAATCAATCTAATATAGTAACAGACACTACAGATAAGAACTAAAGTAAGCAGAGTCAGAATGAGCTCTACCCTGACATCTGGTGGTGAGCTGTGGAAAAGGACTTCAGGGGCTGATCTCGTTTGCATGGGCACACCCACCCTGCCTAGCATGATGTGACTGCTTGCCCAAATGGTCACTTTGGCTGCTGTGGGATCTCCAATCTCTTTGTTATTAGGGGCAGGAGTAATAAAGTGTTGTTACCCTGGTTATGTGAATCAGTAGAACCATACTTGTCATTTTTATGATGGAGGGACTTACCCTCAACCTTTTGGGTATTATTCCCCCACCAGGGACATTAATTTTAACTATATTATGCTCACTCTTAAAGTGAGTGGTTCAGTTATAGTTACCTCTTTGACCAGATCCTGTGCTCCATTTAGGACTAAATCAAGAATTGCCTCTTCCCTTGTGGATTCCAAAACTAGCTGCTCCAAGAAGCAGTTTTTTATGGTGTCTACAAATTTACATTTACCCATTCAATATGAGGGTAGTTGAGATCACCCATTCTTATTGTGCTTTCTGCTTTTGTAGCCTCTCTAACCTCCTTTAACATTTCACAATCACTGTCACCATACCGGTAAGCTGGTCAGTAGTATATTCCTTCTGCTATACTCTTATTATTCAAGCATGGAATTTCTATACATAGAGGTTCTTTGGTACAGTTTGATTCATTTAAGATTTTTACTTTATTTGACTCTATGTTTTCTTTAACATACAATGCCATTCCCCCACTATCACAACCTACTCTGTCATTTCTATATATTTTATACCCCGGTACTACCTTATCCCATTGATTATCCTCATTCCACCGAATTTCCATAGTGATACAAGAATGAGCTGAGCTCTGGAAAACATGCCTTACAGTGAGAGACTCTTAGGAAATTCATTCTATACAGCTTATCAAAGAGAAAGTTAAGAGGTGATTTGATCATGATCTTTAAGTACCTACCTGGAGAAGGTTTTTGAAGTAGAGAGCTCTTTAATTTAGCAGACATAGGCATAACAAGATCCAGCGGCTGGAAGCTGAAGCTGGTTAAATTTAGGATAGAGATAAGATGCAAATGTTAAATACTGTTGGTAAATAATCACTGGAACAACATACCTAATGGTGTGTGGCTTCTCTATCACCAACAATTTTAAAATCAAGATTGAATGTTATTCTAAAAATATACTGTAGCTCAGCCACAAGTTATGGGCATGATGCTGGAATAACTGGGTGAGATTCTCTCACCCCTGTTATACAGAGAAAAACTGAGTAATCATAAAGTTCTCTTCTAGCCTTAAAACTGGTGAACCTATGAATATGAATAATTACATAAAAAGAAGTCAAAAGAACATTGTTGAGTTGCAAAGTCAAGCACTCAAAAGTTAGGCCTGTGCCACCTTAATTTGGCCCTCTTGTTCATATACATACTTAAGTTCCCTGTAAGCTGCGCAGTCATGCAGCAGCCTATTTAGCATTGTGCAGGTGCTCAGGGAACCTGCCTGGGAACCTGCCACAGCCAGGGGAGGGGAAGCCCTCCCCCAGCCCCAACCTAGCCCATACCCCAACCTGCCATGGCTGGACCGGGCCCCAGGGCCCAACTATGCCACAGCCTGGACCTTCCCTGCCCTGGCCCAAATGCAACCAGAGCAGCGCAGCCCGGTCTGGCCCCAGCTGCAGCCGGAGCAGCGCGGCATGGTCCGGACCCAGCCGTGGCAACCCAGGAGCTCTGGCCCGGACCTGTCATGGGGTGTTCCTTCCTGAACCCAGCCCCAGCCCGGACCTGTGGGGGCCAGGGGACGGGCACCTATCCTGCTTCCCCAGCCCCAGAACTGCCGTGGCAGGGAGAGGCACCTCTCCCCCCACCCCAGATACTGCTGCGTGGAGAGAGAGCTGGGGGGAGTCCTCTCTTCCCACCATAGCCCCAGAGCTCCCTCCTGCATCCCAAACCCCTCATCCCCAGCCCCACCCTAGAGTCTGCACCCCAGCTGGAGCCCTCCCCTCAACCCCAACCCTCTGCCCCAGGCCTGAGCCCCTCATCCCCAGCCCCACTGCAGCGTCTGCAACCCCAGCTGGAGTCCTCACACCCCTGCACCCCAATTCTCTGTCCCAGCCCTGAGCCCCCTCCCACACCCTGAACCCCTTGGCCCCACACCCACCACATGAATTTTGTTATGCTCACCAATATGAAGGTGATATGTCACACATCACCTCCATGTTGGTGCACATAACAACATTTGTTCTGCACATGGGTGGGAAAAATTAGAGGGAACACTGATTATGACATAGACAACTCATGCCTCCTGATACTAGAGGGCATATTGTAAAGGGGAGGATATGTGACTGCCCCACCTGTCTCCTTTGGGAGAAACTTGCAGCCCCATCTACCTGGGCCACGGCAGTTAATCCCGCCAGCTCCTGGGGGGCTGGGGCCACAGGAGCAGGGAGCATATGCCTCTGGGACCGGGTGGGGCCAGCCTCAGCTGAACAGAGGCCAGAGAACCTGCTCCCAGCACCTTCCCCAGAGCCACCCCACCCCACCCTGTGCACAGCCCAGGGACCGCCACACTATCCCCACCCCACCAGAGTTACTGGAGCTGGAGTCTCTGTTCTCCTGCTGCACCTCCCGCCCAGCAAGTTTGGCCTCTGTCCCTGGCAGGTGGGTCCAGGCAGGTAGAGGAGAGGGCGGGCAACTGCCCCCCACCTCTCCTGACAGGCTGTCTTTCAGGCAACTGCCTTGCTGCACAGAGCAGCTACCCGGAGAGGCCAACATGAGAAGTGGCTGGTCATGCATGCTGGGGGGCCGGTGCAGTAGGACAAGGACAGAGACCTTCTCCCTCACCACGCTGCAGGCCAAGCAGAAATCAGGGAGGGGGGGACTTGACCCTGCATGCCCCCCATATGTCGCCTATGCATTATGATACAGCCTTTAATGATATGATCACATGCTAAATTTTTCCATCAGACCATTGCATCCAATATTGATTAAAAAATTGTCAGTGATGGAGAATCCACCATGACCCTTGGTAAGTTGTTCTAGCGGTAAATTTCTCTCACTGTAAAAATGTGCACCTTATTTCCAGTCTACATTTGTCTAGCTTTAACTCCCAAGCCATCGTATTGTGTTAGACCTTTCTCTGCTAGACTGAACAGCCCATTATTAAATATTTGTTCCCTATGTAGATACCTATAGACTGTAGTCAAGTTACCCTGAACCATCTCTGTTAAGCTAAATAGATTGAGCTCTTTGAGGCTATCACTATCAGGCAGGTTTTGTAATCCTTTAAACGGTCTTGTGGCTCTTCTCTGACCCCTCTCAAATTTATCAACATCTGTCATAAATATAAAGGGAAGGGTAACAAACTTTATGTATGCAGTAATATAAAATCCCTCTTGGCCAGAGATACAGAATCACTTACCTGTAAGGGGTTAATCAGTTCAACTAACCTAGTTGGCATCTGACCAGAAGGACCAATGGGGAAAGAAGATACTTTCAAATCTGGGGGAGGGGCGGGGGAAGGGTTTGTTTGTTCTCTTGTGTGTGTGTTCCCTCTTGAGAGAAAGAGAGAGACCAAGCAGGTAATCCAGCTCCTACAAAAATGATACATCTAAAATTCCAGAAATTGTAAATAATTGCAAGGAAATCCATTAGATTATCTTTTGTTTTAGCTTGTGAATTTTCCCTATGCTAAGAGGGAGGTTTATTCCTGTTTTTTTAACTTTAAAGTTAAGCCTAGAGGGGAATTCTCTGTGTTTTAAATCTTTTTATTACCCTGTAAAATTACTTTCCATTGTGATTTTACAGAGGTGCTTCTTTTACTTTTTTTTTAAATATAATAAAAGTTCTTCTTTTAAGAACCTGATTGGTTTGTAGTGTCCTAAAAACCCAAGGGTCTGGTCTGTGCTCACTTTGTTAACCTATTTGGTTGGTATATTATTCTCAAGCCTCCCCAGGAAAGGGGGTGAAAGGGCTTGGGGGATTTTTTTGGGGGGGATAGGGCTCCAAGTGGCCCCCTCCCTGAATGTTTGTTTAAATCACTTGGTGGTGGCAGCAATACTATCCAAGGACAAGGAAAGGAATGTGTGTCTTGGGGAAGTTTTTAACCTAAGCTGGTGGAATATAAAATTAGGGGGTCTTTCATGCGGGTCCCCACATCTGTACCCCAGAGTTCAGCGGGAACCCTGACACATCCTTCTTGAATTGTGGGCACCAGAACTGGACACAGGATTCCAGCAGCAGTTGCACCTGTGACAAATACAGAGGTACTCACTCCTACTTGAAACTCTCCTATTTATGCATCCTAGGACTGCATTAGCCCCTCTGTTCACAGCCTTAAATGGGAGCTCATGTTCAGCTGATTACCCATCAAGATCCCCTAATCTTTTTTAGTCACTGCTTTCCAGGATAGTGTCCCCCATTCTGTAAGTATGGTCTACATTTTTTGTTCCTAGATGTATGCATTTACCATTAGCCATGTTAAAACTCATATTGTTTGCTTGCATCCATCCTACCAAGCAATCCAGACAGCCTATCCTCCCCATTATTTTACCACTCCCCCAATTTTTGTGTCATCCACAAACTTTACTTGTGATGATTTTGTTTTCTTCCAGATCTTTAATAAAAATGTTAAATCATTAACTTGCTGATCCAAGGTTCCAATTTCCAGTAATAACATAGCTTGTTCCTTTTACATTTCTTATCAAGTGCTGTCCATTGAAGCTCCTTTCCACCCAGTCCCAGACTCTGCCTAACACATCTCTGGGAAGTCCGTAGGGATCTCCTTTGGATTCAACACACTCTTCCAGCGTGCTGACCTCAACTACACATTATCCTTCTTCCAGTCTTCTGAAATTTTCCCAGTGTTCCAAGACTTTATTGAAAATCAACATGAACAGTCCAGTGAGCTCCTCAGACAACTCTTCTAAAGCTCTTGGATGCAAGTTCTCCAGACCTGCTGATTTAAATATGTCCAACATCCTTCAAAGATACTACTGGACTGGAAAGAGTCCAATAGTGATATGATGTGACTACCTGATCTATTTTTTTTACAAAATATGGAACAGAAATATTTATTGAACACATTTTTCTTTTCTGCATTATTATTGATAATTCTGTTTCCATCCAGTAATGGACCAATATCAGTAGTATACTGCATGATAGTATTAATCACCATGTATTTTTGACAGGTTTCCATGCCCCATTTAGGGATTATATCCCGCCCGCCACCCCTGTTTCCGTTGGTGCCGAAGTTTGGCGCCGTCGGCCATTTAGAAAAAAATTTATGTTTGAAGAGGAGGAGTGTTGTGTGTTTGTGCTTGGATACATTTAGAGAAAAAGGTGAAAGAATAGAGTGAGAAAGTTTAAAGATTACAAAAAGAAAGTTTGGGATAGGTTTAGAGGAAAGAAAGGTTATTTGGGGATGTTGAGTAAGGAGATATGCTTTTAAAGATCTAGTTTGGCAGGTTATTAAAGAATAGAAAGAGAGGAAAAAATAAAGCAGTAAGAGAATTGGTGTTACTGAACACAGGCTGAGTGAAACATCCTACCTCAGTGACTGTCGATAGTGAAATGACAGCTGTTCTGGGCGGCGAGTCTGGGGAGCTAGCCCCTTCTTTTGGTGGACCAATCCATAGCTTTTTTACAGCTAGGTCACAGAATGCACTTGTTGAACCAATCCTAGAGGCCCAAGGTTTTTAGAAATGGACTATCGCTGGGGTGAGTGATTTGAAAAACTCTAACCAATGAGCATTTCACAGTGTGTATAAAACCACATAGTTTTGTGAATGGGGCTTTAAAATCAGGTACCTAGACACAAAGACATGTCTTTTTACAAGACGCCTACAGATGCCGGAATTATTCCTGGGTGCACCAGTGCGTGTTCAGAAGAGAAGACCCCTTTACACTTATTTTGCTAACGAGGCAGACCCGTTGCTGAACCCCGCATTTCATCCTGAAATAGAACCGAAGAGACAGGAAGACTTTATGGAACCATGGCCCTTTGTAAAAGAGGAAAAGGATAAAGTGCAAAAAAATTTGTTGCCGGCTTTGGAGGAAGCAGACTCGAAGGCAGAGGTAAGACCCCTTTTTATAAAAAAGTGAGGAAAAAATACAAATGTTTTATAAATATTTATAGTTAAATATTTTTGTTTTTTATAGGTAGGAATGGAAGAAGAGCCTGTATACAAGGACATGGCAACCGAGAGGCCGTTGGAGGATAGCGATGTCGAGAACCAACCGAGTCATGGAAAGATGGTGATGTTGTTATGGTAAAAGCAAGTGAAAGCTTTACCAGTTGTGAAAAAATTATTACATTTATGCACTTAAAAATGATTTTTTTGGTTTTTGGACAAGCCAGGACCATACAAGATTACTGCTCTGGTGTGTGACCAGTGGTCGACAGGTGCAGAGCCAGAAGCACATGATGAGGTAAAATCAGCTTAAATTATTTGAAAGAAAAGAAATATATCTATGTAAGCTGCTGGTTAAATGCTACTATATGGTTGTGCTTAAAAATAGGTTGCTGAAACGATGACTGACGGAGCCCCCACCTGTGATGATTCAGAAACAAACACAGAGAGGGTGTGCAGCGAGTGGTTGTCAAATGTAGAAACAAAAGAGCATGATGAGGTAAAAGCAACTTAGAGGACAAAAGCAAAAACCCAATCTTGTGTATACATGTGTTTTAAAGTAAGACGGGTTAGACAGGTCGATGTTGCTAAAGAAAATGTATTACTCTCCTGGAGAAGTTGGGAGTTTTGGGGGTGTAACACCCTTATTTCAGGCTACTAAAAGACACTGTAAAACTTTAAGCAGAAAGCAGGTTGCCGCTTGGCTTGTGGATCAAGATGCTTACACTTTACATAAACCAGCAAGGCTTAAATTTAAAAGAAATAAAATGGTTGTGTCTGATGTGGATGTGCAATGGCAGGCGGATTTGGTTGACATGGCCTCCTATTCTAACCACAACGACAGTTGTAAATCTATTTTAACGGTGATAGATATTTTGTCTACGCCTGGGCGGTAACCCTAAAGAATAAGACAGGGGTAGAGGGGGCAAAGGCATTTAAAGCTATTTTTACATAAGGCTGCGTGCCTCAAAAATTACAAACAGATTGAGGAAAAGTTTTAAAACAAAGCTTTAAAGACTTTGTTTAAGCAACATGGGGTACACCATTTTGTTACCAATAATGAAGTCAAAGCTGGGGTCATGGAGAGGTTTAACAGAACTTTAAAATCAAAGATGTGGAGGTATTTTACCGCCCATAGCACCTTTCACTACATCGATGTGCTGCAGGCCTTCATAGATGGTTATGTAAGCAGAGTCAGGATGAGCCCTACCCTGACATCTGGTGGTACATTATGAGGAGTGGGCAAAGGAATTTTAGGAATGTGCATTTGCATTGGTAAACCCACTCCACTTAGCATAACACACAGCAGCATGGGAAGGTTATTTTCACACTGTGGAATCCCCAATTTCTTTGTTATTGGGGCAGGAAGGAAAAAAGAATGAGGAACTATGAGACTGCTTTATGACAGAAATGACTCAACCTACATTAAATAGTAAAAACCCAGTGAAGGGAGAGAGCTGGGGACTGGTGTGTGTACCTGATGGTATGGGGCACTTCCTCCTCTCTCCACTGTTAAAGAGCAGAGCTAATTTTGAATCCTTTAGGTCCATCTAGAGAGCTGCTGACCTGAATTAGTTGAAATCACTAGATCACTGAGTGCTGTGTTAAGTGGTAGGAGAGCCTGAGATCTATCACCAAGCAGCTGGGCAGAGGAGCAGTTTGCACAGCACGTTGGCAGCCCATGGAACAGTGAGCAGTGTGGAGCGGTTTGTGGTCTGCTGGAGGAGCGGCACAGCTGGTGGAGGAGCCAGTCATGGTGAGGCTGCAGCAGAACTCCATTTCCACCCAGGCTGGGGTAAAACTCTGCAGATAAACTTTTGAACTCTGGGGTGGCACTGACCGGAGACTGAGACTTTTGGGGTGTTGGACTTTGGGGTGATTGGACTTAAGACCCTAAGGACAGTGCCAAATGTGTATAGTCCTGTTTGTGGTGTCTCTCCAACGTGATGCCACATTGTTTTGTCCCAGGTCACTGGGTTTTGCATTGTGTTTTGCTGCCAACTCAGAAAACAATTGTCTTTATATTTTGAGAATTACTGTTTGTATAATGGCTAATATGTTTGGGCACAAGCACTGGGGCATATATTGGAAAAGATTGTGTTGGGTTATTTGCTGGGAAGAGGAGTTTGAACCCTGGTTGGAGCATACCACTGAAATGCTGCATTAGATGTGCTTCGCACTCATTGACCCTAAGGTCAGTGTGAAGGACTGCCTAGAGGCCCTTGATAATACCTTTGGGGTTACTGTAAATTCCTTGATTCCCGACAGGAAAGGGGTGAAAAAATTTCAGCCTATATACAGAGGCTGGAGAGACTGCAGAGAGAGCTGTTGCAGTGACTGCTGAGCAGATGGATCAGACCAGACTGGCCGATCCTACTTCATCTCCGACTAAGAGAACGGCAGGATCATCCCCCAAGTTACTCCCAGCTGATAAAGGAGGTCAGGGAAGAGGAAGAAAGGCAGGCTGCCAGCAAGTGTTGGGAAGCCCAAACATTGGAACCAGCCAGCACAACGCCACTGCAAATGGCCAGTGTACTGATGGTGAGCACTACAGAGGAACTTGCCCAACAAATGCAGGTCCTGACAGAACGGATAGCTGAGCTGCAAAGCACCGTTGACCGAGCTAAGATTTCCAGGAATAAGGAGCCTCAGACTGTGACAATGGAGAAGTCAGTATCTAGAGCCACTGTGAGCAGTTGGGAGAGAGGAAGGTCTGGGGACAGAGACCACCTAGACCTACAGGATTTGAAGATTCCCCAGCTGGGATCCCTGCAGGACTGATAAGCAGAGGTCATGGTGAGGATTGAAGGGGTGGAGTGTAAAGCCGTGCTTGACACTGGATCTCAAGTGACTATTATATTTCAGTCATTCTACCAACAGATGCTTAGGCACCTGCCTATACAGCCACTGACTGGCATTGGTCTGTGTGGCCTCAGCATGGATGAATAGGTATGTCATAGTGCACCTGGAATTCCCAGAGGAGGTTGCTGGGGTAACGGAAGAGAGAGACACAGCTGCCCTCTGATGTGTCTGTGCTGATAGGGACCAACTCCAGTCTCTTCAAGGTGCTGGCTGGGGACCAGTACCTGAGTACCCTGATGATCCATACGCTTACTGAAGAAGCCTATGGAAGATTGTGCTTGTCATGAGTACCAGGCTGAAAGGCAGTAAAGGGACATTAGCAATGATAGAGCAGCCAGTTGAAGGAGAGCTCCCGAAGGAGTGCTGGTGTGACTATACTGATTGCTAATGAAACAAGTCGAGATGTTGTTGTGAAGCAAGGACAAAGATAGCAGACCTCTTCGAGCCTGAATCATTGTGAAACCCCCAGTGTGAGACAGTTTCGACAATAGACCCAGCCCAGTGTTTTTTTTTGGAGGAGATTCACCATTAGAGGAAGTGGAAAAGAAGGTCTGAGAGAAAAAAAAAGAAAGACCCAAGTGTTCTCACTGAATGAGTGGGATGTGGGATGTGCAAAAGGTAGAGCACAACATCAGACTACATGACTGATGGAAGATGTGCGACAACATCTTCAAGAGCTGGCTGCAAATGGCATCATTACAAGTGGTTGATCAGTACACAATGCCTCGAGTCCCAAGATGCTTTACTGTGTTTTACTGAAGCCAGTGGTTCTCTGTGTTGGATCTTAGATCCCTCTGGGTGAAGAAGATAAGAGAAGACAGCCTTCATCTGCCCATTAGGGTTTTATCAGTTCATGCCCCAAGGGATTTCTGGGCACCTGCCACATTTCAACGTCTTATGGGAAGTTGTTGGAGACACATTTTTACTAGTGTTAGTGTTAATTATTTGGATGACCTGATTGTGTTTGGAAGAACTTTGGAAGAGCATGAAGAAAGACTTCTTAAAGTGCTTGATAGGTTGGAGGATTATGGTTTGAAGCTTTTACTGATCCTGATAAAATCAATGATCTTACCAGGGGATATCAGTCCAGCAAAACAAATCTAAGACCAGGAATAAACCATTTATCCTGCATACAGATGCCAGTTTGGAGGTCTGGGAGCAGTACTGTACCAGGAGGTGGGGCCATCACTGAGAAATTTCGAGACTACTTTGTATGGTGCTCAGTTCCAGGTGTGGACAGACAAACAACCCACTGACTATGTGTTAACAAGTGCTAAACTGGATGCTACAGCAAAGATGGGTGGCATTCAATACCGATCAGGAGAAGCAATGTAGATGCAGATGCATGTGTCAGGCGTCCACAAGCACCAGGAGTTTGCTGTATACCCACGGATGGCATGGATGCGTTGCTGAAGCTTTGGGACTGTGACTGGCAGGAAGCCCAGCTGCAAGATATTGACAAAACTACTATTGAGAGAATGGACCAAGCTAAACTGATTCAATGACTTTGGACATTTAGGGATGGGCTGCATATCTGAAGAACATTACCAGCAACAAACCTCTGGAGCTGGTTTGCATTGATTCTTGTCTTTAGAAGTGGACAAGAGGAATAGAGCAGAAGGCAACCTGGAGCCAACATGTTGCATTTCTCTCTTGATGTTTAGATTACCCATAGACCTGTGCTTTGGTGTATCAGAGGATGGCGATAGCTATGAAACCCATCAGCAATATGTGCTGCATCTGCAGCTCAGAAGAATGCAGATCGTAACAAACATCGATATGATGCTGCTGGCAAACACAAGATAGCTGACAGATGGAAGGCAATACCTTACTTGGTGATGGATCAAACCTGAAGAGGTCCAAGCCACTTCCCAACGTGGACAGCCAGCCTCCTGCAGCTAACCTACCCCTACTCAGCACATCTGAGAGAATCTGAGAGGAGAGGACACAACCATGGTGTATCCTAGGATGAAGACAAGATTGCAGTCTCGATCAGCTGAATCAAAAGAGACTACCTCTCTTCCGCCTAAAACCCTATGGCAGAGTATTAGGCCCCATTTCCTGACTCCTGAGCCACTGGTGGAACCCCATGTAATGACTTACACAGATTATTGGACAGTGGCGACATACAGATGGAAGATGTCCCAAGCACCTTCGATCCTCCACGGTTAGAACTAGAAATGCAGGGGCCTATGCCAGTATCTGAGGAACTCACAGGAAACCTCCCCATCCGTCACTCAGAGGATGTCCCCTACCACAGCAACAGAGTTTCTTCATAGGCGAGACAGAGTAATAAGACCAGTGGATGCACCTGGGGTGATTAGTGAACAGGTTTGTGAAAGCTAAAGTGGGCTATCTGAGGCCCTTTGGAGGACCAGTAAGTTGGTATAGTAGGGAATGTGATTTGTCGGGACGACAAATTTCTCGGCTGGGGAGGATGTAAGCAGAGTCAGGATGAGCCCTACCCTGACATCTGGTGGTACATTATGAGAGTGGGCCAAGGAATTTTAGGAATGTGCATTTGCATTGGTAAACCCACTCCACTTAGCATAACACACAGCAGCATGGGAAGGTTATTTTCACACTGTGGAATCCCCAATTTCTTTGTTATTGGGGCAGGAAGGAAAAAAAGGGGCTGTTACCTTAATTATGTGAATGAGGAACTATGAGACTGCTTTATGACAGAAATGACTCAACCTACATTAAATAGTACTTGCCAGACAAGGGACAGGGGTTCCAAAACCCAGTGAAGGAGAGAGGCTGGGGACTGGTGTGTGTACCTGATGGTATGGGCCCTGGAACACCAATTGCACTTCCTCCTCTCTCCACTGTTAAAGAGCAGAGCTAATTTTGAATCCTTTAGGAGTCCATCTAGAGGCTGCTGACCTGAATTCACGTTGGGCCATGTGGCAGTGGGGCTCTCCTACTACAAGTTGAAATCACTAAAAGAGCTAAACACTAAGCTAAGATCACTGAGTGCTGTGTTAAGTGGTAGGAGAGCCTGAAGATCTATCACCAAGCAGCTGGCAGGCGGAGCAGTTTGCAGCACGTTGGAGCAGCCCATGGAACAGTGAGCAGTGTGGAGCGGTTTGTGGTCTGCTGGAGGAGCGGCACAGCTGGTGGAGTGGAGCCAGTCATGGTGAAGGCTGCAGCAGAACTCCACGGCATTTCCACCCAGGCTGGGGTAAAACTCTGCAGATAAACTTTTGAACTCTGGGGTGGCACTGACCGGAGACTGAGACTTTTGGGGTGTTGGACTTTGGGGTGATTGGACTTAAGACCCTAAGGACAGTGCCAAATGTACTTGGAGGGGGGTTTTGCTTATGGTTTGTGTATAGTCCTGTTTGTGGTGTCTCTCCAACGTGATGCCACATTGTGTCCCTCCTTTATTAAAAATCCCCTTTGCTACTGTCCCAGGTCACTGGGTTTTGCATTGTGTTATTGAAACGGAACCCCTGGATACTGAACCCGGCCCTTGTTGCTGCCAACTCAGAGGGGCAGAAGGGTTACAGTTACAACACAAGTTATCACAGAACTATTAGAGGATGCTCGATTGACATGACACATGCTAATGCACTGAGCATATGGAAAACTGTCTACGGGGATAGTTTTAAAATAAAGGCGCCGCATGTGATTTTTAAGAAAGGGGATCACGTAAGGGTATCTAAAACAAAGGGCACTTTAGAAAAGGGATATCAGCAATCCTTTACCGATGAACTATTTATCGTGTCAGGGGTTTTATTATGAGGACAGAGGCCTGCGTATGCATTACAAGATTACGGAGAGGAGGAAGTCGCGGGCTCTTTTTACCCCAAAGAATTACAAAAAGTAAACCCTAACCAGGAACGCGTTTACAGGGTAGAAAAGATTTTAATGAAAAAAGGCTAGGGAAGGAATGAGTATTTTTTTGTGAAATGGAAAGTTTGGCCTAAAAAATTTAACAGTTGGGTTAAAGTGTCTCAAGTACAAGACCTTTAATAAAGGAGAAAAAAATGACTGAATGGAGTTTTTACATTATCTTACCAAGCAATGCCTCTGCCGGGGCTTTTCCTCAAAATATTAGTTCCAATTTTACAATACAACTAGACAAGCCTTTAAATTTGATAGGTAGTTGGGATGTCGCTTAATCGGAAATTCATTATTGTCACATGGGTTGCCCTAACAAACTACTCCATCGCCACCCTTTTTAACCATCTGGATGTCATTCTAGGGCTAGGCGACCATCTTATCAGTCAGAGCAACAATTGTTACCCTTTCAGAGCTTTGATAGAGTTGATTCTGAACTACAGCCATGACACCCTCGCTACACAGTTTTCGACAGGAGGGTTTCATAAAGACGTGGTGGGGGCCCACGAAAGCACCCTTTTGGTCGGTGCATAAACCCCTAAACAAGGGGTTTATGCACAGGGCCAGACTAACGGCCGGCAGCCGGAAGCTGGACCTGTTGGGGCCTCTACACAGCGATTTGTTTTTTCAAGAAAAACTATTGCTGAATGGCATGGACTTGAAAATTAAACTAATGCGTAGCAAAGATGTTTTTTGCCTCATGAGCGGGAATGCCAACCAGAATTATAAAGTTCACATTATTTCAGCGTCCCTGTTTGTAAAATGGGTGAAAGTGATCCCGGGGGTCCGCTTGGGGCACGCTGAAAGTCTGATGACTGCCAATGCTAGGTACTCGGTAGACAGGGTGGGCAAAAGGTGTTTAGCATTCTGGCCGGGCAGTTGTGTCAGTAACAAGGAAAACCTCTTTTTGGGACAGTTACCCAAGCAGCTCGTAATTGGTTTTATAGACAACAACGCCTTCAGCGGCAGCTATGTTAAAAACCCTTTTAACTTTAAACATTATAACATTAATTTTGTGGCCTTGTATGTGGATGGCGAACAGGTGACAGCGAAACCCCTACAATCCGATTTTGAGAATGGAAACTGTGTGAAGGAGTACATGCAGCTTGTGCAGGTGACTGGAAAATATGTAAAGGACTGCTCGCTCTTGATTGACTGTGGTGAATTTGCCCAGGGCTATACTCTGTACGCCTTCGATTTGACCCTGGATCAGGAGTGCTCCGATCATTATTCTGATTAAAACTGGAAACCTGAGAGCAGAGATTCGGTTTGCAACGGCTCTGCTCTCTACGGTTAACATGATAGTGTATGGGGTTTTTGATAACGTGCTCGAAGTGAACCATAGAAGAAATGTCCTGTTTGATTATATGTAATCATGAACACCATGCAGCAAAGGCGTATTTTATCAAAGGACCCTTATTTTTTAGATGTTTTTCCTAGCGACTTGCTTCCTAAAGGTTTTGTGTCTGGAAGACCTTTGGGGCTTATTGTTAACATGCACCCCCATGACATACCTGGGGAACACTGTCTGGCTCTCTGTTTACCAAAACAGGGGCCTGGTGAGTTTTTTTACTCCTGTGGATTTCCCCCAGACAGTAACTTTTTTCCTAAATCTATTATGACTTTTTAAAACCGTAACTCTAATAATGTTGCGTTTCATCAGAGACAACTACAGGACCCCCTAGCTGTAACCTGCAGTTATCACTGAATTTTTTTTAAACAATATAATAGGGGGTTTATCTTTTAATCATATTTTAAAATTGTACACTGATGATTTACCAGAAAATGACCACCTAGTGATATGGTTTGTAAAAGGGAAAAGACCAGGCATGCCCAGACTTGTTTCAAACATGTTTCAACATGTTCAGATGTGTTTGTCTTGTCGTTAGTTTAAAGAGGTGCATCAATAAAGCACACATTGAATTTTGTTTACGTCTTTTATTTTACACCGTTAACCATTCGATTTTTTTGTTTTTTAACAGGGACAATTTTAAAAGGGGTGATGCTACTTGTAGCCTTGACAGGCGCTAGCCCTGTTTTTAGACGTTCTAAAAACTCTTTATTGCTAACATGCCCTACAACAGACGTAGGCACGTTCAGCTCTGCCAAGGCTTTCATAAAAACAGGCCACCCTTTAGGAGTCCTCTTGTTAATGAAAGAATAAGAACCGGTTACCTCCCTGACCAAATTGAGCATGTGAGACCCCGGTACACAAAGCTACCATTATTGGCCCAAGAAGAAACATCTCTATGGTTGTCTGAGTTTATTTAACAATATTTCAGCTTTTTTCTTATAGCGAGAATTTACCCCCTGTGACGTTATGACTGTGATACAATATCTCATTGAAAGATGACAGGGCCAGAAAGAGTTAATTAACTCATAGACCTGACCCATGGGTGAATCTTAAGGACGGATTAGGAAGATATGTAAATGACTAGAGCTTTGAAATGCAAGTCTGCATTGTTAGAGGTAGAAGGGGAGATGTTTGCTCAGGTCTTGTGATGTCAGCAAACAAGTCTTGTCTATTGCTATAGTTTTAATTCAAAGATCAAAAAAAGGAATATTAACATTTATAATGATACTTGAGTAAAATAGTATTATTGTCTATGTGTCTCTTTGAAGGTTGTGCTAACCTGTATCTGAACTGTTTAATGGGTAAATTACTCTGTGCTAATTGCCAGGATGTTTGGGAGAAGGAGTTGAGCCTATTGTTTTCTCAGGCCGAAAGGCTGCTGGAAATGTATAAAAAGCCTGGGACACGATCCTTCTTCATCTCAGATCTGCTTTGGGTTTCAAGAGGGGGAGACCTTAAGCCATAAGGATTGAGATCCCCAGTCATTGACTGGAGCCACCCTGAATATGGAACTTGGACTATAACCTATGGACTATTTCTAAAAGGACTTTTGGCAACTACAAGCTCATCTCTGCTGTGTATCTGAACCTCAAGAATTGAATTCAAGTCTGTCTGTAGATTAATCTTTTAACCAACATTCTCTTTTCTTTTTTAATAAATTTTAGCTTAGTTAATAAGAATTGGCTATAGCGTGTATTTTGGGTAAGATCTAAGTTATAATTGAACCTGGGTATGTGGCTGATCCTTTGGGATTGGAAGAACCTTTTCTTTTATATGATGAAGTAAGATTCTTAGGAATCATCATCATATCTGACAGGTGTGTCTGGACGGAGGCCTGAGGCTGGGCACTTTAAGGGAACTGCGTGGTTTGGACTTCTAAGTGACCAGTGAGGTGCTGTAGAAGCTGTTTTGTGCTGGTTGGTAAATCTAAGTATTGGAATAACCACCAGCGTCTGGGGTTTGTCTGCCCCGTTTGGTTTGCAGTTCACCCTGATTGAGTGACCTCAGCTGGCTCCCACGGGCAGCACCGTCACACCCCCTCCAATACCTCCCGAATGACAAAGTCCGATAATCCCCCCTGGACTTCAGGAGGTCGAATTTCCTCTTGGGGAGAAAAAGGTTTATTTTAGTCTTTTCCATTTCACCATGCAATACCAGGTATCTTTGCAGGACCCCCTCGTAAAGTTTAGCCTTCTCGTAGTTGGATAGACCAAATCTTTGAAGGTCTTTCATTTCTGACTCCAATTTGTGAGTGGTTGTGGTTCTGATATTTTCTTCACCGCTAGCAGCAAGCTTTATTTGTTCTAACTGGTGGCTAGGAATGAGGTACAATTTTTAAGCATGTTCCATTATGTGTTAATTAAAAGGCTTGACAGTAGAGGGAGTGCAAAGCTCAGCAAAGGTCCAATAAAGCCACTGGCTTGTTTTACAGTTAGTTTTTTTTTCTGAGGGATAGCTTTTTATCACTCAGCTTTTTAATAATTCCCCGTTTTCTTTTTAGGACGCTTATTTGTCGGGGTTTTAGAGGAACGTTTCCTTTTAAAGTATTGAGCACTATTTCTGAGATGGCTGCTACCCAGGGCCGGTGCAAGGAAGTTTCGCGCCCTAGGCTAAACTTCCACCTTGTGCCACCCCCTCCTCAGCTAACCCTGCCCCCCGCGGCAGCTAACCTAGCCCCCCACCCGGGGATCCCCCCCCCGCGGCAGCTAACCCCACCTGGGGAGAATCCCCTCCATCCTCCTGCGGCAGCTAACCTTGCCCAGGGAGACTCCCCTCCTGTCCCCCCTCGGCAGCTAACCCCGCCTGGGGAGCCCGCCCCAGCTCACCTCAGCTTCACCTCCTCCGCTGAGCAGCCAGCGCCGCTCTAATTCTCCTCCCCTCCCAGGCTTGTGGCACCCATTGGAGGAGACTTAGAGCGGGGGCTGTGTGCTCAGCGGAGGAGGCAGAGTGGAGCTGATCTGGGGCGGGGAGTGGTTCCCCCGCACCCCAGCTCACCTCCACTCCACCTCCTCGCCTGAGTGGGCTTTTAGGCACCCCCGAACCACTAGGCGCCCTAGGCAGCTGCCTAGTTTGCCTAAATGGTTGCACCGGCCCTGCTGCTACCAGGTCATCAGAAGCTGAGCAGAGAATAGCCTTCCTTTGTTGCAGCTTGGCTTTGATGAGAAATCTTAAAAGAGCCAGGTTTTTCTGCATGCAGCTAGACATGTTTGTTAGGGGGATGCTCTTTTTTAAAATTGAAGTTTGATAAAAATAACTATTTTTTATGTTGTTTTTTTTAAGGTGTATACACAGGGCCAGTCTGAGAGGAAAAGGCCTGTTCTTAAGCTGAAGGCTTCAGGCACTGAAGCATTTAAATCCACCAGCAGATACCTGTAGGGGTTTTTGGTAGCGTCCTCAAAAGCCTCCAAAAAGAATTGTGTTTTACCAGGGTACATTTGCCAGGCCAGACTGGTGATTTGCAGTTTATATACTTGGTATTTAAATTAATCATTTGCTTTTTTTCCCCTGACAAAACACGTTTTGCACAATGTACATAATACTTAGGTTTTTGTGGTGCACGTATTTTGTAAAGGCTTTCTCGATTTCACCGCTTTCAGAAGCAGACTCCATTAGATCATCTATAAAAACCATATTTACTTTATTACTAGGAAATAAATGTTCATCATTAAAAGTATTAGGTAAACCTTCCAAAAATGTAATACATGGAAATTTTTGCAGCAACTTTTATACAATGGTTGGCAACAACTATAACACCACACAATATTTTCAAGCATACATGATAACTTATTACCATTTTCTAACAATTGCTTTATAAAAAATGATTTTCCAGAATTCGAGGGGCCACAAAGCAAACAGGAAAAGGAGGGCTCTTTTGTCGTAAATGACTTTCTGGGTTTTCTATAGAATTCTTGTTTCTATAAACCAATGTTTTTTTATCCTTACTATTCCGGGCTGCTGTACCATGATTTCTTTTGGGACCTCTCCCGTGGGGTAATCCCAGACAAGTTCTTTTAAGCTTTTAAAATTATTTTTTTCACTATTTCCTGAGTTGAGTGTGATGCCATTTAATTTCATACAGGTTTTACCACTGGACAGTTTGTACCCGTATGTTTTAGGCCCAGTGGACAAAAACTCCACGATGTGTCCATCTGGTGGTATTTCGCTGGTGAGATCCCCTAAAATTTAGGGGTCCCCAACCCCCGGTCCGCAGCCCGGTACCGCGGCCTCTTAGAAACCGGGCCGCGAACCGACCCAGTGGAGCTTCCGCAGGCATGCCTGCGGGAGGTCCAGCTGAGCCGCGGGACGAGCGCTCCCTCCGCAGTCGTGCCTGCGGGAGGTCCGCTGCTCCTGGGGCTCAGCTCCACTGAAGCCGGTGGACCTCCCGCAGGCGTGCCTGCGGAAGCTCCAGCTGAACCCCGGGAGCAGCGGACCTCCCGCAGGCACGACTGCGGAGGGAGCGCTCGTCCCGCGGCTCAGCTGGACCTCCCGCAGGCACGCCTGCGGAGGGTCCGGCAAACGAAACCGGTCCCTGGACCTACAAAGGTTGGGGACCCCTGCGAAATCCCCTAGGGGCAGATTCCACTCCGCTTCTTTACTCACAAAAATCACAGAGACCGTATCATGATAAAGGCACTGCTCCTGTAAGCACTCTAACAGACGGAGCTCTAGCCTGGCATAAGCGGTAGTGAAGCTATAAACAGGTTAGTGTTGCTGGAATGGGTGCAGTGTTCTTTTGCGTACTTCCAAGACACTACGGCTGTGTCATCATCGATAAACTTGCACACTGACACATTGTAATAAGGCACAAAGACGTACTTGAAGAGCTCGTCGGGGTCCGTTACTATACTTGTGTTAGTCAGATTCTTCGCTGACCAAATTTTCCCCACAAGGAATTTAAAAACAGCTTTGAGAATTGCCTTTTTGCGGGGTTTACCTTTATTTTGTTTAGATGCAGACACATGCCTTCTCTTTCACGGTACTCTTTAACATACTGTTTTTTTTTCAACTCATCCGTACACCAGTGAGGGAACCCCGAGGCCTCTTGTTTCTGTCTCAAGTGTGTTTTAATGTAGTCTGAAAACAGAGCATCTGAAGAGTGCTTAAAATGCCAGACTTCATAAATCTCAGCGATCCTGTACCCTTTGTTTAAAGCCTCCACCAAATCTACTGTGCACCAAGTCCCTGTTAAAGTCCTCTCCTCCTCACTGTGCATGCAGGGGTCCTTTTGTCTTGTTTCTGCACAAAGGGCACACAGGGGGAACATTAGTTTACCACTGACCCTGTATACAGGGAAATACAGGCCTCTCGGAGGGTACACTTTAATCTTGGTGATGCCAAAGTACTGTCTGATATCCCCCAAACCCTTATACATGATAATGGGGTGCCCCACAGAGTATTGTTTAGTCTTGTTAACAAAAGTGTAGAGGCTGGTAAAATCGTAGTAATGACTCTGTTCCCCGGGCTGCAGCTTGTAATAAAGGCAGATGGCATTCATTCTACCACCATAAAAGGCGTCTCTAGGAACCAAAGGCTGTGACAGCTTCTTTTCTCATAAAAAATCCCCCACCCAGTTATTGTTAGCTAACATAGCCTGCCACTTGTGTTCCCACATGGTCCTTACCTCAAACCCCCGTCTTTTTAAAAATTCAGCCTTAATTATGGTTCGGTTGTACAGTTGTCCATAGGTCACATTAAGCAACAGATTGTAATCATTTTCACAAATGCAGACGGGGCAGCCATGAAAAAAACAGTTGTTAAATTCAAAGGTCATAGGTTTACCTGCTATGAGGGTGTAACCGTCCAAAAAAATAGGACCCAGCTTTAAACTCCCAACCAGGGGCGGCTCTAGCCATTTCGCTGCCCCAAGCACGGCGGCATGCCGCGGCGGGGGCTCTGCCGGTTGCCGGTCCCGCGGCTCCAGTGGACCTCCCGCAGATGTGCCTGCGGAGGGTCTGCTGGTCCCGCGGCTCCGGTGGACCTCCCGCAGACGTGCCTGCAGAGGGTCCGCTGGTCCCGCGGCTCCGGTGGACCTCCCGCAGGCGTGCACCGGAGCCGCCTGCCGCCTTCCTGGCGACTGGCAGAGTGACCCCTGTGGCATGCCGCCCCAAGCACGCGCTTGGCGTGCTGGGGCCTGGAGCCGCCCCTGCTCCCAACCTTGCAAAGCATGTTGGATGTAAATGTTTTCTGTGGGGGCTATGTACAACAACCATTGAATGGCTGAAGTGGAATATCTCTTTTGATGTTTGTGGTAATTGTCTAATGGCAGAAGGGCTATGGTTCGTTGTTTTAAAAAATTAACACAGCCATGCAAATTGATGCTAATGTAAGGTACTGAAAGGGGTCTATACATTTAGTGACCACCTCATCATCATCCTGTCCTGAGTTTTTAACAATCTGCTTCGCTGTCAGCATCTTTTTGACAATAATAGCGCAGTTCTTTCTGGAGATCAAATTCGTTTTGGCGATTGTGTTGGTACCAGTTCAGAAATTCCTGTGATTTTTAACTTCATAGAAGCCGCACTTATCGCAAAGACTTCTGATTTTACAATCAACTTTACCATCTTTTGCCAAAGTGCTGTGCCTTTCTAAACAGGCCTCACACCTGAAAAATAGCTTACAGCTGGGACAGCTCTTTTTTTCATTGGCCACTTTTCTTTTTTTAATCTTTAAACTCTCTCACTCTATTCTTTCAACCTTTTTCTCTAAATGTATCCAAGCACAAACACACAACACTTCCCTAAGCCTGTTGGCTTAACAGTGAAATCCTTGCTGATCTTAAACACAAAAAAGAAGCTTACAAGAAGTGGAAGATTGGACAAATGACCAGGGAGGAGTATAAAAATATTGCTCAGGCATTCAGGAGTGAAATCAGGAACGCCAAAGCACACTTGGAGTTGCAGCTAGCAAGAGATGTTAAGAGTAAAAAGAAGGGTTTCTTCAGGTATGTTAGCAACAAGAAGACAGTCAAGGAGAGTGTGAACACCTTACTGAATGAGGGAGGCAACTTAGTGACAGGGGATGTGGAAAGAGCTAATGTACTCAATACTTTTTTTGCCTCTGTCTTCACAAACAAGGTCAGCTCCCAGACTACTGTAGCAAAGTATGGGGAGGAGGGGACCAGCCTCCTGTGTAGAAAGAAGTGGTTCAGGACTATTTAGAAAAGCTGGATGAGCATAAATCCATGGGGCTGGATGCGCTGCATCCGAGGGTGCTAAAGGAGTTGGCGGATGTGACTGCAGAGCCATTGGCCATTATTTTTGAAAACTCATGGCGATCTCGGGAGGTCCCACATGACTGGAAAAAAGTGAATGTAGAGCCCATCTTTAAAAAAGGGAAGAAGGAGGATCCAGGGAACTACAGGCCAGTCAGCTTCACCTCAGTCCCTGGAAAAATCATGGAGCAAGTCCTCAAGGAATCAATGTTGAAGCATTTAGAGGACAGGAAAGTGATCAGGAACAGTCAGCATGGATTCACCAAGGGCAAGTCATGCCTGACTAACCTAATTGCCTTCTATGAGGAGATAACTGGGTCTGTGAATGAGGGGAAAGCAGTGGATGTGTTATTCCCTGACTTTAGCAAAGCTTTTGATACGGTCTCCCACAGTATTCTTGCCAGCAAGTTAAAGAAGTATGGGCTGGATGAATGGACTATAAGGTGGATAAAAAGCTGGCTAGATCGTCGGGCTCAACGGGTAGTGATCAATGGCTCCATGTCTAGTAGGCAGCTGGTATCAAGCAGAGTGCCCCATGGGTCGTTCCTGGGGCCGGTTTTGTTCAGTATCTTCATTAATGATCTGGAGGATGGCATGGACTGCACCATCAGCAAGTTTTCAGATGACACTAAATTGGGAGGAGTGGTTGATAGGCTGGAGGGTAGGGACAGGATAAAGAGGGACCTAGACAAATTAGAGGATTGGGCCAAAAGAAACCTGATGAGGTTCAACAACGACAAGTGCAGAGTACTGCACTTAGGATGGAAGAATCCCATGCACTGCTAAAGACTAGGGACCAAATGGCTGGGCAGCAGTTCTGCAGAAAAGGACCCTGGGGTTACAGTGGACGAGAAGCTGGATATTAGTCAACAGTGTGCCCTTGTTGCCAAGAAGGCTAATGGCATTTTGGGTTGTATAAGTAGGGGCATTTCCAGCAGATCGAGGGATGTGATCATTCCCCTCTATTCAGCACTGGTGAGGCCTCATTTGGAGTACTGTGTCCAGTTTTGGGCCCCACACTACAAGAAGGATGTGGAAAAATTGGGAAGAGTCCAGTGAAGGGCAACAAAAATGATTAGGGGGCTAAGCACATGACTTATGAGGAGAGGCTGAGGGAACTGGAATTGTTTATTCTGCAGAAGAGAAGAATGAGGGGGGATTTGATAGCTGCTTTCAACTATCTGAAAGGGGGTTCCAAAGAGGATGGATCTAGACTGTTCTCAGTGGTAGCAGATGACAGAACAAGGAGTAATGGTCTCAAGTTGCAGTGGGAGTGGTTTAGGTTGGATATTAGGAAAAACTTTTTCATTAGGAGGGTGGTGAAGCACTGGAATGGGTTCCCTAGGGAGGTGGTGGAATCTCCTTCCTTAGAGGTTTTTAAGGTCAGGCTGGACAAAGCCGTGGCAGGGATGATTTAGTTGGGGATTGGTCCTGCTTTGAGCAGGGGGTCAGACTAGATGATCTCCTCAGGTCCCTTCCAATCCTGAGATTCTATGATTCTATGAAAACTAATGGGACATTACTTGTATTATTTTCACTTATCTGTATCCCGTTATAATGCAGCAGCAAACATTTACATTATGTATACTCCTTTGTAAGTCTTGTAGAATGCTAATGAAGAACTTTAAAAGAAAACTGCTAATTTTAAAGCAAGTGGCCACTGTGTGTGTTGACTAGAGGTCAAAGACTCAAAGTGTGTTCCTCACTCACTATCATCAGAGGAAAAGCCCACATGGGTGGAGACACTATCAGCTTGTTTTCCATCAGAAGAGGTTACAAATATGGATTTAAGGAAAGATTCTTCATCTCTGGACTGTTTGGAGTCTTACAGGGAAGTGTACCAGATGCAAAGTGGAGACCCCCAGAGACAATCTGGGTACCCAGAAAAGACTTTGGGGAAACTGACAGTTTATTACATCACTGCCACAATTAGGAATTACAAAATGTGACTCACTTGTGCATATATTTTACCTGTTTTAATGTCTCAATAACACTCATTTCCTTTTCTTAGCTAATAAATCTTTAGTTAGTTTACTGTAGAATTGGCTAGCAGCATTGTCTTTGGTGTAAGATCTAGAGTACCCATTGATCTAGGGTAGGTGACTGGTCTCTTGGGACTGGGAGCAACCTGGCATGGTGTGATTTTTGTTTTAAGTGACCTTTTATCACAAAATTCAGTTTGTCTGGGTGGCAAGATAGACTGGAGAGTCTAAGGGGAGTGTCTGTGACTATATGGTAAGACTTGTATTGTGATCCAGGAGTTCACATTTGTTACTGGATTGGTGAAATCTAATTATGAACACATCACGAGCTTGGGGTCTCTTCCCTGTTTCCTGACAGTCTGCCCTGAGGTAGGCACTCACAGTTGTGAGCCACTCCAGACAGCATGACAAATTTAATAGTGATGCTTGTTTAGTTTATGTAACTTTAGTGCCCTCGTGGCCAAGATGGAGTCTGCTCTGCAGGCAGCTCTGGCCAAGAGAAGGCAGGAATGCAACAGGAAAAATCCCTTCCACCCCAGGGGCACCTGTTCCAACCCCTCCAGAGTGAACACACACTCCCACAGGAAAAGTACAATGGATATAACAAAGAGAGATATTTATTTACAGAGGGATGAGAGGAGAAATACAACAAGGGGAAATATAGGGGGAGCAGTAGAACAGGGTTGCCTCCAAAACAAGGCCCCACAGGCCCAGTGGTAGCACAGTCTGACAGGGCAGACACTGAGCAATGTGTCTGCACACAGAGTTCAGGAGTCCTGAGCAAAGTTCCAGTCTAGTGGTGAGTCTTGGGTGCTTCTGGTCATTTTCGGCGCCAGTGAACTTTCCCCCAACAAACCCCTCCGGTGCCCTCTTCTGCCTCTCTCTGCAAAGCTCCACAGAGCAACCACCTCCCCACTTAACTAGCTACAGCCTCCCTCCTTGTTCCCAATGCAGAGTCACAAGCCCCAGTACTCACAGCCCCATGCAGCTCTGGGCAGCCGTGATACTGGGTCCAGCTCCGGCCTGTCCTTCTTGGGCGATTCCTCCCTGGCCCAGGACTCCTCTTGGCTCCTGTCCTGGGGTGTCCCCGATCGGCCCTCTCCTTCCCAGGCTTCTGGCAGGTTTTCTCTTGCTTTCTTTGTCCAGGGCCTACAGGCTGCTCCCCCTCTCCAGGGCCACCCAGGGGGGGGGGGGGAAAGTAGGGCAATTTGCCCCAGGCCCCGGGCTCCGCAGGGGCCCCCATGAGACTGGCTGAGGCTCCCTCCCCGGCCCAACCCCACTTCTGCCCCTCTCCTGGAGCCTCAGCGCATCCAGGAGCGTCCCTGGACAGCCCTGCAGTGTGCCTCCAGCGGGGCCTGAGCTCCTCCCCACTCAGAGCCGCGTGGTCAGGGGGCGGGGCTGTGAGCTCCAGGCCGAGTGGAGGGACCTCAGGCCCTGCCGGAGCTCGCAGCCCCACCCCCTTACCATGCGGCTCTGAGCGGGGAGGAGCTCAGGCCCCGCCAGAGCCATGCTGCAGCGCTGTTCAGGGATGCTCCTGGATGCAGTGCGCTGAGGCTCCGGGTGAGGGGGGAGCCGGGGGTAAGGGGCCGGGGCCAGGGCTGGGCCCAGGGGGCGGGCATTGGCTAAAGTGCAGGAAGTCCCAGGGACAGTCAGGGCACAGGGAGGGGGCAGAAGTTGGTGGGGGTGGTCAGGGGACAGGGAATGGGGGGGTTGGATCTTGGGCGTTCCGGGGGTCTGTCAGGACTCAGCAGGGGTGGGGATGGATAGGGGTTGGGGAAGTCAGGGGACAGGGAGCAGGGGTGGGGTCCCGGGGTGGTGGTTAGGGGGGTATCTGGGGGATGGTGAGGGGACAAAGTGCAGGATGGGTCGGGGATTCTGAGGGGGGGCAGTCAGGGGGCAGGAAATGGGTGGGGGTCGGATAGGTTCTGCCTCCTTGCCATCTCTGTCTAGACCCTCAGGTAAAGGTGTTCCACACTGCAATTTGATATTGTGCAGGATGCAGCATTGTGACCCTAAAACACCCTCAGAGTTCACAATTCTGTAACAGCAACACAAAGGATTTTAGGCACCTACAGTTGGGGCAGCTGAGTTGGGTTTTATGAATCCCAGTGGGGCCTGATTCTTGGATTTAGAGCTTGGACTAATCTAAATCATTAGGAAAGGGCTAGATAATAGGTCTAGATAATATGACAAAAAATGTCATAATGCCTTTATATAAATCCATGGTACGGCAACATCTTGAGTACTGTGTGCAGATCTGGCTGCCCCATCTTGAAAAAGATATATTGGAATTGGAAAACAGAAAAGGGCAACAAAAATAATCAGGAGTATGGATAATAAGCTTCTATATGAGGACAGATTAATAAGACTGGGACTTTTCAGCTTGAAAAAGAGAGAATTAAGGGGGGGATATGATAGAGCTCTATAAAATCACCTTAAGCACCTAAGTCACTTTGTGAATCTAGCTTTGTAGACTATTGCCAGGATAACAATGTGTTACTTCAGGGGCAGGGTCCAGTGGCCACCTATGTTCTTGAAGATGTTTGCTCTCACTGCAGTTTTGAGAAAGGAACCAGTCTGGTATTTATTTATGGATTTTTATTAATAGAATAAACAAGCAAATGTAAATATAACCCCTTTGGGGTTTAGAGAACATGGCCCCTTTAAATCTTTTTCCTAGGGGGGAGGGGAAGAGTGAGAAAAAAGGAGGGAAACTCAGGGGGTGGGGCTGGAGCTCCAGGGGAGAGGGGCAGGGCTGCCCAGAGGATTCAGGGGGCCGGGGGCAAAGCAATTTCGGGGGCCCCTTCCATAAAAAAAATTCAATATTATACAATACTATATTCTCGTGGGGGGAGCAGGGGGTGGGGCCACGGAGGGTTCGGGGCTCCTGATTGTGTCCCAAATGAAAATCAATTGGCAAGAGCAAACATGACAAATGCCCAGGTTTGCCAAAAAGGGGCTTGGGAGGCTGAGTAGTGGGGCTCGGCCAGGCCCACATGAGGGTGCTCGGGCCAGCTCCACGTGGGGGGCAGGGGGAGGGTTACTGAATTGGGCCAGCTCTGTGCAGGAGGGGGAGAGGAGCTTGGGTGAGCAACTTGGGCCAGCTCCACCTGATAGGGAGGGGGCCTCGGGCCAGCTCTGCATGGTGTGGGAAGGAGCTCAGGTCAGCTCCGTGCAGGGAGATATTGTCACCCTACCAGAGCCTGGCTCCAGCTTCTGGCCTGGCCAGGGGTGGGACCTCAGGGGGGAAGAGGAGGAGCAGGGGCAGGGCCACAGTTCTGGTGCCAGTGGCCTTCCCACCCCTATACAGGGTCCAGTGCTCCTGCAGGGAACCCCAAATTGGCTGGGTAGGGTTACCAGGTGTCCAGTTTTTGACTGGAACACACAGTTGAAAAGGGACCCTGGTGGCTCTGATTGGAACTGCTGACTGGGCCATTAAAAGTTTGGTGAGTGGCACAACGGGGGCCCGGGGCTAAGGCAGGGTCCCTACCTGCCCTGGCTCTGCGTTGCTCCTGGAAGTGGCCACCAGGTCCTGTGGTCCCTAAGCAATGGGTCAGACAGGGGCTGGGAGGCTCTGCATGCTGCCCCCACCCCAGTGCCAGCTGCAGCTCCTATTGGCTGGGAACCACGACCAATGGGAGTACAGGGGGTGGTGCCTGTGAGTGTGAAGGCAGTGCACACCAGGGAGAGCTGCTTGGTGGCCCATGTGCCTAGAAACTGCAGGGACCTGACAGCTGCTTCCTCAGAACTGCAGTAAGCGCCGCCAGGACCCCATGCTCCCTCCCACACCCTAACCCCCTGCCCCAGCCTGGAGCCGCCGTCTGCATCCCAAACCCTTCATCCCCAGGTCCACCCTTGAGCCCACACCGCCAGCCAGAGCCCACACCCCCTCCTGCACTCTGAAGCCCTCGGCCCTAGCCTGGAGCTCCCTCCTGCACCCCAAACCCCTCATCCCTGGCCCCACCCCAGAGCCCACACCCCCAGCCCAGAGCCCTCACTCCCTCTTGCACTCCAACCCTCTGCCCCAGCCTGGAGAAAGTGAGTGAGGGTGGGGGAGAGTGAGTGACGGAGGGAGGGGGGATGGAATGAGTGGAGATGGGGCCTTGGAGAAGGAGTGGGGCATGGGTGGGGCCTCAGATAAGGGGTGAGTGAGCCAACAAAGGAGAGGGAATGTAGTGAGTGGGGGGCAGGGCCGTGGGGAAGAGGCGGGGCTAGGGTGTCCAGCTTTGGGCAATTAGAAAGTTGGCAATGGCAACCCTACCCCTGCTCTACCCCCTCCCTTTCTTTCCCCACCCCATCCCCCTACCTCTCCACACTGTCCCTTTTCCCTGTCCCCAGTAGTGGCTTAATGCACAGGCCCTGTGCCCAGGGGTCACAGTCATAGGGTTGCCAAATTTCTATTCACACAAAATGTAACACCCCTGCCTCGCCCCTTCTCTGATGCGCTGCCCATGCCGCTGCACTAGGGTGACCAGATAGCAACTGGGAATAAACAGGACAGGGGGTGGGGGGTAATAGGCACCTATATAAGAAAAAGTCCCAAGAAACTGGTGAGACAGGTTAGATCACAGAAACCCCCTTTGGGACTGCTACCTGATGTGCTTTGACTACCTCTGAGCCCATTTTCCCTGCCAGCTTAGGACTTCAGTGACCTGCCTGATTTGAGCCAGACACGCTAGCCTGCTACAAAGGCAGACCCAGGTCTGAACTACATCCCCTAAAAGCTGCAGGCTTAACTGAAAACAGCTTAAGAAGTGCTCCTATCTCCAACACCCAGGTACCCAGCTCCCAAACTCCAAATAAATCCATTTTAGCCTGTATAAAGCTTATACAGGGTAAACTCATCAATTGTTTGCTCTCTATAACACTGATAGAGAGGTATGCACAGCTGTTTGGCTCCAGCCCACACACCCTGCAGGCATGCATAGCCTCCCTGCAGGGCAAAGCCCCACTCCGTCTCTAGGGGCCAGGCTCTCCCAAGGCAAGGATCACAGGGGACTGGAGGAGACGCTGCCCCACGGGGCTCCCCCTTCCAGGTCACTGCCCCTTGCCCCTCCCTGATTCAGAGCTCATCCTGTCTGCCTCGAGTAAAGGGGGCTGGGGCAACCCCTGCCCCAGTGTAGGCAGACGCTGCCAAGAATGGGGTCTGGCCCCAGGCTCTGAGCCCAGCCCCTGCTCCCAGTGGCGGATTAACAAATATGGCGCCCCTAGGCCCTCAAAAAATTGCCGCCCCCCCACCAGTTCACCTCTGCTCCCCTGCGGTAAGACTGGGAGGGAGGGGGAGAAGGGGAGTTGTGGCGCGCTCGGGGGATGGCAGTGGTGGAGTGGAGGTGAGCTGAGGCAGGAAGCAGTTCCCTGCCCCCTCCCCGCCCAAGAGTCACTCCCCGCACCTGCCGGCCCCAGCTCACCTTTGCTCCGCCTCCTCCGATCGCGTCACTACTCGCTTCTCCCTCCCTCCCAGCGCTTTTGCGCAGCGAGCCTGGGAGAGAGGGGGGAGAAGGGGAGTTGTGGCACGCTCGGGAGATGGCAACGGTGGAGTGGAGGTGAGCTGGGCGGGGAGAGGTTCCCGGCCCCCCAGGGTTACTTCCCGCGCCCGCGGGCCCCAGCTCACTTCTGCTCTGCCTCCTCCAAATGTGCCGCTACTCGCTTCTCCCTCCCCCCCAGCACTTTTGTGCAGCAAGCCTGGGAGGGAGGTGGAAGGAGGGAAGCACGGCACGCCTGGGGGAGGAAGTGGGCCGGGGATTTGGGGAAGGGGCGGAGTTGGGGCGGGATCATGAGCAAATTTGCCGCCCCTGCTAATTTGCCGCCCTAGGCCTAGGCCTTGTTGGCCTAGGTGATAATACGCCACTGCCTGCTCCCCTCAGCAACCAGGCACTCCCTGCTGAGAGGAGTTGGGAAGGTCCCCTTCATGGGTCCAGAAATGCCCAGCCACAGGCCCAGGAGGGGCTTCCTGCAGGTGTCTGTGTAGCTGAGCAGCCCTGTCCCTCTGCCTTCCCCCCCATGTGCAGGGAGAGGGGGGGCTCCGGCTGTGGCTATTTGTTGTGGTTGTGGAACTGGATCACGGCTTTCTCCTGGTCATGCGTCTCGATGGCTCTGGGCCAGATTCTACGGATCTTATGGATGGCGTTGACCCCAGTGAGTTTCTGGGCCTTCACAAAGTAACAGGCCAGCATGGTTCCCTGCCAAATCCCAGCATGCAGTGCACCAACACAGCCTCGCTCTTGGTGCTGGCATCCTCCACGATCTGCAGGAAGTGCTTGATCTGCTCCAGCGACGGGGCACAGAAGTCCTGGATGCAGAGGTGATGGTGCTTGATGCCAGGGCAGGTGTTGTGGTAGGGTGGGCTGCGCTCGGTCAGCGACACCAGGTGCTGGATGCCATGCTCATACATGTACTGCTAGTGTGCGGGTTGCTGTGGCATGGCCAGCCCTGCCAGCTTGCTGGGCACCACCCAGGAGAAGTTTGGAGGGACGGCTGATGCCACTGGTGCTGAAGCTGGCCAGGCTGGTGCGCACAGCGCATACGTTCTCTGCAGCTCGCCGGTGGGAAGTGCAGGGAGCCCCTGCCACATGGTGCCTGGGCTTGGCCAGAGCCAGGGCTGCGGGGTGGGTCCAGGCTGGCCTCAGTCCGTCCCCCGCTGCTACCAACGCATGACCTGGGGCCGTGCGGTGGGAGCTGTGGGTTTCTGGCTCCCGGGAGCTGGGGGAGGCGTCAGGGGCTGTTACATGTATCTTTGTGATAATGTTGTCAGTTGGAGGGAGTTCTGACTGGGATTATTGTTTGGCTTGGCCACCAGTGTTTGTGAGAGTCTTCCTTGCACCCCACTCAGGTTGCTGGTTCCTGTGAATTCCATTCCTAGACCTTGTCTGCACTGACAGCAACATGTAGAATATGTGTAGCTACCTGCCACAGTGAAAAGCAGGCTGTGTCCACACTCACTGCAGTGTGTAGCTAAATGTGGCAATGACAGGTTCCAGCCGGAAGGAGGCAGTGGGGAAAGGCTCCACTGGCAGGGAGGCATTGGACACTATGCTGTTAAAAATACATTTGTGTGTATTTACATTATTATGAAAAATATGGGATTTGTATAAACACACCCACCCCCTCCCTCTGGAATGGGTTGGGCTTGTTTTGAAAGGCAGTGCCACTTTTTTTGTGTGTGAGACTAGGCCACATTCCAGCTGTGGGGAAGCAGTCAGGACATTATGCTGCTTAAAAACAGTGTGTACCTGGGAGAACAGTTTTAGAACTCTGTTACTTTAGGCTCTGTGGGGAAATGACCAAAAGCAAGGATTCGGAATAGAAAATTAGTTGAAAATAGCATGAGAATAAGCTAGACAATTCAGCCTTGTCCTCTGCACTGAACTGGTACAAGTTTGGGGAGGACCAGAGGATATTTAAACTTAAGGTTTAAGGTATTAAAACTTCATTTAAATGTAAAATTGAACAAAACCCGGAAGCCACTAGGACGCCTTCTGAATCTAAGTACGCTGTCCAAGCCCTCCCCCTCTCCCCAGCACACAGTAAAGGCCGTCCTTTTGTGCCTGTTAGGTTTGGTTTCAGTTTCCTTTTTGTTCGTAGGAGAAACGACAGTACCAGTCTGCAGGGAAGAAGGACCACATGCCCCAGGAGCGCGTGCGTGGGGCCAGATTCTAGAAGGAGAACTGAGGAATGACTTGGTTATTTTAGTGGTTTGTGATCTTTAATGTGATGGAATGAAAACTGGAAGGTGAGGTTCCTGTGTGAAGTTGCAACTGAATGCACAATCTGCACTTCCTCTGCGTGCAATGAAATTTTGGAAGGAGAATCCCAGCAACATTTCGAACAGAAACGTGTTTTAAGGAAAGGAGCATTTACTGGAGGTGTCTAACAGTGAAGAAAGTGATACGCTAAGAGGTTTTGTTATTCATGTTCCCGGTGGGTTTTTTTTTCTTTCATTTTCTCCCTTAGTTCTGCATTTTAAACCTTATTTTCCTCTGAATTTCCCATTCCTTTTCCTGGTACTTTGCTTTGGGAAAATCTGTTTTTTCGGTTTAACTTGTAAAAAATGTATAATCAGTAATTGAATTTCTGAGGGTATGTTTTGCATGTCTGACTGTGTTCTATGTTCACATATGTGTTTGACATGCATGATGCTGCTGTGATTTGTCAGAGAGGAGACTGGTTTGTTGAAGCAGAGCAGGTCCATGAGACCAAGGGCAGATCAGATCAGATCTTCTTGGACCAGGGAGCAAGGTGAATTTAAGGGGCTGGTTTAGATTACCTTTGTTAGAGCTGTCCAGAAAACAGAATTTCTGTCCTGTGGAAAATTGGAAGGTTTTGGAAGTATTTCATCCCAATTCAGGACAAAGAACAGAATCTCACAATATTTTTTGTGGGAGAGAAATTAAAAAAAAAATCTGTTTTTGGAGAATGAAAATGGATTTTTTGTCTTGCTGGCAAAGTGACAGACTGACCATATCCTGAACAAACTTTATGGAATTCACATAAACTCAATTGAATTAAGTTAAAACTTTTTGAATTAGGGTACATTGTGGGTGTGTTGTTGTGGCACTGTATGTACCTTCTCTAGTAGGGAAGGCAGCTGTTAATGAACCTTCTCCATTATCAGCTTTGGAGAGCGATGCATATACAGGTTCAAACTGGATTCTCCAGAGACCAACAGACAAAGAAAAGACTTTTGGATGAAGAGACGGAGTTTAAAATGACTCTGGGCCTTCTTCCTGATCCAGCAAATGGACAGGACACCTGGTCCACAGAGGGTCCCGATTCTTAGCGTAGGATCGGGGGAACTTGGCCTACTGAGGCCTCATAAGACAGACAGGGAAGAACAGACAGCTTGTTCTGAGCTGAAGCTCTGATGAACTTGTAACCACAAGGAAGCCCCTGTGATGAAGGTGTTGAAAGACTGCTCCTGTGACAGCCCCTGTTAGAGGTGGGGTGATCTCAGGTAAGTTTATTAGCATTAGGTTCTTTTATTGTTTTTAATGTTTTCCCTGTAATGGTCTGTACCTTCAGAAGAAAGTAGGCTGGCTTAGAAAGAGCTGTGTGGTGACTTATATCTATAGCAATTAAATCTGTTATCAGTCTCTGAAGAGAAAGCAAGCAGGTCTGCTGAGTCAGCCTGTCTGTGCTGGGAAGTACACAGTAAATGCAGGAAACTGTGAAGCCTGGAAAAAAACTGGTCAGAAGGCAACAGCTGGCTAGCTGGAAACCTCACAGTGAATGTCCTTGTTACTCCTGGGGGAATTCTGTGCCACTGCACACATGCAGAATTCATGTCACCTACAGATTTCTTTGCATCCCTACAGAAAAATGACTTCTGATGGGGAAACAAAAGGAAGCTGCAAAAGTGGCCACACACCCCTCCCAAGCAGTGCAGGTGCATCATTTTGGGCGCCCAGAGCAGCTGGCGGTGAGGTAAAACACTGCGGGAGGGGGAGGCCAAGGATGAGGATGCTCTGACTGGTGGCTCCAACCCTGTGCTGGGCTCAGCTGCTAGTCCTGGCTGGGCTGGGGCAGGGAAGGATGGGACTTCCTCTTCCCCTGAAGGATCATCTGGGGCTGGATCAGACCCACCCTCAGAAACCTCCTCTGGCTGCAGGAAGCTCCACACTCCTGTCCCTCCATTTCCTGCCTCTATCACTCCTCAGCCATGGCGGGAGGAGTCGCTGTACAGAGAGTTGCTCCCTGAAGCCAAAGCCCCATTCATCTGGACCCCTTGTACCCAACACTTCTGCTGAGCCTCACTCCCCCACACCCAGAACACCCCCACTGAGTCCCCTGCACCCAAACAGACATCCTGCCAAGCCTCACACTTTGCACCTACCCCCCCACCAAGCCTCATCCCCTCTTCATCTGGACCCCCATTGAGCCTCTCCCCTCTGCATCCAGGCAAACGCTACACCCACCTGCTGGGCTCCCACACTCAAACCCCCACCCTGATGAGCCCCACCCCCCTGCACCACCGTGATGTGCCCTCCACACCCAGACCCTCCTGCTAAGCCCCGACCACCATCACCTAGACCCCCATGCAGTCTCCCATTACCTCTGCACCTGGAACCTCCCAAACAAGGCCCTGTGTATCCAGAATCCTCCCGCACCCAGACCCACCACCAAGCCATCCACACCTAGATTGCCCCACAAAGAATCATCTTACCCCACACCTGGATACCCCCACATTAAGCCCCTGAACACTTGGATCCTGTTAAGTTGAGCTAGCCTACCCGTACCTACATGTGCATGCGAGACTCTGTCCCTCTTGCTCATTATATTGGTGTGCCTGGCACAGAGGGGCAGGGCCCCTGGGTGTTGCTGGGGCAGGCCCGGCCCTTGTGCTGTGTCAGGGTTGGGTGCAGCCTCACTGCTGAGTCCGTGTCCCGGGTGTGTGTAGGCTGTACAGTGATCTCCCAACTCCGTGCAGCCAGTGGCCTGTGCTCCCCACTGCCATTCTGGAGCTTCCACATTTATTTATTGACAAAATATGCAGAATTTTAAAATATTGTGTGCAGAATTTTTAATTTGTTGGTGCAGAATTCCCTCAGGAGTACCTTGTTGAACCATTCAGGGAAATACAGATGAAGTTGCGCTGAACTGTGCCTGGAAATTGACAATAGGCTTCGAAGTGGACTGCCAGATGCTGAGCTCTCCACCTACCTTCCTCCCTCTCAACCTCCCTCCCAGCCCAGCTGTGGCTCCCCAGCTGCCTCCTGGAAGGCTCTTGTCAATTTCACTTTCTCCCTGCAGCAGGGCAGCTAGGGTTTGGCCATTTCAATTTTCCTGATGAAAAGCCTTTTTTTTTTCTTTCAACAAAATTGAAATTTTCCTCCAGAAAATTTTGATTTTGTGCAAAGACCATTTTCATTTGGAAAATCATTCTGACAGACAATTCCCAGCCAGCTCTGATCTGTATGGGCTGCCTGTCGAGCTAGCCAGTCTCCTGTAGTGTGTCTCAGAAAGGGTTGGGAAGATGGCAGACAGGATGGTATGGGCTGGGGAACAGGATTCCTTCTCTGTCCCTCTATGATGTTGTGGGGTAGGCAGGCTAGGTGGTCATCCTGAGAGGTGATAGGAGTGGGAATGCCCAATCTCCCCCTAGAAGAAACTCCAAGGGTGAATTCTTAGAGGTGGGAGATGTTATTGGTGAGGGGATATGAGCAAAATGGGGGATGGATCATAGGGACAGGCAGGTGTATGACATGATGGCTGGATGTTTGTGTTGGGAGAATGGGCCTCATTTGCTATGAGGCAAGAGGGGCAGTTGCCCTCCCCGACCTTGGTTTGCCCTTCCTACTTTTCCTGCGTCTATATGCTCCATGCCCCCTCCCAACTGCTCAAAGATATAATATAATCACTTGTTCTGTTCTGTACGCGGACACACCTTTGTCCCCTCCAGAACTGTTTTGAAATGACATCACTGTAGCACTTCCCTACACTGAGGGGAGAATGTAGGTACTCCACCTCCATGAGAGGCAGTAGCTATGTTGACCGGAGAACATAGCTCCCTTGACACAGCGCTGTCTGCATTGGGGTTAGGTTGGTATAATTACGTTGTTCAGAGGTGTGGATGTTATACCGATGTCCATTTATAGTTGAGACCTGGTGTTAGGGGGAAAAAACGGCCATACTTTCTTTGAGCCCTGTAAACCAACAAAAAAGGGCATGAGTCCAATTTTTATAAGCCTTTGAAGATTGTTTTTGAATATCATATAACTGCTTACAAGTATATGAATGGTACCGATTGAAAAGGACTGTGCAGAATGGTACAAGAGGGGATGGAGAACTGAGGGATTACACCAAGCGAAGAAACATTTAGGCTTAATTTCATGAGAAGTCTATTCAATTGTGAGTAATTTTCTAGTGGAAGTGCTGTGAGCCCATCACAAATTAGTCTGGAGAGAGCACTGCGAGGGACAAGTCTGCTTTGCATCTCTAGCTTCTGAGATATTTAGAAGAGGCTTTAATTGTATGAAGGCAGGAGATGTTAAAAATCTGTGCCCATGACATGCCACTCATGATGTGGGTTGGAGATCCTCTCCTTTCCTGTCTGCCTGGTTCATCCCTCAGCCTTCAAAAGGTCTCCTTGTCCAATCTCACTGTATTCTTCAGCAATATGAATGAAAACCTCAAGGATCTGTCTGCACTTCGCAGGCAGCCAGGACACAGGACTCTAGTAAATAGGTACATAAGCGATAACTGGCAATAGCTCTATGTTCAGAGCAATAATCAGCAGTCTGGTGCATTTCCTGTTCCAACATGAACTTGGCTGAATTCCCAGCTCTCAGCATGCAGCCTTGTAGGGCCCCACCCCCTGAAACAAGATGTGTAGAACTGAGAAAAAAGATCTCAGAAGGGGTAAATTTTACTAGCAGCATTGAATGAGTATAATCTGGCCCCTTCTTACTCCACATCACTACCTTGTGCAGGCTTTACACTGCATCCTCTACTCACTTTCCACGGCTCAAAGTTAGTGCAGACCTCTGACTGCTCTTAACACTCCTTTCCCCTGCCCCCCATGTTTACAATAAAAAATTGCTAGACATTCCTGTCGGAGAAAAACACAGTTCTCACTTTCTGGTTGGGTGCAGCAAAGTCAGATACTTTATTTCTCAAGCAATTGCATAGAGGGAGAGAGTGCACTAGGACACAGAGTTTCCCCCTCCTAGGCAGGTCTCTCTGTAAACAATTACAGCAAGCATTTATACCTTTATTACAGACAATAATAAGCAACACTGTACAGACAGTAGCAAGCAACAGCTTCATTTTGTTTATACATAGGTCATCCTGATAACTTATTTTTCTCACTTATTTTGACTCTAGTCCACATTCTATCTTATCTACACAAGGTCGCAACAACTTCTCACACAGTTCTTTCCCACTCGCCTCACACAATCCTCATTTCTATAAATATCATGTTATTAGGGTTACAGCTAGCCTGACTCTTGCTAACAGAGACTGTCATGCATTAAAAACCCCTTCAAATCCCTGTCAGTTCTTTCTCTACTTCCACCCCCCCCGCCACTTTTGTACTTCTCGTACAACAAATATTCTCAAACCTCTATTTGCATTAAGCCATGGATTTCAGATTCTATATCAGATGTTTCAACCTTAGGGGTTTTAATTGGATGTAATGACAATGCATGATTAGCCTGGACATGAAAGGTATTACTATTATCATGTCCTTTACAACAACAACATGATCCTAAACTAAATAACAACAATAAAAAAATAACATTCCCATAATAATAATATGATGGAGTTGTTGTACAGTTTTAGTCACAAAGCACAATACATCATACTTAGTACATAAAGTAGACACTCTATAAGATGTATGAAAGGCATTCTTTTCAACTTGATATATACTTTGAAGCATATGAATTTGCCCTCGTAATTCAGAGATTCTTTGAACCTCTGATAACAATGAAAGCAAATCTTGAAACCGATCAGGTTCTAAACTAGTCCAATTAAAGGGTATCTGGAACCTAAGGGCTACTTGTAAAATTCTATCCGCAGGCTAGTAGATAATACTGCCTACAGCAGTAGTGAGATTAAAATGTATATCTCGCAACATGGTGGTTTTAACATACACACAGCTATCATTAGCTTGAAAAAGTAGGTGTCTTATCAGGGTAGTTCCTTGTCCCCTACCCTCCCAACAAACATTGTCATGAACAGTGACAACTTCCCCTGGCTTCAGTTTACGTATACACTGAAGCTGTGGGGGTTCTAATGGCCAAAATGTCCATTGACTCCCTAACCCCATCCAAATGTCGGGTGTAATCCCAGGAGCACTGACTAAAATTGATTAGGCGTGCCAAGTAGTCTAATTTTCCAGATATCTCGGTGTATCACCCAATCCCACATGCATCCTCCCCATGGACCTGGCAGGATTCGGTATGTGGGAGCCCACACCCCTCTAAGGAAGGAGCACTGGGGAATGTCCGCACTTCCACCCAGATAGTCTCACAGTATGTCTCCATGGCCACAGATCAGATGGTACTCCTGATGTGTCTGTAAGGGCAGTGGGCCAAGCCTGGTGCTCAAGATCATTCCGAATGGCCATCAGCTGGTCATTCAGGAAATCCTGAATTTCTGAACATGCTAGATCCCACTGCAATGCCTTCCCAGCCTCAGTGATATTCAATACCATCTCTGTCAGCAACTTCTGGGTCATAGAACTAAGGGCGGATATAACATGTAACTCACCAACTCCAGCCTGTACTTGGGTTAGCTGTGCCCCAGAAATAAGGCCAGCGGCCTTCTCTAGTTGCCCCAATTTCTCATCATGTTTTTGGCTTTTAAGAATATTCCAAATGGCTGCTGCACTATTGGCCCCATCCCATAGGGATCCGGTCAAGTCTCTCTTCTTTCTAGAGGAAATAACCCAGGCCCTCTGTTGTGCTAATCTAATGGCAGCTCCCTGTGAGCAATTTGGGTATGTAGAGGTGATCTGGAAACTGGATAAGGGCAATGTAAATTTGACAGTCCCTAGTGTAGTATTAATCACAGTCCATCAATATCCTAATACATCTCTCTTTGGTGTAGTACTATATCACATCTGTTATTTAACTATCCTCAGGTACTTTCAAGAGGCATTAATATTAATAGCATAGGAGGGGGTGTATTGCAATAAGGTACAGGTTACATTATTAGTCACTGGAATAATTTCTATACAGGTGAAATTTTCTGTGGCAGAACAAACTCTTTGGGTATTCATTTGATTACTCACTAATTGGGTGACCAAATAACAATAACGGCCTCTTTCATGTAACACATTGCAAACTCCAGGAACAGCCATCATATCTACTTCACTATGGAACCCATCAATTTCAATTACAGATTCTTGGGGTTTATTTGTAGTGATATCATATACTTTTATCTCCTCTGACCAGTCTTTTCCCACTCAATTGTTTGCTTATATGGGACATCCTGAACTTTAAAAATATTTTTTCTTTCTTTTTTTCCCAATCTTTAAATAAATCACTAAAGTGTGAAGGCCTTGGCCATTGGTTTTATCAAATATATGGCATTGTCTGTATTTGGATGTATTACAGGGGTAATAGTGTAATGGAGGAGATGGCAGGGGCAGTGGCAACAAGGTGCCTTTGGTACTTGTCATTTAAAATCCAATTAGAGAGGACAATATATGCTGAAGGATTTATCCAAACCACAGGGCGCAGCCTGTAGAATAAACCCCAACATCCAATCAATACCACATTCCCAAGCATGGGTCCCACAATTTTTTTCCTGCCAGTGTATAAATCTTAGTTTCTTCACCAGGGTCAGTTCTTAATGTCTTTTGTAGTCAGGAATTCCTGGACTTTGGCAATTTCAGTGGAACAAGTGTTCCTTCTTCTTTCCTGAAGCAATCTTGGTTCAGCATCATACAGGGGAGAGGTTACCAGCACATTACCCTGTAATGGTTTTGCTTCTTCTAGAAAAATCCAAAGGCACAGTAGGTCTGTCAGTGGACAAGGGAGAGGTTACTAGCACTTCACCTTGTCCTTTTTCCCTGCTGTCCAGAAGGCACAGCAGAGCTAGAAGGAGAAATAGGCCAATCATCAGTAGGAAAATCCTCCCGAGGTGGAGGGGTCTTTTTGCAGTGAGAAGCATGGGTCCAGGCAGGTAGTCCTTGGCACTTCACGACAGTGTTGGTGGTTAACAGGACTTGAAAAGGGCCCTTCCAGTGTGGAGCCAGAGCAGTCTTTCGCTGATGGACCTTTACATAGATCCAGTCTCCTGGTTCCAAGGAGTGGTAGGGCTGCTAGGGTCTTTGGCATGGGCAGCTCTAGGCACCAGCAAAGCAAGCACGTGGTTGGGGCAGCCCATTTGCAGGGGTGGCAGGGATCGAGCTGAGAACCAACAGGCGGCTCTGCGAGCTGTAGTTCCTTGGTTAGCTCCCTGCCTATAGAGCCAGCCCTGGAGCAGGGAAAGAACTACATTTCCCAGCATTCCCTTGGCCACTACGAACTGGAAAGGAATGGGGGGGACCTCATGCTGCAGCCTGCTGTGAATGGAGAGCTGCACTGTGAAGGGTAGGGATACCATATTTTAACATTCAAAAAATAGGACACTCCACAGGGAGGGAGGGTAGCCCCACCCTGCCACCATCCACTCCCTCCGACTGCCCCGCACAGAAACCCCAACCCATCCAACCCTCCCTGTCCTCTGACCACCCCCTCCCAGGACCCCTGCCCCTAACTGCCCCCCAGGACCCCACCCCCTATCTAAGCACCACTGGCCCTTGTCCCCTGATTGACCCCTGCCCCTAACTGTCCCCCAGGACCCCACCACCTTTCTATGCCTCCCTTCTCCTTGTCCCCAACTTCCCTCCTGAGACCCCCAACTTCCCCAGGACCTAACCCCCTACCTGTCCCCTGACAAACCCCTGGGACTCCCATGCCTATCCAACCACTGCCTGTCCCCTGAGTGCCCCCCCGAACTCCTGACCCATCTAACCCCCCTTCTCCCTGCCCCTGACTGCCCTCCCGAACCTCTGCTCCATCCAACCCCCCCACTCCCTGTCCCTTGACTGCCCCCCCGGAACCTCCGACCCCTTCTCCAACCTCCCAGCCCCCTTACCGTGCCACTCAGACCAGTGTGTCTGGCTCCGCGCAGTGTCAGACAAGCTGCTGCATACATGCTGCCGTGCTCCCCCATGGAGCCACAGCCCCACCCCACCCCACCTCAGCACCTGCCTTCCAGATTTGAACACGTCAACATTCAGGAGTGCTCAAGCTCAGTTTGGGCAGCTGTTACTTCATTTCTCCCAAATCAAATATACTGATCCAATGTAACTTGCTGTAGAAAAAGTAGGATAAAATTGAGCAAGAAATGCTTTCCAGTGGTTATTAGGACTGGAATTGCTATTTTCAACAGCCATTGCCTTTTTTGTTTGTTTGTTTGTTTAAAAGGAAGACAGTGATATTGCATTGGCAAATTCCCCATAGAAAGAAAGAGTGGAACAAAAGAATAATAAGGACATCTCAACTTTTCCTCATTTATGTAGGACAGTCTTATAATATGCATCCAGATATCCTCCAATCACACAAGCTGAAAATTGTTCCACTTTACTGCAGTTCTGTAACCATATGGGAACCAATCCTGTCTGTGTTCTGTGCACATCCAAAATTCCTGCTGAATGACCTGCCCTGGGAGCGAGTTACCAGTGACCCAGGGCTGGGGCGGAAGGAGGGTGCAGGTGGGGGTGGGGAGAGCCCAGGGCTGGGGCGGCAGGAGGTGTGTGTGTGGGGGGCAATGGTGGGGGGAGAAGGGGGAGCCCATAGCTGCGGTGGCAGGGGGTGTGGGTGCAGGGGGAGAGCCCAGGGCTGAGGCAGCAGAGGGGATGCGGCGAAGAGCCCAGGGCTGGGACGGGGGGCAGCCAAAAATTTTGTTGCTTGGGGCGGTGAAAAACCTAGAGCCGGCCCTGGTCTTTGGGTAGCGCTTCTATACCTGTGAGAAAAGAAACCTAACACATTTCATTAATGCATGGCAGTGTTTTGCAGATTTTACAGCTGCTTGGGCACATTCAAGCCCACCCCCCCCCTTTCTTGGTTATCAGCCAAGTCAAGCTGTGAGCAGTGTCCTTGAATCGGTCCAGCGTCTTATATTTGGACTGAGCTTGCTAGCTATTTTTTTCCCAGTTAATTCATTCTGATCTTTTTCCTTCTCCCCTTCTTGGCTTCTTTTAGCCTACAAAGGAAACTTCCACTCTTCACTCATACACCTTTTCCCAACCATGAACACATACACATTGCCGTTTGTGACGTTATTGATATAAATTGGGACCATATAGAACATGGGTTGCAACCAAGGTCCCGTAGTGGCACCAAATCTTAGGTAAAGGGGGTCATATAAGGTGTCTAAGACCAGGTTATGGGTTGCTGATTATGATTATGCTGTCTGTGTGCATGTATCATTTTTAGTTGAAGTTATGTATATTGGCTCTATACTGTCTGTATTTCAAGTTGGTGATGTGCTTCTGGGTGATATCCCAGACAAGTTGGTGTTAGCCCTGCCTAGCCTGCTTGATGGCCCATTAAGGACCATCAGCTACACAATTGACCCATGGAGAGAAGGCAGACACGCCTTGTGACTCAGCAAAGTATGCAGGGACTGGCCCATGTGACTCCAGACTCCATTTTGCTGTAATTTTCCACAGTAAGGACAAAGAGATTCTTGCACCTGGAAAAGCATATATAAGGCTAATGCCTCATCTCCATCTTGTCTTCAATCCTGCTTCTTACCTCTGGAGGGACTTTGCTACCAACTGAAGCTGTGCACAAAGGACTGATGACCCATCCCAGCGGGGGATGTACTCCAGAGATTTGATTTGAACCTGCAGTTTACTCCATCACTGCTGCAAGCCTGAACTAAGAACTTTGCCATTACTGTATGTAATTGATTCCATTTAACCAATTCTACCTCTCATCTCTACCTTTTTCCCTTTGTAAATAAACCTTTAGATTTTAGATTCTAAAGGATTGGCAACAGCGTGATTTGTGGGTAAGATCTGATGTGTATATTGACCTGGGTCTGGGGCTTGGTCCTTTGGGATCGAGAGAACCTTTTTCTTTTATTGGGGTGTTGGTTTTCATAACCATTCATCCCCAGGACGAGTGCACTGGTGGTGATACTGGGAGAC
Organism: Mauremys reevesii; assembly: GCF_016161935.1. NCBI lineage: Eukaryota > Metazoa > Chordata > Testudines > Geoemydidae > Mauremys > Mauremys reevesii. The sequence continues at coordinate 11,824,030 of NC_052646.1, read as the reverse complement.
TGGAGCGTCTAAGGAAATTGCTTGTTTGACTTGTGGTTAGCCAGTGGGGTAAGGCTGAAGTCCTCTTTGTCTGGCTGGTTTGGTTTGCCTTAGAGGTGGAAAAACCCCAGCCTAGGGCTGTGACTGCCTTGATTGAGCAATTGGTCCTGATTTGGCACTCTCAGTTGGGTCCCGCCAGAACCGCATCGTCACAGTGGCGTAGTCGTGCTTGGATCCACAGAACCAGGTCAATTAAGCTTTGGGTCAGAACCCCACGCTATCCGAATTCGAAATTTGGGATTGAGAGTTTGGTGGGTTAAAGATCAGTGACCATGAGACGGAAAGCATCAGCAAAAGCAATGAAACTGCAAGCCTTGAGAGACAGCCTGCAGTTTGAACATGAGAAAAAACTGTCAGAAATTCGAATGGAAGAGAAGCAAGCCTTGGCCCAGCTGGAGAAAGAGGCTGCTGAGAGAAAGAAAGAGGCTGCTGAGAGAGAAGAAAAAGCTCGGAAGGGGCGTCTGGAGCTGCTGGCTGCTGAGGAGAAAACTCGACAGATGCAACAAGAAACTGCTAGACTCCAGCTCCAAAAAAGCAAGGGAAGAACAGCAGAAATTGTATCCTCTTGAAAGTCCAGTTTGTAACAATGTTGGTATGTTGTATAACTCTGAGCAGTTGTCTGGGGGTAACCAAATGTACCCCAACAATGCCACCTTTTATGTCAATGCTGTTACTGTGTGTTCAGTAGAGGGTGGCCCCATAAATTGTGCCAGTGCTATGTATGGGAGTGGTAATGGAAAATTCATAGAGAGTGTAAAAGTGAATGGTAAAAGCTGTTTAGGGCAAATTATGGCTTCTAACATCACTCTTGTTAAAGCAGATCTGGTCAAAGAGGAAGATTATTTACCAAATCAAAGTGTGAATGTTGTGATCCTCTATGAGTTTACTGTCCATGTGCCTTTAGCCAGAATCTACCTCGAATGGAATGGGGCTCAGCATGAAGTGATAGCTGGCATCAGGAAGTTATTGCCTAAAGATCTTTTAATTGGGGAAAATGTTAAAGCTTTGTTCAGTCCAGGTAGCCAGTCACAGGACAGGAATGATCTTAAACCTGTGTCTATTGTTGGCAATGATTTGCCTGAGGTGGGTTGCTCCAAAGGTTTATCTGTGCCAGAAAGCAGTGTGTCTGTGAGTGGAGTTTCTGAAGGTCTGTCTGATGTCTCGGAAGGAAATCTGAAGTTAGATCAAGTGCAGAAAGATCTCATTGGTGAGGAAAATGTTTCTCAGGAGCAAATTAAAGTAAATGGTCAGGTGAAAGCCCTAACTGAGGAGGGAGAGGGTAAATTTGTAATGGATTGTTGGCTAGTGCAGCTTGTAAAAGTGAACCTGAAATGGGTAACTGTGATTTGCTGGAAGTAGCTCAGTGTAGTGAAAAAAGCAGCAGCTTATCTGTTGGGAGTGGCAATGTGCCTGGTAGGGAAAGTTTGGAGGAGCCTAGGCAGCCTTGTGAGATTATGGCTTTGTCTAATCAGCAGTTTGGGAAGACAGGGATAGTGGAAAATGAATGTCCCTATCCCTTACCTGTTTCCTGTGTGGAGAAATGTGACAGTGAAGGGAATGTGCCTATGTCTGTCAGGGGTATTGACTTGCCTATGGAGGAAGTTACCCCATTCTCCAAGCAGTTGTCTGTGAACAGCCCTGTGTGCTGGGACAAGGGAAATGAGATCCCAAGCTGTGTCTCTGGCTCTTCTGTGTCTGTAGAGCAGACAGAAGGTGCCTTTCAGCCTGTGATGGTTGAGGGTGATTCAGTTGTCTCGGAGTTGGTTGTAAATACAGCTAAAGCCCAGGAAGGGAATGGTCCTAAGTTTGTGTCTGCTGGGGAGAATGGCACTGTGACTAGGTTGCATCCAGTTAGTGTCTTAGCAAAATCCCAGAGAACAGACAATTCTGGTGCTTGTAATTTGCCAGTTGCTAATGTGTGGTTGGAAAAAGGTGCAGCAACTCTGTCTGATCAGGGTAATACCCTATCCAGGGCACAAGGAGAGCATGAAGGTGATTTAATTGTGTTACCTACTGACAGTTGGACAACTTGTGGCAAGAAGGAAAAGATTCCTGAACTTGTTCATGGCCAAGGGAAGGAGAATGCTTCTAACCTGTTATCTAGAAAGTCTATAAGTTTGCCTGAAAGGGGATTGTGTAGAGATCTGCCTGATGGGCCAGAGGTGATTCTGAATGTAAGTGAGACCCAGCAAGAGTCTGTGGTTGCTCAGGAAAGTGTTCCTTTAAAGCGAGCCCTAGGTGAAGCGGGGAAGAGAAGAATTTCTCAGAGGGGTGAATTGCTGCTTAGAGAAGCTCATAGGGAAAGAAATCCTCATGGCAATTTGTGCAAGCAGTTTACTACATCTAAAGGGTGTGAAAGTGATTTAATCAAGGAAGTTTCAGTTCCTAACAGCCAGAAATTTTCTGTTGTAAATGGATCCACTGACTTTCCTTTTGAGCGATCCACTGTGGGCAGCTTTGAAAGGGTCTCAGGTGGAGTAGAAGCTGTTAACAAAGTTGAGCAGCTCTATAACCACGAGGCTGTGTGTGGCCAGCTTGCTAGGAAGACAATGGTGTTGGAACAGGAATATCTCCATGCTGATTCTGTGAGTGAGCAGTCTGTGCTTCAGGATCTGAGGACAGATTCAGTTACTGGTGTTTCAAAGCAGAACAGTTTTATGGCTGAATGCTTAAGACTGCAGGGGAGAGCATGCCAGCTCTCACCCTCAGACCCTTTGGATTTGTGTGGTATCTCTGTAAGACAGAGTCCAGCCTTGGAATTGGTAGCAGCTAAGAAGTTAAAAGCTAGTGTTTGTGTTAATGCAAATTACCTGGCTGGCAGGGAGAAGAAAGACTTGCTAATAGCTGTTAGCAAACAGAGCCCACCCCATCAGCCAGTGAATTCTGTTAAGCAAGAGAAATCAGGGTTAAATCCTGCAGGACAAGGAGGAAAGAAACAACTGAACTTTGCAAAGGGAAGCCACAGGTTAACCCTAAAATGCCCAAACCCCAATGGTATTGAGCCAAAGGTGTGGTGTGACAAACATGATTGTAGATGGACACTTGCAATAAATTTGTTGTTATTGCTAATGGTAATGTTTGTTACTAATGTGTTGCTATTACTAAGAAAGGTAAAAATGTGCAATGTGCCTAATCTTGTGGAAAATCCCTTAAACATGTTGAGAGTAATGCATGAAGACATACTTTATGTTAAAAGGCCGTGTTATACTAATGTTTCACTGTTAATGCCTGTAGACAATCTTGGAACTTTTCATAGAAGAAAAGACACTCCAGACCTAACGTGCTGTATAAAAAGGGAAACTAAGGCACACTACCAAATTGATTTTATGGCTAAATGCCAAGATTCCTGTACTATAAACATTAATATCTATCTTAACTTGATGTTAATTGGGCTCCAAACATTTGCCAAAATTTGTATGGATAAAGTAGCTCTGTTCTTTAGCTCTTGGCAAGATCACATGAAACATACAGGAACCCTGCTGCAAAAGCAGATCCAATCCGCTGTTGTTCAGACCAGGTTTTACCTTAAGTTTGTAAAGAGATTCAATCATGTTATTGAACAGGACTTTGATAAACCATTTCTGGTATACGCTGGTATGGCCTCTAGCCCAACACTAGCTGTAGTGAGACAGACCCAAGGAAAGGGGGCTTTTGGGATGCAGTCAGTGATGTTTGTGACATCCCTTCCTGCATCAATTTTGCGTTGGGGGTGTGACGTTATTGATATAAATTGGGACCATATAGAACATGGGTTGCAACCAAGGTCCCGTAGTGGCACCAAATCTTAGGTAAAGGGGGTCATATAAGGTGTCTAAGACCAGGTTATGGGTTGCTGATTATGATTATGCTGTCTGTGTGCATGTATCATTTTTAGTTGAAGTTATGTATATTGGCTCTATACTGTCTGTATTTCAAGTTGGTGATGTGCTTCTGGGTGATATCCCAGACAAGTTGGTGTTAGCCCTGCCTAGCCTGCTTGATGGCCCATTAAGGACCATCAGCTACACAATTGACCCATGGAGAGAAGGCAGACACGCCTTGTGACTCAGCAAAGTATGCAGGGACTGGCCCATGTGACTCCAGACTCCATTTTGCTGTAATTTTCTACAGTAAGGACAAAGAGATTCTTGCACCTGGAAAAGCATATATAAGGCTAATGCCTCATCTCCATCTTGTCTTCAATCCTGCTTCTTACCTCTGGAGGGACTTTGCTACCAACTGAAGCTGTGCACAAAGGACTGATGACCCATCCCAGCGGGGGATGTACTCCAGAGATTTGATTTGAACCTGCAGTTTACTCCATCACTGCTGCAAGCCTGAACTAAGAACTTTGCCATTACTGTATGTAATTGATTCCATTTAACCAATTCTACCTCTCATCTCTACCTTTTTCCCTTTGTAAATAAACCTTTAGATTTTAGATTCTAAAGGATTGGCAACAGCGTGATTTGTGGGTAAGATCTGATGTGTATATTGACCTGGGTCTGGGGCTTGGTCCTTTGGGATCGAGAGAACCTTTTTCTTTTATTGGGGTGTTGGTTTTCATAACCATTCATCCCCAGGACGAGTGCACTGGTGGTGATACTGGGAGACTGGAGCGTCTAAGGAAATTGCTTGTTTGACTTGTGGTTAGCCAGTGGGGTAAGGCTGAAGTCCTCTTTGTCTGGCTGGTTTGGTTTGCCTTAGAGGTGGAAAAACCCCAGCCTAGGGCTGTGACTGCCCTGTTTGAGCAATTGGTCCTGATGTGGCACTCTCAGTTGGGTCCCGCCAGAACCGCATTGTCACACCGTTATACAGTACATTAGTCTTATTATTCAATGTATGCCACATACACCCTTCCAGTAAAATAACTTTATTACAGAGCTTTGGAGCAACAAGCGAGGACGAGCACACCCACTTTTGAGGAGTCCACTCAGTACAACCTCTGGTGTCCAATAGCTTCCCTTCCTCCCCAGCCCTCTGGCTAGAAAGGTAGCCAGAAGGACCCCATATGCAATATGGGGAGTGGGTTGACTTTTCATGCCCTTGCTTCCAAAAACTGTTGGTATGCACATTTAACAACATTTTTTCAATTAAAAGATCTGGCCAATGAAGTTTCTTTTTCTTACTTATACTAAAGTCTAATACATTTGCTTATCACATTTTCCCGATTTAGCCAAACACTTTGTATTTCAAGTTGAATAAAACAAGTATCTACATTTTAAATTAACCCTTCTGTTTGATTTTAAACTAGACTATCCTATGAAAATATTAAACACAACAATTCTGGCCACGAGACAAACATCACAAGACAGGACATAGAACACAGAACATAGTTCCTATTGTGCCAGTAAATGCATGGTATGTTGAATGCTGTTCAGCTAGCATCAGTTTTCTCTGATTATCTGAAAGACAAAAGAACAGAGGTCTACCCCTTCTGGGTACTCTGTCATTGCTTAAAATATACAAATACCCTTGTTGATTTCAAGCAAAACAGAGGAATTACCCCATATTGTCTTGTATTTGTTTCATAGGCAGGCCAGGTTTCAGTGGTTTCTACCTTATCAGTTAGATAATTTGCATTAATAGAGATGCTTTCTGGCTTGCTTCTGGATCCAAAGCTATCCACAGCTTAAAGATTCTTACTTAAAAAGGGACACAATTTACTTTACCAGAATTTTGATTGCCTTTTACTTCTAACTCCAGCTTTCAAACACACAGTGACCTGAAAGAAAACATCACTACTTATTGTAGCCCCTTAGAGCCTATTACGGTTTTAATTACATAGCACTGTATACATTTCTTTAGCTAATTTGACTAAATTGTTCATAGCCAAATGATTGCAATCAAATAATTTCTTTGCCTGGATTTATTTACAAAACATTTCAAAGACAGCAAGAACTTTCCTCTTTAGCATTTTTACAAAGTTCAACTGCTGTTCCCTCCAGCAACTACAGAGTTAACTTCTCACTCTTTCCTTAAATCACTTGCTTGTCTCCCAACAGCCACTTTATATCAACTCAAATCACCATTTCAAATATTGTCCTGGGTATTTGAAATCCCCATGTTTATACTTACTTACTCTTTTCCTTCCACTATGCCCTCAAAATTTCCAACCTATTTTCCAATCTCTCTATCTCAGGGGTAGGCAACCTATGGCACGGGTGCCGACGGCGGCACGCGAGCTGATTTTCATGGCACTCACACTGCCTGAGTCCTGACCACTGGTCTCTGCATTTTATTTAATTTTAAATGAAGCTTCTTAAACATTTTAAAAACCTTATTTACTTTACATACAACAATAGTTAGTTATATATTATAGACTTATAGAAAGAGACCTTCTAAGAACTTTAAAATGTATTACTGACACACAAAACCTTAAATTAGAGTGAATGAATGAAGACTCAGCACACCACTTCTTAAAGGTTGCCAACCCCTGCTCTATCTGTTGCCTGTCTGCTTGGGCCCGATCCTGCTTTCCTCGCTGAACCGTCCCTTCCAGGGGCACCGGTTTGTTCCACTACCAATTTAGCTAGGAGGGTGGGCTTCTCAACTAGCCCCCACTCTTCCTAGTCTCTTCCCTTAAACATTCTTACTCACAAGGCTTGCCACCTGGGCAAAAATGCATGGCACATGGGCATTTAACTATTCAATTTCCTCTTGTGGCAAACACACTGCTGTTACAGCGTATGCTGAGCACAAATGGTTAAATTTTGCAAGTCTCTGAAGGACCGGTACTTGCTTAGCCAGTGCTTCCTTTTCTGCCTGGAAGTCCTATCTCAAGGCCTGCATCTTGCCCTGGGCATAGGTTTGAGTTGCTGCCTGGTTCATAATGTATGCTCTTAATTGCTCAGTTCTAGTTATCAAGTACACATCTCTTCCCTTTTCTCCAACTTCTCTATTGCCCAGTCCTTCTATGACTGGGGGTATATTCACCTGACACCCTTCCCGGTCAACTGGGGTGGAGAGAGGAATGCTAAAGCCCTCTCTGGTTCTCAGACTTAGGCTACCGCGGCAGCGCTTTGAAGCGCTAAGTGTAGTCAAAGCGCCAGCGCTGGGAGAGAGCTCTCCCAGCGCTGTCCATACTCCACCTCCCTGTGGGGAATAACGTACAGTGCTGGGAGCCGCGCTCCCACCGCTGGGGCTTTGACCACACTGGCACTTTACAGCGCCGCAATTTGCAGCGCTGGAGAGGGTGTGTTTTCACACTCTGCTGCAGCGCTGCAAATTTGCAAGTGTAGCCATGGCCTTACTGCGGCTGAGAGTGGGCACACCTTTAATCATTCAGTCCTCAACATATAACACCAACAATATCAAGCAAAGCAAACATTAAAATAACAAGGGCAAAACAAAAGATGGTGTGAATTCTGCAGGGCTCCCCCCTTTTCAATTGCCCACCAACTGTGACAAATTGCTGTTACCAATCTATCCCTCGTGTCAGGTGATCAGGCTGACACCGCAGGATCGTTGGGGGAAGATAAAGAAAACACACCATATGACTGAATTTAAAGCTTCATTAATAAAATAAAACAACAGAGAGTGTTGGGAACGCTCCCACATCACTCAGGGAAAAAAACATTAATGCCAAGCCTAAGCCACTTTCATACTCACACACATACGTCCAAACTGGCCACGTCTGTGTATAACGTTCAGAGAAGGAGGAGAGGTGGACGGGAGATTATCCTGTATACAGCTTGTCCAGAATTTGGGAGGGCTGTTCTTTTACACTCTGGGATCTCCTGCGGCGTCTCTTTCAGAGATTCCAGTCCAGGTCAACTGCCTGTGGCTTCTTCAGCATCACCAAACCACACCGGCTCCAGGGTCACAAAGGCAGACTGTTGGATCTCACTGGACAGTTAAGCTTTGCAAATGTAATCTCAGTCCTGTAACTTGTATTGCCTTTGGTTTGCCTCTGTCTATAGTTTTTTTCACAGCCAACTGGGGCCGAAAGCAGTTTTTCTTTGTACTTAGCATGGTCTGCATTGATTCTTGACCTTGAATGCAGAGCAACTTTCTCTTTATCTCTGGGCCAAGCTGAATTTCAAATTAACCCGTTCCTTTCCTCAATAGACAAATTGCTCCCACTGTGTGTCAGAGGCTTTTTTTGGTGATTAAAAGCTCCTCTGAGATGTATGATCTTATCTAGATTGAAGGTACCTTCAAGTGGGCATTGTTTAGGTGGATTTTCACGCATGTAAAGATTCCAGTGTCTCAATACCTGTAGGTTTTAGGACCATAATGTACGTACATGTAATATGCTGGGGTACCCTTAGGGGGTGAGGGAGAATGCTTAGACTGTCTCCCACCCATTTTCCAATCACACACAGGGAAAACACCCTGCTTGCTAGTGGCTGATAAACTAAGGATCTCACCCTACAGGGCACTCACACAGGAGAGGCACACGGAGAAAAGGAGGAGGAGGGAAGATCTGTTCACACACTCCTAGACCCAGGTAGCTTCCTCGCCGGACGATGCCAGACCGAGTCAGCCCACTGTGGGCTGGATCTTCTAAAGCAAGCAGGGTAACTCCAGAATCTGTAGAATATTTCTGGTCACAAGCTATTGCTTTGCAGAATACTCTGGGCGTCTTCCGGCAACTCTCATTTACACTGTGTACACCCGCCCCCCCCCAAAGCCTCTGTTTCTAAATACCATGATGCATCTGTACCTTATGTCCGGACTCAATACACTTTCCCTTATGAGGCGGTAACAACCCCTCTTGAGGTGGTAAAAACCCCTCAGCACCGGTGCATATGTAATGCATTTCCCTTATGCATTAACCTTATTGGGTGCAGCCAAACTAACAGTTCCCCAGTACTGCATACAACTACCTTATTGGGGGTGGCAAAACTAAGTCCCCAGTACCACTTCAAACTAACCTTACTGGGGGTGGCAAAACAGTTCCCCAGTACCGCTTTGCATTTGATCTTGCTGCACAGTCAATAAGTTCAGATGGCGTAAGCCCAACAGGGACAATTTTCCTCCAATACCCCAATAGAGATTTCAAAAGGTCTCATACCTCTCTTGTGGTGCCATGGGGTTCAAAGGGGAACAATCCGCAGCAGCTGCCGTTGTCTCAGTAGGCGTTGCCATCCTGGACGAGCCCCCAAATTGTCAGAGAAAAACACAGTTCTCACTTTCTGGTTGGGTGCAGCAAAGTCAGATACTTTATTTCTCAGGCAATTGCATAGAGGGAGAGAGTGCACTAGGACACAGGGTTTCCCCCTCCTTAGGCAGGTCTCTCTACAGGTAAACAATTACAGCAAGCATTTATACCTTTATTACAGACAATAATAAGCAACACTGTACAGACAGTAGCAAGCAACAGCTGCATTCTGTTTATACATAGGTCATCCTGATAACTTATTTTTCTCACTTATTTTGACTCTAGTCCACATTCTATCTTATCTACACAAGGTTGCAACAACTTCTCACACAGTTCTTTCCCACTCGCCTCACACAATCCTCGCTTCTACAAATCTCGTTTTATTAGGGTTACAGTCAGCCTGACTCTTGCTAACAGAGACTGTCATGCATTAAAAACCCCTTCAAATCCCTGTCAGTTCTTTTTCTACTTCCACATTCCCTTTCATCCCTCTTCACTTGTGCACAGCTTTCCCTAACTATCCCCACACCTGGCTCGATTCTGACCTTACACCATCCCCAACACCCTATGGCCCACCCCACTTCCTGAGCCTGCAGTGTCCTCGTTAACCCTAACATACCAAGGCATCACTCCTCCATGTCCTGATCCTTTTCTGAACTTTCTCCTCATCTTGCCCCATTGGGTTGATCTCCATGCCTCCAAACCAACTTGCACATGCTGGCCCTATACTGACCTTGCTTATCTCCATGCCTTGCCCCAGGTTCTGATTCTATACCTAGACTTTTGTTACCTCCCTAAACTCTTCAGTACATCACAGAGGATTACAAGGGTGTGTGTCTCATGAGCAATGACAGAGGGAAAGTAAAAGTCCCTTCTCTATTGATTACGTTGTTCATGCACACCACTGTGCTTTGTTGGACAAACATCAGGGGTAGGGTGTGTGTGTGTGTGGGGGGGGGGGGGAGTATTTACATCACTGACTTGTACAATATGAGAAATGCCAGACATTGGATAGAAGGGTTCCAGTGTTGCTGTATCTGTGTTGGCCCCAGGATATCAGAGAAACAAGGTGGGTGAGGTCATATTGTTGATTGAACCAACTTTTATTTTTCTATAGCTCTTGACCATGGTGTTATAACCTGTTCATATGTGTATATGTGCCATATATGCCCTTTACTGAATTACTTTTGTTTGTGTGACTGAGTCATCCACTGGGAAGCAGGAGGATACTGATATATGATAGAAATTCCCATTGATCTCAGGTAAAGGTCTGTGGTTTGGGAAAGTTTTATAGCTGCAAGTGTGCATAGCAGAAGACTACATGGTATAAGTCTGTAGCTATTCAGTATAAGATTCTACTCAAGGTTCTAGTTTTTTTAGGAAAAGACAGAACCACAGCTATGACCACTTGAATCTATTAAAAATAGATCTATTGAATCTATTAAAATCTTTTCTTGCTCAAGAAGTGGTGTTAACTGATGTCCTCACAGGATAGTACCTTGGATAATTATATTTTTTCTACCTAAAATTCCTCTTGTAATAACAATTGTTGTTTTTCACTTTTCCTCCCTGAAATTTTATGGGAAGCTGGAATTCTACCAGAAGGACATGTCCATGGATGCAGACACAGAACTCTTGGAAAAGATTAGTCTGAACAAATCTGCTTCCGAGATGGGGGAGGAAAAAGAAAAAGGTCAGTAATTCCAAAGGGGCTGTAATCTCCAGAGACTTTTCCTACTGAAGAGCCACAGACCAGTGACTAGCAAAGGGACACAGTTTGAGATGAAGTTAATAGGACAAGAAAGAGATCTTGGTAAGCACATGGTAAAAAAGTGAATAAAAATGCATTTAAACTATTCAATACCAGTGTAGGTTAAGAAAAAAGAGAGGTTAAAAGAAAAAAGAGGATAAGAAAAGAGAAAAGAGAGCCCCCTTTGCAAAGGACAAAGATAAAGAGTACATGGTTGAATCAGAAAGAGAGAGAGAGACAGAGAATGAGAGCGAGAGAGAGAATTCTTACCTTTCCAGTCTTTCTGTAGAATGAGGCAATTTCCCAGTTTCAGACCCTCTCAGGTTTGTTATCACCACCTTTGGTTCGGACCAATCAGAGTTTGTTCTACAACAGCATCATAGAATTCATTTTCCTGAACCAATCCTAGAGTCCCAAGATTTTAAACAAGAGCCATCTCCCTCCTCTTTTCCCTCTTCTCCTCCCCCTCTTTTAACTGTCTTATTCTTATCTAAAGAAACAGACCCCCAGCATTTTTCCCACCATGTAGCTCCTTTACATAGGGGTTTTTATAAAAGTTAAAACCATAAGCTTTTAGTAACACACAATTTTAAAAGTTTTCCCCTAAGTTTTAGACTAACGTGTTATTTTTTAGTAAGCAAAATATGAAACAGGCTTTTGCAGCAAAGCTCCTGTTAGCAAAGCAGCTTCTGTGAGTCAGTGGATCACAGAGAAGGAGTTTGCATCTTTACCTGCTTTTTAACAAACACATGTTAAAGTTACATTAAGTTTTGCAAAGGTATAATTACTTGAAAAGACAAACCTAAGACACATCCCTTTTGTATGTGTTGTAATAAAAAAAGAACAGGCAGAAGCACCCTAGGTTTAAAACCTCAGGTTTTTAGTAACAGACAGTTTATATACCCCTTATTTTGTAAACTAGTGGATTAGAGAGAAGTTTGTTTCTTTCCTCACTTTTTAACAAATAGAGGTGAAAGTCTTGTAAAGGAATAAACACTTGAAAAGACAAGTCTATCTAAAGACACATTTCTTTATTTAGCCCCCTTGGCACAAGTGTTTTAATACAAAAAAAAAAGAGCACGCAGAAACAACCCCTGGTTATAGAAGTAATGTATAGTGACAGAAAAGTTTTAGACTAATGTGGGTTATTTTTTAGTAAGCACAATTTGAAACAGGCTTTTGCAGCAAAGCCATTGTTAGCAAAAACAGCCTCTGTGATCAGAGATAAGAAGGCCAGAAGACCCCAGATTTAAAACCACAGGTCCGTAGTAACAGACAGTATATATTTCCCTTATTTTGTAAACCAGTGGATCAGAGAGAAGAAGTTTGTTTCTTCCCCCACTTTTTAACAAATAGAGGTGAAAGTTATAGTAAGGCTTTTAAGGGAATAAACACTTGAGAAGACAAGCCTATATGAAGACACATTCCTTTTGCATATGTTTTATTTAAAAAAGAGCATCCAGAAGCACCCCAGGCCTAAACCCTGACTAAGAAAAAGTTTTAAAAAGCTTTTTCCTATGTTTTTAGTGAGGACAATTTGAAGGAGCCTTTTTAAGTTACTGGGTTAGAAAAGAAGACAACTCTGAAAAACAAGTCTATCTGAAAACACAAATTTTCATTTAGACCCTTTTGCATAGGTGTTTCAATATAAAATGAGCATGCAGAAACAGCCCCGAGTTAAAAACACAGAAAACGTGTTTATAAAAGTAATGCATAATGATAAATACGTTTCCCCCTGTTTTAAACTAACATGGATTATTTTTTAGTAAGAACACTTCGAAACAGCATGCTTTTTTAGCAAAGCCATTGTCAGCAAAAACAGAGTCTGTGAGTTTGTGGATCAGAGATAAGAAGGCCAGAACATAACAAGAAAGCCCTAGGCCTGCTTTTAAAACAAAATTTTGCCAAATACTTGTATTAGAAAGAATAGTAACTTTAACTGTAAAGAAGCTTACTATATAAAATAAAAACTTTTTAACCATTAAAGCTAAAAGAAGTTAAAGTATGTAGCCAGAGGATTCCCGCCTTTTTTTTCCCCCAGAGAAAAACAAGTAAAAGGGCCCCTGCTCTGCTCTTATCTAAACAACCAGGACCGTCTGTTTTTCTCAACACTGTAATAAAAGCTGACCAACACATAATATAAACAGTTCAAAATGTGTTTTTTAAAGTAATGCTTAAAAAAACCCCTCTTTTCTAAGTTATTAAGTAAACACTTAAAAGACAAACCTACCTAAAGACACAATCCTTTATTTACAGGAGTGTTTCAATTAAAAAAAAAAAAGCATGCAGAAGCACCTCTGGCCTAAACCCTGACTAAGAAAAAGTTTTTAAAAGCTTTTTCCCAATGTTTTTAGTGAGAGCAATTTGAAACAGCCTTTTGAAGGTAGTGGATTAGAAAAGAAGACCCCTTTGAAAAACAGGCTACCTGAAGACACTTTTTTCGTTTAGCCCCATTGGCATAAGTGTTTTAATAAACTGTAAGTATGCAGAAAGAACCCAGTGTTAAAAACACAGAAAACCTGTTTATAAAAGTAATGTATAGTGATAAAAAAGTTTTTCCCTAGGTTTTAGGTTAGCACTGGTCATTTGATCCAAACCAAAGGTGGTGATAACATGCCTGAGAGGGTCTGAAAGTTGCCTCATTCTACAGAAAGACTGGAAAGGTAAGAATTCTCTCTCTCGCTCTCATTCTCTGTCTCTCTCTCTCTCTTTCTGATTCAACCATGTACTCTTTATCTTTGTCCTTTGCAAAGGGGGCTCTCTTTTCTCTTTTTTTATCCTCTTTTTTCTTTTAACCTCTCTTTTTTCTTAACCTACACTGGTATTGAATAGTTTAAATGCATTTTTATTCACTTTTTTACCATGTGCTTACCAAACAGGCTCTGCCTTAGTAAATTCCCTTTTAAACCTAGTTTTCAATATTATTTATTTTTTTTCTTAAACTAAACCTTTACAATCCTCTCTCCTTACTCAATCATATCCAAATAACCTTTCTTTCCTTTTTTCTCTAAATCTTACCCAAACTTTCTTTTTTCATCTTTAAACTCTCTCACTCTATTCTTTCAACCTGTCTCTCAATGTACCCAAGCACAAACACACAGAACACTTCCCCTATTCAAACACACCTGCAATTTTTTTTTCAAAATGGCTGACGGCGCCAAACTTCAGCGCCAACGGAAACAGGGTGGGAAGGCCGGACATAAGCCCAAAATGGGGCATGGAAACCTGTCAAAAATACATGGTGATGAATGCTATTGAGCCATATATTACTACTATTTTAGCAGTTGTCTTCTCATAGGGTACATCCCCCAAGTTTACAGATACATTAAAAATCCCTTGCTGTTGAGCTTGCAATTTCATGTGCCAGTCCCTTTAATATTTTTGGATGCAGATTAGCCAGGACCCTCAATTTGCTCCAATTAAGCTGTTTGAATTTGACTTCCACCTTGGATGTGCTATTTCCACTTCCAAATCCTCATTTCCATTAGCCTTCCTGCCACTAACACTAAGTCCCTCATTACCCTTATTAAAAACTGAGGCAAACTATCCATTTAGTTGTTGGGTCATGTCTAGAATATCTTCAATCTCCACCCCATCCTCAGTGCTTAGCGGCCTCTCTTCTTCTTTCCTTGTTGTCTTTTCATTTATGTGGCTATACAACATTTTACTGTGGGTTTTAATTTCCTTTGCATGGTCCAACTCTGCTTGGTTTTTGGCAGTTCTAACTTTCCCCCTACACTTTCTGACCTCCTATGCTAGCTCAGGGTGTGGAGTGAGTGGAGCCAAGGCTGTTCCCCTCCCTGATCACTCGCATTAGGGGAAAGGCTCAAAGTAAACATGCCCAAGGATTCTAGGTAGCCTGTGCAGGGGCAGATACTATCTGGTACTCATAGAGAAGGAGGCAATAGGAACCTTTTGGAAACTGAGATTTTCCTTATAGGCTTGGATGATTAGTGTCATTTGTGAAAGGTTACCACCAAAGTAACCATCAACCTTACCAAAATACTGATCATTTCAATACTGGCAGAACTTCTGACCACAGTAGAAAATCCATCCCTGCATTGATTACTCTATTAAACAGAGAACACCCAACACACACACACACACGAATGGAAATGGAAAAAAAATGGAAATGTGAATTCCACTCATGTGCTTTACATTGTTTTTCATTTTAGTCTTGGGAAACAACAGCAACCATGCTGCACCATCCCTGATCTCCAGCCTCCAGGAGGAGACCTCTGCTTTGAATACTTACACAGCAGAGGAGGAGAAGAGCAAAACACCTCCAGAGAACAAGGGCCAGATCATTTTTGATGACCACAAAAACCTGAAATGGGTTGAGTGGGAAGGGTCAGTTCCAAGCGGGGCAGTTTCCATCTGGAATGAGGAGGCATCTTGCAGAGAGTATGTCTGTGCAGAGGCAGGATGTTCTGTTGGGTTTTTCAATGAAAGTAAAGGTCCATATTGTTACTATTCCAATGCTGATCAAGAACATCGCACCTCAAACTTCAGAATGTTGGTAAATGAGAATAATGGTGAAGTGCTAGAGTGGAAGAAAGGGTCATTTGGTTCCGTTCCACCAAAGTCCGTTCCAAGCTACCCAGGAGTTAACGTTTTTGTAGGTAGGAATCGTTATGGCTTAGGAAAAGTAGTCCCTAGGTTTGAAGCTTTCTTCTTACCTCACCATGGCAAAGAGAAGTTTTACAAAGAATACGAAGTTCTGACTGTTAACACACCCAAGAAATAGCAAAAGTTCAGTATTTAATAAATAAGGCAAAATTTTCTTACTGGCCAATTCCAATCTTAACATGGTCCAAAATCCTTAACAATTTTCAAAATATAAAAGAAACCACAACCGATGAGCAATGCTGAAAAATTGGTCACCCTACTTGAAATGGAGTGGTTTCGACAAAAGTTCCCATTTTCGATGGGACATCAGTATGTTTTTCATCAGAGATAACTTTTCCATCGTATTGGTGCCAGTCATACCAAGCTGCAAAAACATCCATCTACCTGTGAAATGAATGTCCCCACCATTCATGAATGTGAGATGGTCACGATGGGTACAAAGACGAGGGCTCATATACCCTAACCAGCCACACTCATCCGTACTTATCAAAAGGTAGAAACTCTCAGCAACACCATTCGGGAAACAAGCACCAACATCCACATCTCAGATGTGAATGCTGAGGTGAGACCATGCTAGCCCATAATAAATGCTGAACTGTGTCCAAAAGAGTCTGTAGTTCCAGTATCAGCAGTATGGAAAATAGTAGCTCTACTTTAGGCTTTTTCTTTTCCCAGATTTTAATCTTTCCATGGAATTAGTGTAATAACTTTATTGTTTAACATGTTATTTAGGGTTATTGTTTTCTTTAGATACTGAAGGTTGGGATCAAGACCAGCATACAACCCCCAAGGAACACCTCCTTATCCACTATCTACTTTATTCTCTGTTCTTATGCCCTCAGCTGCCATGTATAATGCTGAACAGCCACAGGAGAGTAAAAAGATGATAAATGTTGTGCATCCGATTTATTTTTCTAGTGTTCGGATGGTTTTTAGCATGCCCATCATTGTAGTATCTAAGGCCTGGTCTACACCACACGTTTAAACCGAATTTAGCAGCGTTAAACCGAATTAACCCTGCACCCGTCCACACAACGAAGCCCTTTATATCAGTATAAAGGGCTCTTAAAACCGATTTCTGTACTCCTCCCTGACGAGGGGAGTAGCGCTGAAATCGGTATTGCCATGTTGGATTAGGGTTAGTGTGGCCGCAATTCGACGGTATTGGCCTCCGGGCGGTATCCCACAGTGCACCATTGTGACCGCTCTGGAAAGCAATCTGAACTCGGATGCACTGGCCAGGTAGACAGGAAAAGCTCTGATCAGCACGGGTGGCGATGCAGTCCCAAATCCAAAAAGAGCTCCAGCATGGACCGTACGGGAGAGACTGGATCTGATCACTGTATGGGGAGACAAATCTGTTCTATCAGAGCTCCGTTACAGAAGATGAAATGCCAAAGCATTTGAAAAAATCTCCAGGCTATGATAGACAGAGGCCACAGCAGGGACTCACAGTGCTTTGTGACAAGCGTAACAGAAAGCCAAAGAATCAAATGGACGCTCGTGGAGGGAAGGAGGGGGGACTGAGGACTCCAGCTATCCCACAGTCCCCGCAGTCTCTGAAAAGCATTTGCATTCTTGGCTGAACTCCCAATTCCTGAAGGGTCAAAAACATTTTCCCGGGTGTTTCAGGGTATATGTCGTCAATTTACCCCCTCCCCCCCCTGAAAGAAAAGAGAAAAAAAAATCATTCTCGCCTTTTTCCAATGTCACCCTATGTCTACTGCATGCTGCTGGCAGATGGGGTGCTGCAGCGCTGAACAGCAGCATCCCCTCCCCTCCCTGGTGACAGACGGTGCAAAATGACTGATATCCGTCCTCATCATCATCCCGTGAGTGCTCCTGGCTGGCCTCAGTGAGGTCGGCCGGGGGAGCCTGGGCAAAAATGGGAATGACTCCCTGTTATTCCTGGCAGATGGTACAGAAGGATTGAAAACCTCATAGCAACTGGAGGCTGAGCGCCTCCCCTCCCCCCCGCCGCTTTCATGTCTAATGAAGATTCTGTACTGCCTGGACTATCATAGCAGCGGGAGGCTGCCTCCCCCTCATTTTATCTCACTAAAAAGTCAGTGTTTCTTATTCCTGCATTCTTTATTACTTCATCACACAAATGGGGGGATACCCTGCCATGGTAGCCCAGGAGGGGTGTGGGAGGAAGGAAGCAATGGGTGGGGTTGTTGCAGGGGCATGCAGGATATCTGGGGCTCTGACCCGGAGCGGCTGTGCTCTCTGGTTCTCTAGTAGACTTGCCCCATATTCTAGGCAGGACTGACTCTATTTTTAGAGAAAACAAAGAAGGGAATGACCTGGGGAGTCATTCCCAGATTTGTCCGTGCACCCCCGGCCAACCTCAACGAGGCCAGCCAGGAGCACCCATGACAGCAGCAGATGGTACAAAAGGATTGATAACCGTCATCGCCAATTTCCAATTGCAGACGGCTATATAGGGCTGGTAACCCTCTCTGCTACCTTGCAAAGGCAAATGAATGCTGCTGTGTAGCACTGCAGTACCGCATCTGTCAGCAGCATCCAGTACACATATGGTGACAGTGACAAAAGGCTAAACAGGCTCCATGGTTGCCATGCTATGGCGTCTGCCAGGGCAATCCAGGGAAAAAGGGCGCGAAATGATTGTCTGCCATTGCTTTCACGGAGGAAGGATTGAGTGATGACATTTACCCAGAATCACCTGCGACACTGTTTTTGCCCCATCATGCATTGGGATCTCAATCCAGAATTCCAATGGGCGGGAGAGACTGCGGGAACTATGGGATAGCTATGGGATAGCTACCCACAGTGCAACGCTCCGGAAATCGACGCTAGCCTCGGTACATGGTCGCACACCGCCGAATTAATGTGCTTATTGTGGCCGCAAGTACTCGACTTTATACAATCTGTTTTTAAAAAACGGTTTCTGTAACATCAGAATAATCCCGTAGTGTAGACATACCCTAAGTGCTGCATAGCTGAATTAATTCTGCATTGTGAGGTCTATTGTCATGGATCCACAGGGCAAGCTGGCCCCTGACCTTTTGTCATGGATCCACAGGATCACTGCTGTGGCCCCTGCTTTGGAACAGTCTCTAGGAGGATCACCTTCAGTGTGCCAGACTCCCTTGGGGTCTCTTCCACCTGGGTCAGCTATGTATCTTCACCACCTCCTTAGACTGGACCTCTGAACCTTCAGCACCCCTGCTTCAGACCCTGAGTTCTGTTCAGTGCCTGAGGGAGACTTGTCCACTCTTCAGGGATCAATGCAACTCACTCAGCATTTTCAGTGACACTAACACAGCATTGTCCAAACAGAAGGGTTTATTAGTCATCTGGAACACAGCGTAGGAAGTCCTTGGGTTTGTGTAGAGAAATGAAGGTGAAAGCATAGCCCAGAGCCCACCCAAGCTGTAATGAAGCCCTTGGTTCTTTCTCTGTCTGACCTCCTTGGCTAGACTCCAGGTGAGAGCACCTTGACTGGCTCCAGCAGCCAACTTTTATCTCATACCTCTCCAGCCCTTTGTTCCTGAGCTGGGGAAAAGCTGCTTGGCTTCTTGCAGAGAGGTGGGGCAATCCATGGTCATTGGTTGCTGGGTTTAAATGTCCTAGCAATTGGATTTGTCATTGTCTTCATGAATTCTCCACTGATATGGGATTGCCAGCCAGTCCCTTTCCAATGATCCATTTAGTCCCAGGCTGCTAGGTGCCTTCAAACCTCTGTGTTAGCCTGCCCCAAGAACAAACGGTCCCTTTCCAGCCAAGTAAGTAAAAAGGGGAAAGTGAGGCACACATAGAACTCAAAAATAGTACAAAAAATTCCCATTTGCTCACACCTTTATATCATCTCTCTAGCAGTGTGCCCCTCTCATGCAGCTTGTTGTGGGACACGACTAAAAGCACCAGTCTCAGATCAGACTGCCAGAAAACAGGATGTGTACCCCAAACTGGTGGGGTACGTAAGTTTTCACTAAGCCAGTAACAAATATGTGCTTCTAAAATACTATGTGTGGCAGAGCTCTGACCTTGCCCCGTGGGTTCTGCAATTCCAGGCTTCAGAGGCTCACTCCACATAGCCCTTCTCTCTCTAGGGCCAGGGATTGAGTCTACTGAGCCCTTTTCATCATAAGCCAGCAAGGAGGTTGATGAGAGAACTCCCACAGTCTCTGTTGCTCCTATGGCCTCATACCAAAACAGTTTAGCCTTCTGTCCTGACAGGGGCCTGTCTTCCCCTCCCAGGGATTGTTCTTGTAGTGGTGGGTTGGGGGGAACCTGGGCCTGCCCTCTACTCTGAGTTCTGGTCCAGGGGCCCTAATGGTAGCAGCTGTTGGCAGCCAACCATTCACTGCCAGAGTTGCTACATTTCCCTGGGCCACTTCCCCACAGCTCTCCTGCTTCTCCCTTCTTCACCCTTAGGGCTCCCTTACCGATGGTTTGAGGGTGTCTTCATTAACCAGCCCTTCAGCCGCACTTCCTCTCCTCTGGCTCCCTGGCGCTTCTTGGCCTGACTGGAGTGAGCCCTTTTATAGCATCAGAGGGGCCTTAATTAGAGTCAGGTGCTTAACAGCCTCAACTGACTCTTAGCAGGTTAATTGGAGTCAGGTGTTCTCATTAGCCTGGAGCAGCCCCTGGTCTGATCACTCAGGGAACAGATGCCTGCTTCTCCAGTGGCCAGTAGTGTATCTCCCGTCTACTCCTCTGCTGTAGAGGGAAGGAGGGAGAAGGCTGCTGCTGCTGTTCCTGCTGGGTACTGAGCCCTCGCTACTGCTGCTGTTGCTGATCCAGCTGCTCCCCTGGCTGGGCTAGACACCACCACCCACCCCCTTTCTCTGCTACCTGCTTGCTGGCTGGCTAGTGGACCCCACTCCCACCCTCAGTTGCTGCTGTTACTCCAACTACAGCCCTGGGGGGGGGGCTACTGGCCTGCTCCCCAGAGGAGGGGAGTGTGGGACACCAGCTCCAGCCCTTGTTGCTGAGGACACCACCTCCACCACCACCATCTGAGCAGGGTCCCTCCTGCCTGGCCACCAGACCACCTGCTGGAGCTGCTGGGGAGCTGCTGGAGCCCCAAGGAAGAGAAGAAGAGGACCACCTGCTTCTGGGGGAACGCACAGAGGCTCTGAAGACCACAGTGGAGGGGGCACTTAAGCACTGAGTAATTTTTGAACTGTGCTCTTGTGGTGGGGGTCTGGACTGTGTTTGTGGGGACACTGGGGGTGTGGCATGAAGCCTGGTCCATCTGTGCCCCCCTTCACCTCCCCCCACTGCTGCCCCCTCCACCGCCCCCACTGGCTGTTTACTATCTGCCTTGAGCTCCTGCCTCTGGGACTGCGCTGCTCACCTGGCTAGCCATGCCCGTTTCCACCATTTGGGCCTGCAGCAGCAGCTAGCTGAACATTAACTTTTCGTGCAAATGCTTGTGGGCGCACCCCCACCTTGAACTAACCCCCTTCCCCTTTGCTATAGGTCCCCCAGCTTTACCCCTTGCTGCCTACCCCATTTATCCCTGCAGCCTTTGTCCCTCCCTAGCCCCAGCTTCAGTTTGTTTATCTGCCCTGCCTGTTTCCCTCTGCAACCTTGATTGTCCCACCCCAGCCCTGAAGTTAGCCCCTTGTTTCCTCTGCCCCACTTCCAGCCTGGCTGTTTCCCCTACCCTCGCAGTCCCTCAGCCCTGATTAGCCCCTCCCCTTGTGCACCCATGGCCCCTCCTGTGCGCTTGTACCCTTCCCCGTTTGAGTTTGCCCTAGTTCACTGCACCCCTCCCAATGTTGTTGTATCCCCCGATCCCCTAGTGCAGCTAGAGGAGCTGGATTTCCACCTCGAGTTGGTGACTGACATTCCCCCAAGTCCTCGATAACCCTCCCCGCGCATTTAGACCTCCCCTTCTGGTGCCCTCCTCCCCTGCTTGCAGCCTAGCGGGGAGGAGTGGTTGCCTCCCTTCCCCCCCCCCTTCGCTGTTTGTCCCCCTCCCTGCTCCCATTATGGCAGGGGACACAGTGGGAAAGACCCCTCAAACAGACCCTGTCACCCCTCCTCCACCTGTCCCCGCGTCCACTTCCCTAACCTCTACCTCAACCGCCGCTGCCAAACTGCCTGCCACCGCCCCCGCTGGGGCACCGGTGTGGTGAGTACCGGGGAGACCTCTGCTGCTGCCGCATCCTTCGCCCCTTCCAATTCTGGTGGAGTCCCCCAGCCGGCAGGAAAGGTCAGGGAAAGAAGAAGAGTAAGGGCCCTGCTAAAAAGACCAGGCCCTCCATGGCAGGGGCTGCCCCCGCTGCTCTTCCCCGCTGCTCCTTCCACCAGCTCTGTGGGGGCCCCTCCCCTAGCCCCCAGGGCATACACACAGGTGGTGGCAGCCCCACTGCCCACCGCAACGTCATCTCCCCCATCACCGCCTCCGCTATAGTGGCCGGGGCCCCTTTCCCACCTTGACCAGGAAGCATGGTGTCCATTGCCTCCTGGTGCCTGCCTCGCCCCACGTGGAGACCTACGTGCGGGCGTTGGTGAGGGTGGTGGGGCCCACAGCCATCGTGGCAGCCTCCAAAATGTATGGAAAGGTTGTCTTCTTCCTAGCTTCGGAGGCCACTGCTTAGGAGGCGGTGGAGAAGGGCCTGGCGGTAGGGAGAGTGTTCGTCCCCCTGGAGCCGTTAGAAGACCTGGGTGTCTGGTTAGTCCTGACCTCCGTCCCTCTCTTCCTGCCCAATGCCGCCCTGCTGCCTTCCCTTTCTATCCTGGGGTGACCAATCTCTGTCATCAGCCCTCTCCCGTTGGGCTGCAAAGACCCCACCCTCCGTCACGTCCTCTTGTTCTGCTGGCAAGTGCAGCTTCAACTGCCGCTGGTGGCGCGTGATGATGAGGTGCTCGAGGGGTCCTTCCTGGTCCACTATCAGGGGCCCACTACTGGGTACATTATTCTTCGGGGGAGGCCCGGTGCTACCTCTGCTGCGCGATGGGACATGTCCGGAGGGACTGCCCCTTGGCCTGGCACAGAGGTGCATCCGAGACCCCCGAGCCCTGGCAGGGTGCCAGCCCCATCATTGCCGGTGCCCCTGGCTGCCCAGTGCCCAGAGCTGTCCCTCCTCCTTCCCAGCCTACCACTGCTCCCGCTCAGGCTCGAGGGGTACTGCCCCCAGCAAGCCCAGCCGAGCAGGAGAGCCCCGCCTCCACTGCCTGCGATCCATTAGAGGAGTGAAGTCTGGAACAGCCTTCCAAGGGGAGTAGTGGGGGCAAAAGACATATCTGTCTTTAAGACTAAGCTTGATAAGTTTATGGAGGGGATGGTATGATGAGATAGCCTAATTCTGGCAATTAATCAAAGATCAATTGCCAAATTATCAGCAGGTAAGTATGCCCAGTGGTCTGGGATGGGATGTTAGATGGGATGGGATCTGAGTTACTACAGAGAATTCTTTCCTGGGTGCTGGCTGGTGAGTCTTGCCCACATGCTCAGGGTTTAACTGATCACCATATTTGGGGTCGGGAAGGAATTTTCCTCCAGGGTAGATTGGCAGAAGCCCTGGAGGTTTTTCGCCTTCCTCTGCAGCATGGGGCATGGGTCACTTGCTGGAGGATTCTCTGCAGCTTGAGGTCTTCAAACCACAATTTGAGGATGTCAATAACTCAGACATAGGTTAGGGGTTTGTTATAGAAGTGGATGGGTGAGATTGTATGGCCTGCATTGTGCAGGAGGTCAGACTAGATGATCATAATGGTCCCTTCTGACCTTAAAGTCTATGAGTCTATCATGACTTGTGACTCACTGATGGTTTAGAAATTAAGCACCAACGCCTTAAATTAGCAATAGATGTGGTTTGAGTCTAAGTGGAGAGACTAGCACAAGCGTGATGTGCTCACAGTGGCCTGACTCATTGAGGAGGGGCACTGCTACATTCTGCACAACACAGAGCTTCTGCTTTGCTTTCTTCTTTGGTTGTAGGCACATTCAATTACAATAATCCTGTCTGAATGTGAAAAAAGTGTGGCTTACTGTGGCCAGATCCTGGTTGGTTGGGAGGGATGCAGTCTTCTAGGTAGTGGGAGGACCCAGACATTTCTTGACCCTGTTACCTTGTTCATTCAGGGCAAGTGGTGAGTCTCACAGATCCTAAGACTTTGCTCAAGTATAGGTGCCTCTGATGGTCAGTGACTTGGCTAGCTTCCTACTGACCAGTGTCAACTTAGTGACTTGCCTAGAGTTAGTTTGAACCAGCTGTTCTTCCTCCAGCTGCTGATCTGCTGGTCAATACTCTGTCTGGAACTGCCTGGACCTGAAGCCTGGGAACTCAACAGCACCTTACATGGGACATGCTGAGAAGTGACCGTTATAATCAGAAAAATGACTTTTTTTAAATGACAGCTTGATGGCTCAAATTTTCTCTCCATCAGATAAAAGCGTTTAGGTTTGTAAATAAAAGCAATATTTTCTAATTCTTGGCACAGAATTCTTGGCCTGGTGTCTGATAATCTGGTTGTACATTTTCTGTTTCATACAACATTGGCAAAGGAGTTGAAACCTGAGCCCAGCTGCTAATGAATAAAGCAGACAAGGCACCAGCGTGCAGTTCCTCAGTTGTATTAGCGCCATACCTCAGCTACGGGGAACAGTTCTCAGGATGGTGGGGTGATCTAGGGTGTACCCTTGACTGGAGCGAGAGGGAACAATGGAACTATTATCATCCAGGAGGAACATAAGTGAAAGACGTGGGAAGGAATGAAGAACCATTGTACAGTCATTTATCTGATAATTGTGTGCTAATAAAGAAAAGATTTGAGATTCAAAAGCTGAGAAGGAAGCCAAGAGGGACTGTGACTAACATATATGGAGGTTCTGTTTTGCATAAGATAGATATACATGAATTGTTTAGAGAATAACAGAAATTTCATCCTCATCATGTACACCTTTCTACTCTGCACAAAAACCTCCACAATAAATGTGTTCTAAATGCTATATGCGGGTTGTGACTGTGTATCTTAATTGCTTCTCAATTATGCAGATTTAATTCTTGGGACGGGAAGAGGCGATAACAAAGGGTTCAGTTATAACTTTATTGAAAAATAAATGCCACTGTGGGGCTTGATCCTGCATTTGTGTGCTGTAATAATTGGGACCTAGCAGGCATATGCTGATTGAGCTCAACTGTTGGAAAGTAGGTGTGAGTTTATGAAATCTTCCAGTCACCTGTTAGCAATAAATGTTGAAGGGAGCAGTACAAAATGGAAACAGAAAGACTAGAGCAGTGGTTTGCAACCAGGAGTAGCTTAGGGGTACGCAGAGGTTTTCCAGGGCATACATCAACTCA
The DNA here is from genome assembly GCF_016161935.1 of Mauremys reevesii. Classification (NCBI taxonomy): domain Eukaryota; kingdom Metazoa; phylum Chordata; order Testudines; family Geoemydidae; genus Mauremys; species Mauremys reevesii. The sequence goes on along the minus strand of NC_052646.1, from coordinate 11,799,240 downwards.
TCTAGAAATTTGCCTAGTTTTACAACAGGCTACACAAAAAGCACTAGTGAAGTCAGTACAAACTAAAATTTCATACAGACAATGACTTGTTTATACTGCTCTGTATACTATACACTGAAATGTAAGTAAAATATTTATATTCCGATTGATTTATTTTATAATTATCTGGTAAAAATGAGAAAGTCAGCGTTTTTTTCGGTAGTAGTGTGCTGTGACACTTTTGTATTTTTATGTCTGATTTTGTCAGTAAGTCATGAGGTGAAACTTGTGGATACACAAGACAAATCAAACTCCTGAAAGGAGTATAGTAGGCTGGAAAGTTTGAGAGCCACTGGACTAGATTAACCCAAACAAAAAAGTCTACTGATATACCCCAACCTCTGTTTTGAGATCATGTCTGGTAAACAAGAGGAGAATTGGGCCAGAAAACAATGGACCAAATTGATGTTGTTGAAAACTATATCTAATTGGTGGACAAAATCATGTGAAAACAGGTTATTCTGCCCATCTTCTCCTCCTTGGTGTTGTTAAAAAGAGACTTTCAGGTGGGGGAAATCGATTGCGGAACAGATACCTGGGAGATTCCTGAGGGAAGAGCCTTCAGGCCCCTATTTCTCACTAAAACTCTATTCCTCATTCATGAGCCTCGAGGATCATCAGACCTTGGCACACCAGTGGATGCCCAACCGCCAGTGAGGTCCCCAGCCTGATACACATAAGATCCTGCTCTGTCTCTCCTCCCTCATGTCCCTTTCCATCCAAACTTCTCTTCCTGTCCTCTCTTGTCACCTAGTCCTCAGACCAGCTGCTCTGCACAGCGCCAGCATGACAGAATGAGACAGCCCCTCTAGCTCTTCCCAGCCTGAGACATTTTGATACAGGTGATGGACCTGACCAGCCCAGCCAGATGGCAGCCCACACTGGGGAAGTGAGCCTGGGTCCAGAGCAACAGCTGTCATGGCTGACTTGCCAGCCCAGAGCACCCATGATGGACCAGCCACCTCGAATCTGGAGAACATTGACAGAAGCCGTATTTCTGCCATCTTTACTATTTTGTCTTTATTATTATTATTGAGGAAGTGTCTAGAACTCCATTATGCCGGGTGCTGTACAAACACAGAACTAAAACTAGAACAGGCCCCTGCCCTGAAGAGCTTACAATTTAAACAGACAAGACAGACACAGGGTTGGGGATAGTCACTGCATCTATCGCAAGTGAATGCTGGAAAACACTGTATGGATTATTCTTCTTCGAGTGATTGCTCCTATGCATTCCAGTTAGGTGTGCGCGCCGCGCGTGCACGGCATCTCGGAACTTTTTTACCCTAGCAACACCGGCGGGCCGGCTGGCGCCCCCTGGAGTGGCGCTGCTATGGCGCTAAATATATACCCCAGCCGGCCCATCCGCTCCTCAGTTCCTTCTTACCGCCCGTGACGGCCAGTTGGAACTGTGGAGTGCTCTTCGTTCTCCACGATCCCTAGCGTTCACATCTTTCTTGTATATAGTTAGTTTTGTAGTTAGTTTTACAGTTTTAGATAGTTAGTTAGTGTATATAGATAAGGTGAAAGGGTTTTTTTTTCCCCTTTTACCTCACCCGGTAAGGCCTGCGCGGTGTGCCAAAAGCCTATGCCCATCAGAGACCCGCACGACGCCTGTCTCCGTTGCCTGGGCGAAGGGCACAGAACGGACAAGTGTTCGATCTGCTCGTCTTTTAAACCGCGGACCCGGAAAGAGCGGGATATCCGCCTGAAGCAGATCCTAATGGAAGCGTCGCTTCAACCACCGGCACCGTCCGCGCCGGCACCGCGAACTGCCTCGGTGCAGAGTGCACCGGCGGCACCGAGCCGCTCCACCTCCGCGGCGCCGCCAATACAGAAAGCGGCTGCGAAGTCGAGCTCCCGGCACCGTGGCGGACGTCACTCCCGGTCGCCTTCCCGGTACTGACCGGAGCAACCTCACGCTTCTTTGCCATCCGGGGACGGACTGCCCCATTCGGCAGCGCACTCTGCGAGCGCTTCGGCACCGCCATGGCCTTCTCGACCCGCGTCGGTCACTTCCGGCACGGACGGATACGGACTCCTGCCGCCCACCCCACGGGACCATCCTCAAGGGGCACAACCGTGGGGCTTTTGGGTTCCATGGGCCCAGTATGAGGCCCAGGGGGTGCCTTTTCCACCAAGGCCCCCCGCGTCGGAGCGCAGAGTCCCAGAGGCGACGGTATCCAGACCGGACCCTTCGCCACCGGCGGCGGATGCTGTGGCATCGGAGTCCCAAGGCCACGCACAGCCCGCACCCTCCGACGGGCAGGTGGCGGACCCCTCTTCGGAGACAGTCGTCCAGGGGTTGTCCTCCTCGTCCTCGCCTGATGAGGCGGTGGCCGGTGCAGCAACTAAGGAGCCTCCCCCCATTGATGTGAGAGCTCACCAGGACCTCCTTCGTCGTGTGGCGACGGCGATGGCCTTGCCCATAGAGGAGGTACGCGAGGACGAGGACCCTATCACCAACGTGGTCGAGACTGACATGCCGGTGCGAGTTGCACTTCCGTTTGTACGGACGGTGCAGAAGAACGCCACCACTATCTGGCAGACGCCAGCGTCCGTGCCCCCTACAGCCCGTGGTGTTGAGCGAAAGTACTCTCTCCCTCCCACGGGCTATGAATACTTGTATATACATCCGACCCCGGACTCCCTGGTAGTCCAGTCGGTTAATGACAGGAAGCGGCACGGTCAACCGGCTTCGGCGCCCAAGTCAAAGGACGCGAAGCGTATGGACCTGCTAGGCCGAAAGGTCTATTCTGCAGGAGGCCTGCAAATGAGGATTGCCAACCAGATGGTCCTCCTCGCCAGGTACGTCTTCGACATCCTGACGTCCCTGGAGAAATTTACCGAGCTCCTGCCGTCAGCCTCCCGACAGGAGTTCACGGCCATGTTGGAGGAGGGAAGGAGGTCGTCTAGATCCTCCATCTCAGCCGCCCTCGATGCTGCGGACTCGGGTGCGAGGACCTTGGCCTCCGGGGTCACGATGCGGCGTATCGCCTGGCTGCAGTCTTCCACCCTGCCGCCGGAGGTCCAATATACATTACAGGACCTTCCCTTTGATACTAAAGGGCTGTTCTCTGAGAAGACGGATTCTAGGATCCAAACTTTAAAGGACGGCCGTATCGCGATACGCACGTTAGGCATGCATACGCCAGCGACGCAGCGTCGGCCATTCCGTCCACAGCCCTCCCGACCGGCTTACCAGTCCCGGTATCGCCCTTACAACAGCCGACGTCCGGCCCAAAATCGCCGTTGTCCATCCGGCAACCGCCGCAACCAGGGCCAGGCCGCTTCGAAGGCCCCTCAGGGGGCCAAACAGGCCTTTTGATGGGACGCTCGAGGACGGCCCATCACTCTCCCTACCGGATCCTTCCCCTCTGTTTTACAACCGCCTTTCCCATTTCTTTTCGGCGTGGTCCCAATTAACATCAGACAACTGGGTGCTCCAAACAGTCCAGTCGGGATACCGCCTGCAATTTGTTTCGCCCCCGCCTTCCCACCCACCCTCCCTGTCCCTCTTCAGGGACCCCTCTCACGAGCAAGTCCTCTTACAGGAGGTCCAGACTCTGTTGAGCGTGGGTGCCATAGAAGCAGTACCTCAGGACAGACGGGGCAGGGGATTCTACTCCCGTTATTTTCTCATCCCCAAGGCGAAAGGCGGGCTGCGTCCTATCCTGGACCTTCGCGAGCTGAACAAGTACCTGCTCAAGCCCAAGTTTCGTATGGTCACCCTGGGGACCATTATTTCCTCTCTGGATCCGGGAGACTGGTTTGCCGCCCTCGACATGAAGGACGCGTACTTCCATGTCGCAATCTATCCTACTCATCGACGTTACCTCCGATTTGTGGTCAACGACACTCACTATCAGTTCGCCGTGTTGCCGTTCGGACTGTCCACCGCCCCGAGGGTGTTTACCAAATGCATGGCGGTAGTCGCCGCAGCCCTCCGACGTCGTCAGATGCACGTTTACCCGTATCTCGACGACTGGCTGGTTCGAGGCCAGTCCCGGCAACTGGTGATGGATCAGATGTCAGAAATCATATCTCTCTTTCATCGGCTCGGTCTTCTCATCAACACCGAGAAGTCCACTTTGATTCCGACACAGCGGCTGGAGTTCATCGGAGCGGTTCTCGACTCCACAGTGGCCAGAGCCTGACTCCCTCGCGCTCGGCACCAGACGATGGTCTCCATCATCCGGGACCTTGTCGCCTTCCCTACCACGATGGTGCGCTTGTGCCTCCGCCTCCTGGGCCACATGGCTTCGTGCACGTATGTCACCAAGTATGCGTGGCTCCGCCTTCGTCCGTTCCAGTCCTGGCTCGCGTCGGTGTATCGGCCACTTCGAGACCCCATCGACATGGTGGTCATGGTCACCAGGACGACCCTCGAGTCTCTCAACTGGTGGCTCAACCCACAGGTCGTGTGTGCCGGAGTTCCGTTCCACCCTCCTCGCCCGTCCGTCACTCTGACCACGGATGCCTCAGCACTCGGTTGGGGGGCCCACCTGGGCGATCTCCACACGCAGGGCCAGTGGTCGGCACAGGAGCTCGCCCTCCACATCAATGTTCGCGAGCTGCGCGCCATCCGCCTGGCCTGTCGCACCTTCTGCACCCACCTGCGAGGCCGTTGTGCGACAGTGTTCACGGACAATACAACAGCAATGTTCTACGTGAACAAGCAGGGCGGAGCCCGCTCCTCCCCCCTGTGCAAGGAAGCGATGCTCCTGTGGGACTTCTGCGTCACCCACTCAATTCACCTGGAAGCATCCTTTCTTCCGGGAGTGCAGAACACGCTAGCCGACCATCTCAGCAGGTTGTTCCTCTCCCACGAGTGGTCCCTCCGTCCAGATGTCGCCCACACAATCTTCCGGAGGTGGGGGTTTCCCCAAGTAGACCTATTCGCCTCCAAGGAGAACAGGAAGTGCCACCTGTTTTGCTCGTTCCGGGGTCGCTCACCGGGCTCCCTGTCGGACGCCTTCCTTTACCCCTGGACGGATCGCCTCCTCTACGCCTTCCCTCCGTTCCCGCTCGTGCACCGAGTGCTCCTGAAGCTTCGGAGGGACAGAGCTCACGTCATTCTGATTGCGCCGGCCTGGCCGAGGCAGCACTGGTACACCCTGCTGCTCGAGCTCTCCGTTCGGGAACCCATCCCCCTCCCGTTGTGGCCGGACCTCATCACCCAGGACTTCGGCAGACTCCGCCATCCCAACCTGCAGTCCCTCCATCTGACAGCTTGGTACCTGAGTGGCTGACCCACGCGGAGAGAGGCTGTTCTGCAGCAGTTCAACAAGTCCTGCTCGAGAGCAGAAAGCCTTCCACTCGCTCCACTTACCTAGCGAAGTGGAAGAGATTTGCACTCTGGTGTGATCGTCGCGGTCTTAATCCATTCCTGGTCTCGGTCCCTACCATCCTGGACTACCTCTGGCACCTTAAGGAGCAAGGTCTGGCGGTCTCCTCGTTGAGAGTCCACCTGGCAGCGGTATCTGCCTTCCTTCCCTCCGTGGAAGGGCGGTCCATCTTCTTGAACCCGATGGTTTCCCGCTTCCTCAAGGGCCTGGACCGCTTGTACCCGCCGGTGCGGCGTCCTGCCCCGACCTGGGACTTGAACCTCGTGTTGGCCAAGCTGATGGGTCCTCCGTTCGAGCCCTTAGCCACGTGCTCCCTGCTCTACCTCTCTTGGAAGACGGCCTTCCTCGTCGCCATTACATCAGCGAGACGAGTCTCTGAGCTTCGCGCTCTAACGGTCAACCCGCCATACACGGTCTTTCATGGGGACAAGGTGCAGCTTCGCCCTCATCCGGCCTTCCTCCCGAAGGTAGTGTCAGCTTTCCATCTCAACCAGGAGATCTTCCTCCCGGTGTTCTACCCGAAGCCACATGCCTCGCCTCGGGAACAGCAGCTGCATACCCTCGACGTCCGCAGAGCGCTCGCTTTCTACATCGAGCGGACTAAGCCCTTCCGGCGTTCGCCCCAGCTGTTCGTAGCGGTTGCTGACCGCATGAAGGGAGAGCCGATATCCTCCCAGCGGATTTCCTCCTGGGTCACTGCGTGTATCAGGACCTGCTATGAGCTGGCTCGCGTACCACCAGGCCGCGTCACTGCACACTCGACGAGGGCGCATGCCTCATCTGTTGCCTTCCTGGCCAACGTTCCGATCCAGGACATCTGTCGAGCGGCCACCTGGTCTTCGGTCCACACCTTCGCCTCCCATTACGCGTTGGTGCAGCAGTCTCGAGACGACGCAGCCTTCGGCTCCGCGGTATTATACTCCGCCACGTCTCACTCCGACCCCACCGCCTAGGTAAGGCTTGGGAATCACCTAACTGGAATGCATAGGAGCAATCACTCGAAGAAGAAAAGACGGTTACTCACCTGTAGTAACTGTTGTTCTTCGAGATGTGTTGCTCCTATCCATTCCAGACCCGCCCTCCTTCCCCACTGTCGGAGTAGCCGGCAAGAAGGAACTGAGGAGCGGACGGGCCGGCTGGGGTATATATTTAGCGCCATAGCGGCGCCACTCCAGGGGGCGCCAGCCGGCCCGCCGGTGTTGCTAGGGTAAAAAAGTTCTGAGATGCCGTGCACGCACGGCGCGCACACCTAACTGGAATGGATAGGAGCAACACATCTCAAAGAACAACAGTTACTACAGGTGAGTAACCGTCTTTAACATGTTACTATTGTTTAATGGTGAACGTGCTGGAGTTCAGCTTAAGCAGAAGAACCTTGAAGCTGGTCAATCCCCACAACAGAATGAGACAGGCTCCGTAAGCTGGGACTCAGCTAAGTCTGCTTTATGGAGAAACCTGTTTATTAATTATGGATTGTGAGGAATTTGTGTACTTCATAAATAGGACTCTTAATTTTAGGTTTTAACTAGAGCTATGGATTAATCGCAGTTAATTTAAGTGATTAATTAAAAAAATTAATCATGATTAAAAAAATTAATCGCAACTAATCACCCTGTTAAACAACAGAATACCAGTTGAAATGTATTAAATATTTTTGGATGTTTTTCTACATTTTCAAATATATTGATTTCTATTACAACACAGAAAACAAAGTGTACAGCACTCACTTTTTATTATTTTTTATTACAGATATTTGCACTGTAAAAATGATAAATGAAAGTATTTTTCAGTTCACCTCATACAAGTACGGTAGTGCAATCTCTTTATCATGAAAGTGTAACTTACAAATGTAGAATTATGTACAAAAATACATAACTGCAATCAAAAACAAAACAATGTAAAACTTTAGAGCCTACATGTCCACTCAGTCCTACTGCTTGTTCAACCAATCACTAAGACAAACAAGTTTGTTTACATTTAAAGGAGATACTGTTGCCTGCTTTTTATTTACACTGTCACCTGTAAGTGAGAACAGGCATTTGCATGGCACTTTTGTAGCTGGCGTTGCAAGGTATTTATGTGCCAGGTATGCTAAACGTTCGTATGCCCCTTCATGCTTCGGCCATCATTCCAGAGGACATGCTTCCATGTTGATGATGCTCGTTAAAAAAAGTGTTAATTACATTTGTGACTGAACTCCTTGGGAGAGAATTGTATGTCCCCTGCTCTGTTTTACCCACATTCTGCCATATATTTCACGATATAGCTGTCTCAGATGATGACCCACCACATGTTCGTTTTAAGAACACTTTCATAGCAGATTTGACAAAATGCAAAGAAGGTACCAATGTGAGATTTCTAAAAATAGCTACAGCACTTGACTCAAGGTTTAAGACTCTGAAGTGCCTTCTAAAATCGGAGAGGTTTTACGCAGGCTTTCAGAAGTTTTAAAAGAGCAACACTCAGATGCAGAAACTACAGAACCCAAACCACCAAAAAATAAAATCAACCTCCTGCTGGTGGTATCTGACTCAAATGATGAAAATGAACATGCGTCAGTCTGCTCTGCTTTGGATTGTTATTGAGCAGAACCCGTCATCAGCGTGGATGCATGTCATTTGGAATGATGGCTGAAGCACAAAGGAACATATGAATCTTTAGCGCATTTGGCACATAAATATCTTGCAACGCCAGCTACAACCAGGGCCGGCTCTAGGTTTTTTGCTGCCCCAAGCAAAAAAATGTTTGGCTGCCCCCCGTCCCAGCCCTGGGCTCTTCGTCGCATCCCCCCTGCTGCCTCAGCCCTGGGCTCTCCCCCTGCACTCACACCCCCTGCCGCCCCAGCTCTGGGCTCCCCCCTCCCCCGCCCACCATTGCCCCCCCCCCACACACCTCCTGCCGCCCCAGCCCTGGGCTCTGCCCCCCCCCAACCTGCACCCTCCTTCCGCCGCAGCCCTGGGTCACTGGTAACTCGCTCCCAGGGCAGATCATTCAGCAGGAATTTTGGATGTGCACAGAAAACAGACAGGATTGGTTCCCATATGGTTACAGAACTGCAATAAAGTGGAACAATTTTCAGCTTGTGTGATTGGAGGATATCTGGATGCATATTATAAGACTGTCCTACATAAATGAGGAAAAGTTGAGATGTCCTTATTATTCTTTTGTTCCACTCTTTCTTTCTATGGGGAATTTGCCAATGCAATATCACTGTCTTCCTTTTAAACAAACAAACAAACAAACAAACAAACAAACAAACAAACAAACAAACAAAAGGCAATGTCTGTTGAAAATAGAAATTCCAATTCCAGTCCTAAATAACCACTGGGAAGCCTTTCTTGCTCAATTTTATCCTACTTTTTCTACAGCAAGTTACATTGGATCAGTATATTTGATTTGGGAGAAATGAAGTAACAGCTGCCCAAACTGAGCTTGAGCCGTCTTGAATTTTGAGCTGTTCAAATCTAGAAGGCAGGTGCTGAGGTGGGAGTGGGGGGGGGGGCTGTGGCTCCATGGGGGAGCATGGCAGCATGTACGGAGCAGTGTGTCTGGCGCTGCGCGGAGCCGGACACGCTGATCTGAGTGGCACGGTAAGGGGGCTGGGGGGTTGGAGAAGGGGTAGGGAGTTCCGGGGTGGGGGGGGCAGTCAAGGGACAGGGAGCGTCATCTAGTCCAACCCCCTGCTCAAAGAATCAGGCTAGGCTGGGAGAAAGGTCCTGATCCTGAGAAGTGCCTTGACCAGACTGGGCCAAAGAGAGAGGAACTCAGGTGACACCATCGCCTCCACCGGCTCCAGCTAGATTCCAAATAACACCTGGGAGGTGAAACTTGCTGTCACATTCTCCTTCATGTATCATTTTCCTTCAGCACTTTAGTTTTATTTTTTTATCTCTTGCCTTCAGTCAGACAAGAGTATGGCTTAGCCAACCAAGCCTGTCTCTCTTTCACAACACTTCTATGAGTCCATGGTCAGAGAGGGCAGCTAAAAGGGCAATGTCTGAATCAGCTGGATGCTGGTACAAGTTTGCCAGGTGTCAGAGTGGCTGATCAGACTGTGACACTGGCAGAACAAGTGCCAGCTCATGCCAAGGCCCCAAGGCTTCAAGTGAACACTAACAAAAGCAAAGCTGCAAACCAGTCAAGCTCACCTGGGTATTAGTATTGTTAAAATAGTTATAAAAATGTGTTTAGACTTCATGAAATGCTTGTAAGTTGCTGCATGCAGTAACCTCACATCTAATATCTGTATCCTATGGCATAAGGTAATATTTAAATGTTTACTCTGTAACAGTGTTTGCTCTGAAACTATAAACCACCAGTCAGGAGAGACGCATTATCAAATACAAGTTGGCCACAGGAGGTGCTATTTTCTGCCCAACAACAGAAGGCCCATCAACACCAGATGAACCACTGTGGAATATCAGAGGACAAAAGACTTTATTTTCCCCCACCCTGCCCCAAAAGAGGAGGTGTACACGTGAACTCATCCCCTCAGCTTGAACTCTGGGAGAAGGGAATGAAAACCTCTGACAAGAAGAAACTATGCTGCTTTGACTTTGAGGAGCAAGCATTATTAAGCATAAGCAAAAGTTCCCTCATGCTTGGCCCGGACTAGCCCTGAAGGACATACAGAGCTTGCCCATTACAGAAACTTCTACCACCTTTTGGAACCTAAAACTGTAACTTATGTGTGTGTGTATGTTTATCTGCTTTAACCTTGTAAATAACTCATTTCTTTTTCTTAGTTAATAAATCTTTCCTTTTCTTCATGGGCAGTTCATAATCTGTTAGAGACGCCTTTATTTTGTTGAAACTTGCACACCCCACCTTTCGCCTCCTACTGCATTCCCCTTCGAATGAGTTGTCTCTGCTCAGCTGCTAACCCAGGTAAATGTATTTGTCGAGATTTCTTTCCCATTTACAGTGATGATTCCTTCTGCACAATGCTCATTCCGCATCCACTTTGTCTTCAACATATTCACTTCCAACCCGATATCATGCAAAACTGTTTGCAGTTGTTCAAATTTTTCTTCAGTTGTGCTATGTCCTTTGCCAGTATTACACAGTTGTCAGCAAAGAGAAGATGCATTAACTGTTCTCCATCAATTTTGATTCTTTCTTCCCAGTTCAATTTCTTGAACAGCGACTGCAGTACTGCTGCAAACAGCTTCAGTGAGATTATGTTGCCTTGACTGATTCCTCTGTGTATAGTAATAACGCAGGGGACATTGAATAATGTTATCTCTGTCAAGCAATTGTGGTTAATTTCTTCCAGCACATCAATGTACCTTGGATCGATTCCGATTTCATTGAGTGCACTGAGTACAGCGTTAATCTCTACCGAGTCGAATGCCTTTTTGTAGTTGACAAATGCAATACATAATGGTACTTTATATTCCTTGCATTTTTCGATGAGCTGCCAAACTGAGTGGATTGTCTAATACCCTGAGCAGAAACCAGCTTGTTCTCTGCTTTTCTGCATTTCAAGATCTTTCTTAATCTGACTGAGTATGACGTGGATGAAGACTTTATACACTTGGTATAAGGGACCATCTGTCCCAAAGGCAAGTTTGCCTGTGTGGTAAGATAGAGCAGAGTACCCAAGGGGACTGTCTGTTATAGTGCTTGAGGAGTTCACACTTGATACTTGGTTGGTGAAATATAAGTTTAGAACTCACAGCCAATCTGGGGTTTGTGCCCTGCTTCTTCACAGTCTGCGCCGAGGTTGGTACTCACCCTCTTCAGTCACTATAGGACAGCTTGACACAGATCATGTGTTGGGCCCGTGTTTCTCCAGCAGTAAGGCTGCGTGTGAGAATTAGCACCAGAGACAGAAGCTGCATTTTCTATATTTTCTGGTCTTTTCTCTCCCCTCTTGTGTCAGTTTGTCTTGATTTGTCATCTAGGAAATGGGATCAGACTTTAACAGCAGCAACAGCAGCTCCAGCCCATCTCGACTAATTTCTCTCTCCTCCACAAAAGGACAGCTATTACTATCTGTAATACCATCTAAGAGATTGTCAGACAGGGGTTTCTTTTTGCTTCCAAAATCTCTCTAAAGCTAGAGGGAAAAGAAATAAGGGAAATGTTACAGATGCTAGTGACAGATGACAGATGATGTGGAAAAAGCTGAAGTACTCAATGCTTTTTTGACTCAGTCTTCACAGACAAGGTCAGCTCCCACACGGCTGTCCTCGGCAACACAGTATGGGGAGGAGGTAAGCAGCCCTCAGTGGTGAAAGAACAGGTTAAGGACTATTTAGAAAAGCTGGACATGCACAAGTCCATGGGTCCAGGTCTAATGCATCCAAGGGTGCTCAGGGAGTTGGTTGATGTGACTGCAGAGCCACTGGCTATTATCTCTGAAAACTTGTGGAGATTGGGGGAGGTCCCAGATGATTGGAAAAAGGCAAATATAGTGCCCATCTTTTAAAAAGGGAAGAAGGAGAACATGGGGAACTGCAGCCTCACCTCAGTCCATGGAAAAATCATGGAGCTGGTCCTCAAGGAAACCATTTTGAAGCACTTGGAGGAGAGGAAGGTGATCAGGAACAGTCAACACGGATTCACCAAGGGCAAGTCATGCCTGACCAATCTGATTGCCTTCTATGATGAGATAACTGGCTCTGTGGATATGGGGAAAGCAATAGACGTGTTATTCCTTGACTTTAGCAAATCTTTTGATATGGTCTCCCACAGTATTCTTCCCAACAATTAAAAAAATTATGGATTGGATGAATGTACTATAAGGTGGAGAGAAAGCTGGCTAGATTGTCGGGAACAATGGATAGTGATCAATGGCTGGATGTCTAGTTAGAATCCGTTATCAAGCGGAGTGCCCCAGATGTCGGTCCTGGGGCCAGTTTTGTTCAACATCTTTATTAATGATCTGGATAATGGGATGAATTGCACCCTCAGCAAGTTCGCAGATGACACTACGCTGGGGGGGGGGGAGAGGTAGATATGCTGGAGGGTAGAAATGGGGTCCAGAGTGACCTAGACAAATTGGAGGATGGGCCAAAAGAAATCTGATGAGATTCAACAAAGACACGTGGCAGATGACATAACAAGGAGCAATGGTCTCAAGTTGCAGTGGGGAAGGTCTATGTTGGATATTAAGAAACACTATTTCACTAGGAGGGTGGTGAAGCCCTGGAATCGGTTACCTAGGGAGGTGGTGGAATCTCCTTCCTTAGAGGTTTTTAAGGCCCAGCTTGACAAAGCCCTGGTTGGGATGGTTTAGTTGGGGTTGGTCCTGCTTTCAGCAGGAGGTTGGACTATATGACCTCCTGAGGTCTCTTCCAACGCTAATCCTCTATGATTCTATGTTGTTAAAATAAAAGCCTTACTTAATACTTGACAAAGGCTTTAACTGTTTTTCTTTCTTTATCTGTATCTTTAGTAAAAGGTTAAAAAGATTTTTAACAGTACATTTGCCATGAGACAAAGCAGTCTGAGGTCTCTCTACTTAAAACCTGAGTCTTGCTTAACTGTCTAGTGTTGTACAGTGACGGGGTCACATTAATTCCTTTGACTCTCTGGGCCCATTTATTCCATCCAAATTAATACAACAGGAAGAATGGGTGGAGATCGAGACAAATATGGAGACAATATAGGAGAGAGGAGAGTGGAGGAGCAGGGACATAGGAAACTGGAAAACCATGGGGAAAGGAAAGAAAGGACACAGACCACCAGAGACATAGCAAGAAAAAATAATCCCTTTTTTATGGAATGTCTGGTGCTAAAATGGTGCTAAGAGGTGGGTGAATAGACTGTTGCAGCCTGCCTGGGTCACCAGCCAGAGCCTAGACTGTGTACGCCCACCCCGCTTCAAGGATGGCCCCCTTTTGAATTGCTAATTCACCCGCTGTAGCAGACCCAAATTGCGAGGAGCCATGCCTCACCCCCCAGATGCAGACGTGGAGGGATGATATCACCAGCTTACACGTGGTGGAGAACATGGGTATTACCCGCCTACCTGAACCTAAGAGGGACAGCATCTGTTCCTAACCCAATCCCAGCAGAGGCCATCATGGATTGGGGCCAGCTAGTGAGACAGTGGGCTGGAGGTGGAGTCAGGGGAACCGGGCCTCAGCGACCTACCTGGCCCACCTGAGGATCAGACTGCCAGGGACAATGGCACGCCAATCCCTCCCAAGGAGGCAGATGTTCGGCTAGACGTGGCAACAGATGGGGTGCGTGGATGGGGTAATGGTAGATGTGCAGAGGGCCAACCAGTGGCCTTGGTTTGAACTCACCCAGGATCGGATGTATCGAGTTGAGCTGGACCCCAGGATCTGCAAGCCTTGGTCCCAGCTGCTGGTCCCTCGATGGCATAGATGAGCCATGTTAAGGCTGGCGCACAATGTCCCGGCAGCCGGCCACCTCGGACTGGAGAAGACATGGGCCTGGGTTCTCTCCCATCTCTTTTGGCCAAGTGTACACTGTGACACTAAGGACCACTGCGCCTCCTGCCCAGAATGCGCCTTCTGGGGTATCCAGAGCACCCCTGGTCCCTCTCCTGCTGGTGGGAACCCCTTTTGAAAGGGTAACCGTGGATTTGGTGGGGCCTCTGGTTAAGAGCGCCATCAGATTATGGTATATCCTGGTAGTCCTGGACTATGCCACTCGGTTTCATGGGGAGTGCCACAGCCCATATCGTAGCAGCAGAGCTTATCAAAATCTTTGCCTGAGTGGGCCTGCCCCATGAATTACTCTCCAATCAGGGGACGAACTTTACCTCCCGGCTCCTCCAGGAGCTGTTGTCACAGACTCACAGGTCACGCCCACTCTTGTCCCCATATGGTCCACTCTCTCGCAGGGGTTAAGCCCCGCTGCCTCCTGGAACTGCACCTCTCTGAGCCTTGGCATGCCTGTCTCTTGCTGTGGGCCCCCTCAGGGAGTCCACTCGCTCTGGACCCCTGGGGCCTCCACTCCCAGAGGGAATAATGCAGCCCTGTTCTCTAGAGACTCTCAGCCAGTGTAAAACAGGAGGGTTTATTGAGCATCTGAACCCAGCACAGGAAACTCTCAGGGCCCTCAGGCCTGGCCTCCCTCAGCACAGCACATCTAAGTCTCTCCTGCATCCAGGTGGGCTCTTGCCTGCTCTCTCCCTCCAGTCCTGAACCCAGTGCTTTACAGCCGGGCATCTGGTATCACCTTCCCGAAGCCCCGCCTCTGTCCATTGTCTTCTGTCCAGGTAAACAGGGTCACCTGGGCCTCCTCTCCTCTCAGCCGTCCTCTCTCCCCCTCTGGCTGGAACTGGCTGGTCAGGTCACCGAGGTCCTCTCTTCACAGCCCATTGTCCTCCCACTGGCCAGAACCAGCTGTGACTCCTGAGCTGCGCCTGCCGGTCACCAGTTGCTGGGGTATCCATTCTCCAGCCATTGTCTGGGGTCCCAAGTTCCATCGCTGATCTTCTGTAACAACAAACTCCCTCTCCCATCACCTCGTAAAATCAGGAACATCCAGGGAAACTGCGTTCCACCCCCTCTGCATGCAAACCACTGAAAAAAAACAAGAAACCCCCTACTCCATCATAGGTGTGTACCACCCGCAGACAGATGGGTTGGTGTAACAGTTTAACCGGATACTAATGAATATGCTCTGGAGTTCCCCACTGAGGAGCTCTGCCATTGGAATCAGCTCATCCCTAAATTGCTGCTTGCTATTTGGTAGATGCCACAGGCGTCCACCAAATTTTCGCCTTTTGAGCTCCTATACAGCTGCCAGCCTCAAGGCCGGATGGATCTCATTCAGGAGACATGGGGACAGACCCTGTCCCACGCTGAAAAGTTGCTTCCGTGTGTTTAAGCTCCAAGAGTGCCTTGCCTAGGCTGGGACCCTTGCCCAGGAGACCCTCCAAGCTGCCCAGAAGGCCCAAGCACAAGGGTATAATCGCTGTTCGCGAGAGCAGATCTTTGAGCCAGGGGACCGAGTCCTTGTCCTGCTCCCTTCACCTGAGTTGAAGCTGATGGCCCACTGGCAGGGGCCATACGAGTTCACCCAATTGACAGGCCCTGTCAATTATGAGGTTTGTCAGCCAGACTAGAAGAAAAAGCCCCAGATTCATCATGTGAACCTGCTAAAGCCTTGGCATGAGCGGGACAAATTGTCAGTCACTCCCAACCCCCCCGAACCAGAACTGGGATGGCAGACGCCCATTGGAACTGAACACGAGAACCTCTTGCTGGGGGACACCCTCTCGGCCGAGCAGTTGAAGCAAGCCAGACATCTCATTGAGGCCTTCCCTCGAATGTTCACCCCCATGCCTGGACAGATCATCCAGATCTACCACTCCATCACCACCGGTCCTGGAGAGGTTGTACGAGGAACCACTCAACCACTCCCCCACCATATGCGAGAGGCCATAGAACAGGCGGTCCCGTCCATGTTAGAACTAGGGGTAAATGAGAAATCCTCAAGCGGAGGAGCCCAGTTGTCCTTGTCCCCAAGCCAGACGGGACCTGTCACTTTTGCATTGACTTCAGGATGGTCAGTGAGATATCCTGCTTTGACACCTACCCGATGCCCCGGGTGGACAAATTACTTGACCGACTGGGGAAGGCCCAGTATATCACAACCCTGGATTTAACCAAGGGACATTGGCAGATCCTGCTGACACCGGAATCAAAGGAAAAAACTGCCTTTGCCACCCCCAGTGGGCTGTATCATTTTACCAGAATGCCCTTCGGACTCCATGGTGCCCCTGCAACATTCCAGAGGTTGATGGATCGTCTCCTCCTGCCTCACCTTGAGTACATGGCCACTTACCTGGATGACACAGCTATCACTGGGAGGACCACCTAAACCAGGTGGCGGCCATCTTGAGAACTCTCCGGGAGGCTGGTCTCACTGCAAACATAAAAAAATGCCAAATTGGGTGGCAGGAAACAATGTATCTAAGTTACACACTGGGACGAGGCCAGCTGCGCCCCCTTGTTGGGAAAGTTGAGGCCATCCATGACCAACCAGCTCCCACTACTAAGAAGCAGGTCTGGCAATATCTAGGATGCATGGGCTATTACCGACACTTCATCCCAGACTTTGCGACTATCGCCGCCCTGCTGTCTTGGCTGCTCACGAAGGACCAGCCCCTGTGGGTACGATGAACTCCAGACTCTGAGGCAGCTCCAGAGATCGGGAGCTGGGCCTAATGGGGTGGGGGGTGTAGCGAGGAGCATGGCCCCCCTCAGAGGTAGACGTGGAGGGAGCACTGCAAGCCACCTGGTGGGCAGAGCCAGGAGGGCCACACCCCACACGCCAGAAGCAGAGGGGAAGGATAGGAAGGGGAAGTATAAAAGACCTTCCCAGCAGCTCAGTTAGGGGGGAGCTGCCGCAGGAGACAGATGCTTCTTCCCCGCTGCTGGAGTGGAGCACCAAAGAGAATTGTTGTTGCCCTGGGGAGACTGAGCTTCCAGGGAGCCCTGACGTTCTTGATGTGTAGGAACTGCTACCGCTTCCCCTGGCAGTGTATCCCAGGGAAACTGAGTTTCCAGGGAGCCCCGATGCTCTTGATCCAGAGGAGCTGCTACTGCTACCCTTGGCAGTGTCCCCAGAGGAGACTGAGGCTGACCTCTGGACACAGATATGCCCGAGGGGGAGAGAAAGAAACAACTCAGAGGAATCAGGCAGTAGTCTGGTTGGGAGTGAGCCTGAAACTAGGTCAGTGTGTTGCGGGCGGATCCCCGCTGACCCAGTGGTGGACTGCTCTGCCACTGATAGGGCCCTGGGTTGGAGCGCGGTGGAGTTGGGCGGGCCCACGTCCTCCCTGCCATCCCACCCCTGGGATGGCAGTACTCCTCCTCCGTAGGCTGCCCGTGCTCCTCAGATCAATCCCTTGCCTGAGCTCCACAAACCGCATGCGTGTGGCACTCACCCCAAGCCTGAGCCCCATAGACTGCGTGTGGCCCTCACCCCAAGCCTGAGCCCCATAGACTGTGTGTGGCGCTCACCCCAAGCCTGAGCCCCATAGACTGTGTGTGGCGCTCACCCCAAGCCTGAGCCCCATAGACTGCGTGTGGCACTCAACCCTTACCAGAGCCTCACAGACTGCGTGTGGCGCTCAAACCCTTATCTGAGCCCTATAGACTGCGTGTGGCGCTCACCCCAGACCTGAGCCTCATGGACTGCGTGTGGCGCTCACCCCAGACCTGAGCCCCATAGACTGCGTGTGGCCCTCACCCCAGACCTGAGCCCCATAGACTGCGTGTGGCGCTCACCCCATACCTGAGCCCCAGAGACTGTGGTGCCTGAGCCCCTACACTGGGCTGGTACGACAGCTCTGTCTGATTGCTGGCCAGAGCCCTAACTGTTGGCTGCCCTGCCCTGCCTAAGGGCTGGGTGAATGGACTGTTGCAGCCTGCCCAGGTCACCAGCCAGAGCCCAGACTGTGTACGGCCTGCTCCGCTTGAAGGACAGCCCCCTTGTGAATCACTAATTCCCCCACTGTAGCAGACCCAAATTGCGAGGAGGTGTGCCCCGCCCCGACGCATCGGGACGGCCTTGCCAGCTTACAATCCCCTGTCTTGGTTGGGCCCCGAAAGCACTGCTGTAATACAACACAGCATGCATGTATCATACCCCAGTCAGCCACACTCTCCGCCCCCCTCCTCACCAGCACCATCCTAGTACCCAGCTGGTCACCCCCACACTCCTCCCATCACCACCCCAGAGACCAGACAAGACACCCCTCAGCACCCAGCCACACAACTCCACTCTCCCACCTGCCCTAACTGTAGACACCCAACTGTCTAAGCAGCACTCCACCACCTCCATCCAGCCCCAACCACCCACACTCCAGCACCAGTCACCCCAGTAGCCCCATAGCAGCCAGCAAACAACCACCAGGCCTTCCAGCATCCACAGGCAACCAACAAATACCCCTTTCTCTAGCAGGTCTAACACTCACCGCTTCCAACATGCCAGCACTCATGCCACAAACAGTTACCAGCTTCCAGGACCCAGGCCCACACACCTACCCCAGATGCAGTTTTGGGCAGTTCCACATCCTGCCCCCAGGCTGGGTGGGCCAGTAACTGAACATGGTCATAAGGGAAATCATAAATATGCAATTTAGTTGATTAATTAAGTTGCATAAAATGTCACACATGGAGCATCACAAAACTTGGCAGCTCTGAAATCTGTCATAGTAATTGCAGTTTTCTGTTCTATAAATTGTTAAGCATGATGAGAAAATGGAAAGGGAATCCAACACGCACAGAAACCTCACATGCAGGAAAAAATCAAAATACACAGAGTGTGAGACCAGGGTAGGAAGTCTGTAGTCAGGGGCTATAATTCATTATCGGGCAGAGAAAGCTAGCTTTTAAAATACAACCATGCACATGAAATGAGCAGAAACCAGATTTATCTAGGGAAATAACAATTAAAACAAAGGGATCTAAAAAAATAATCTGTCCCTTCGACTTCTTCCTAAAAAGCACAGTATTCTTGTGAAAATATCTTTTGACAACAAAAGGCAGCAATCTGTGCACTGAGACATTGCTACAGTATTTAAAGAACAGGTGGGGCTAAAATGTCAAAGCATGCAAGAGAACAAAAGGGCAAAAACTAACAGTGGGAAATACTGCGAGGAAAAAATATGAATCAAAGAGGCCTGTGCACAAACACGACAGAGGAGAGGGCTGAGAGGGATAGCAGTATAGAGGTTATCAGGCAAAGTCATTCTTTTCCTTCTAAAACCCTCTAGGGTGAAATAAATATTAACTTACATCCTTACCTGAATGAGTGCAAAATAAAAGACACCTGCCTGGAGATCATCTCTGCCGGGACTCGAACCCGGAACCTCTGGATTAGAAGTCCAGCGCGCTCGTCCATTGCGCCACAGAGACCTCACTACAAGCACAGCATCAGTACCAGAGCTGAAAAAGCACATACCTTCTGCATCACTGCAGGGTTAATCTCAGCATCCTGCTATTTCTGTGCAGCTACAGGGGCAGAGGGAAAACCTGGAGCTACAATCCATCTCACTGCTCAGGAAAATAGGCTATTCTCAGCATCCTCCTCCTTCCATGGGGAGTGGGGGAAGAGAGTAATTCTGGATATGATCCATATCTCATCCCCAGCTCTAAGAGAGAGACTCCAAAAACACAGATCTAGGATTGTCCTCTGCATCCCTGACAGGGTCATCTCAGCATCTCCAACACTAACAAAGACAGAACTAAATCCTGGAATAGGATTAACCACTGCAACCCTGACAGGCTCATCTCAGCATCCCCTGAACAAGACCAGGCAAAGAGCTAAATGATTTAGCTTTCCCTCACACTCCCTGCTTCTCTCCATATCCCCATCACTAACTGGGGAAAGGCTGGTTGGCTGTTATGTGGAAAATTGTGGCTTTGTGGCTGTTATGGGGAAAGCTGTGGCTTTGTTACAGTAAAAAATAAGGGAGTCATCTTTTTATTTTTAATTTAAAGGAGTCTTGGCACTCAGGATTTTAATAATAGTTACTAAGTGTATTTCTCATTAGAAAAGTGTTACAGAATGGTCAGTAATTATTTAAAAAGCATAAGAGGATCATTAAACACCTACATTCATATAGAAGAGACACAAAAATGTAATAAACCAGTGGCTTCCAATAAAGCCTGTTACACAATCCTAAATTACATGGTTTTTATAGGGCTGCAGTTATCTAGAAACATCTTTATTCAACACTCCACAGGCACCCTCTGAGCTGGAACAGAAAGAGACATTCGTGTAATACATGGGAATCTAAAATTCAGTTCAGTCCACTATTATACGGGCCCTGTACAAGTCTGAATCATTTAACTTTCGTTAAAAATTATTCAAAAAACCCAGGTCACTGTCCCATTGTCCACCCCACTCAACTTAGCGAGTCCAGTTTACACAAATTCTGGGAAGAGACTTGTTCTGTAGCTGGCTGGTTTGGAAGACAAAGGCCATGACTTTTTATGACCAACATGTTTTGTGACAAACATGACACCTAAGCAATAGAGAACTAGATTCCCATGGTAGGATTGCAGGATGGAGTCTAGAACTAGACCATTCCAAACAGGTGCTCTGATGCTCCATTGGTATGCATCCCGGCTCGGGGGGAAAGAGATGGGACAGTCCTTAGCATCTCCAGTACTAAGAACATAAGAAAGGCCGTACTGGGTCAGACCAAAGGTCCATCTAGCCCAGTATCTGTCTACTGACAGTGGCCAATGCCAGGTGCCCCAGAGGGAGTGAACCTAACAGGCAATGATCAAGTGATCTCTCTCCTGCCATCCATCTCCATCCTCTGACGAACAGAGGCTAGGGACACCATTCTTACCCATTCTGGCTAATAGCCATTTATGGACTTAACCACCATGAATTTATCCAGTCCCCTTTTAAACATTGTTATAGTCCTAGCCTTCACAACCTCCTCAGGTAAGGAGTTCCACAAGTTGACTGTGCACTGCGTGAAGAAGAACTTCCTTTTATTTGTTTTAAACCTGCTACCTATTAATTTCATTTGGTGACCCCTAGTTCTTGTATTATGGGAATAAGTAAATAACTTTTCCTTATCCACTTTCTCAACATCACTCATGATTTTATATACCTCTATCATGTCCCCGCTTAGTCTTCTCTTTTCCAAGCTGAAGAGTCCTAGCCTCTTTAATCTTTCCTCGTATGGGACCCTCTCTAAACCCCTAATCATTTTAGTTGCCCTTTTCTGAACCTTTTCTAGTGCTAGAATATCTTTTTTGAGGTGAGGAGACCACATCTGTACACAGTATTCGAGATGTGGGCGTACCATGGATTTATATAAGGACAATAATATATTCTCAGTCTTATTCTCTATCCCCTTTTTAATGATTCCTAACATCCTGTTTGCTTTTTTGACCGCCTCTGCACACTGCGTGGACATCTTCAGAGAACTATCCACGATGACGCCAAGATCTTTTTCCTGACTCGTTGTAGCTAAATTAGCCCCCATCGTGTTGTATGTATAGTTGGGGTTATTTTTTCCAATGTGCATTACTTTACATTTATCCACATTAAATTTCATTTGCCATTTTGTTGCCCAATCACTTAGTTTTGTGAGATCTTTTTGAAGTTCTTCATAATCTGCTTTGGCCTTAACTATCTTGAGTAGTTTAGTATCATCTGCAAACTTTGCCACCTCACTGTTTACCCCTTTCTCCAGATCATTTATGAATAAATTGAATAGGATTGGTCCGAGGACTGACCCTTTGCGAATACCACTAGTTACCCCTCTCCATTCTGAGAATTTACCATTAATTCCTACCCTTTGTTCCCTGTCCTTTAACCAGTTCTCAATCCATGAAAGGACCTTCCCTTTTATCCCATGACAGCTTAATTTACGTAAGAGCCTTTGGTGAGGGACCTTGTCAAAAGCTTTCTGGAAATCCAAGTACACTATGTCCACTGGATCCCCCTTGTCCACATGTTTGTTGACCCCTTCAAAGAACTCTAATAGATTAGTAAGACATGATTTCCCTTTACAGAAACCATGTTGACTATTGCTCAAGAGTTTATGTTTTTCTATGTGTCTGACAATTTTATTCCTTACTATTGTTTCAACTAATTTGCCTGGTACTGACGTTAGACTTACCGGTCTGTAATTGCCGGGATCACCCCTAGAGCCCTTTTTAAATATTGGCGTTACATTAGCTAACTTCCAGTCATTGGGTACCGAAGCCGATTTAAAGGACAGGTTACAAACCTTAGTTAAGAGTTCCGCAACTTCACATTTGAGTTCTTTCAGAACTCTTGGGTGAATGCCATCTGGTCCCGGTGATTTGTTAATGTTGAGTTTATCAATTAATTCCAAAACCTCCTCTAGTGACACTTCAATCTGTGACAGTTCCTCAGATTTGTCACCTACAAAAGCCAGCTCAGGTTTGGGAATCTCCCTAACAACCTCAGCCGTGAAGACTGAAGCAAAGAATCCATTTAGTTTCTCCGCAATGACTTTATCGTCTTTAAGCGCTCCTTTTGTATTTTGATCATCAAGGGGCCCCACTGGTTGTTTAGCAGGCTTCCTGCTTCTGATGTACTTAAAAAACATTTTGTTATTACCTTTGGAGTTTTTGGCTAGCTGTTCTTCAAACTCCTCTTGGCTTTTCTTATTACACTCTTGCACTTAAGTTGGCAGTGTTTGTGCTCCTTTCTATTTGCCTCACTAGGATTTGACTTCCACTTTTTAAAGGAAGTCTTTTTATCTCTCACTGCTTCTTTTACATGGTTGTTAAGCCACGGTGGCTCTTTTTTAGTTCTTTTACTGTTTTTCTTAATTTGGGGTATACATTGAAGTTGGGCCTCTATTATGGTGTCTTTAAAAAGGGCCCATGCAACTTGCAGGGATTTCACTTTAGTCACTGTACCTTTTAACTTTTGTCTAACTAACCCCCTCATTTTTGTATAGTTCCCCCTTTTGAAATTAAATGCCACAGTGTTGGGCAGTTGAGGTGTTCTTCCCACCACAGGGTGTTGAATGCTATTGTATTATGGTCACTATTTCCAAGCGGTCCTGCTATAGTTACCTCTTGGACCAGCTCCTGTGCTCCACTCAGGATTAAATCTAGAGTTGCCTCTCCCCTTGTGGGTTCCCATACCAGCTGCTCCATGAAGCAGTCATTTAAAGTATCAAGAAATTTTATCTCTGCATTTCGTCCTGAAGTGAAATGTTCCCAGTCAATATGGGGATAATTGAAATCCCCCACTATTATTGTGTTCTTAATTTTGATAGCCTCTCTAATTTCCCTTAGCATTTCATCATCACTATTACTGTCCTGGTCAGATGGTCGATAATAGATCCCTAATGTTATATTTTTACTAGAGCATGAAATTTCTATCCATAGAGACTCTATGGAACATGTGGATTCGCTTAAGATTTTTACTTCATTTGAATCTACACTTTCTTTCACATATAGTGCCACTCCTCCCCCTGCACATCCTGTTCTGTCCTTCCGATATATTTTGTACCCCGGAATGATTGTGTCCCATTGATTGCTCTCAGTCCACCAGGTTTCTGTGATGCCTATTATATCTATATCCTCCTTTATCACAAGGCACTCTAGTTCACCCATCTTATTATTTAGACTTCTGGCATTTGTGTACAAGCACTTTAAAAACTTGTCCCTGTTTATTAGCCTGCCTTTTTCTGATGTGCCAGATTCTTTTTTATGTGACTGTTTATCATCTGATCCGGCCCTTACATTATACTTTTCAGTCCTCTGCTCCTGACTATAACCTGGAGATTCTCTATCATCAGACTCTCCCCTAAGAGAAGTCTGTGTCCGATCCACACGCTCCTCTGCAGAAGTCGGCTTTCCCCCATCTCCTAGTTTAAAAACTGCTCTACAACCTTTTTAATGTTTAGTGCCAGCAGTCTGGTTCCACTTTGGTTTAGGTGGAGCCCATCTCTCCTGTATAGGCTCCTCCCATCCCAGAAGTTTCCCCAGTTCCTAATGAACGTGAACCCCTCCTCTCTACACCATCGTCTCATCCACGCATTGAGACTCTGAAGCTCTGCCTGCCTACCTGGCCCTGTGCGTGGAACTGGGAGCATTTCTGAAAATGCCACCATAGAGGTCCTGGATTTCAGTCTCTTCCCTGGCAGCCTAAATTTGGCTTCCAGGACATCTCTCCTACCCTTCCCTATGTCATTGGTACCTACATGTACCACGACCACCGGCTCCTCCCCAGCACTACACATAAGTCTATCTAGATGCCTTGAGAGATCTGCAACCTTCGCACCAGGCAGGCAAGTCACCATACGGTTCTCCCGGTCATCACAGACCCAGCTATCTACATTTCTAATAATGGAATCTCCCATTACTAACACCTGCATTTTCCTAGAAACTGGAGTTCCCTCCCCGGAGAGGCAACCTCAGTGTGAGAGGCAACCCCAGCACCATCTGGAAGGAGGGTCCCAACTACGGGAAGGTTTCCCTCTGCTCCCATCGACTGCTCTACTTCCCTGGGCTGTTCTTCCTTCTCAACAGCACAGGAGCTGTCTGAGCGGAGGTGGGACAATTCTACAGTGTCCCGGAAAGCCTCATCAACATACCTCTCTGCCTCTCTTAGCTCCTCCAGTTCCGCCACCCTGGCCTCCAAAGTCCGTACATGGTCTCTGAGGGCCAGGAGCTCCTTGCACCGACTGCATACATACGCCACCCGCCCACAGGGCAGGTAATCATACATGCAACACTCAGTGCAATAAACTGGATAGCCCCCACTCTGCTGCTGGGCTTCTGCCTGCATTGTCTCCTAGTTAGTGGAAGGGTGGTTTACAGAAAGGAGATTTGGAATGTGGTTCGGTTTACAGGTTTTAGGGTTTTAGGGGGGGGCCACAGGGAAGGGGTTACGGCCGGCGAGGGACTCCCACTCCCTTGCGAAACTCCCTGTTAGCAGCCCCTGGTCGCTTGTGCGCGGCTTTATAAAGCCCTGGCCTGAGTGAATGCCCCGCCCACTGATTAAGGCTCAGCCAATTACCAGAGGCTTCGAGCTTTCAAACCTGCCTCCAACTGCCAGCCAGAGCACACGGTCCCTCAACCAACCAACCAAACAAACAGACTGACAAACACAAGCTCAGCACACAGCAAGTAACCCCCAAACACAAACAAACACACACTACAGACAGTCACTAACAAACTAACTTCAGTCCTATAGAATTCACAGAACACAAGATAAAGGGAAGTGACTAAATAAAATGATTGGCTTTCCCCTTTATTGTGGCTTTATGTTAATAGATTCATAGATTCCAATGCCAGAAAGGACCATAGTGATCATAGGACCATAGTCTGAGCCCCTGTATAGCATAGGCCACAGAACTTCCCCAAAGTAATTCTTAGAGCAGGTTTTTTTTTAAAACATTCAATCTTAATTTTGAAAAGTGCCAGGGATGGAGAATCCACCACAATCCTTGGTAAATTGTTCCAACGGGCAATTTTTGATAGAGGGTAATTTACACCTTATTTCAAGTTTGAAAGATTAAAGTTTAAATATGTCCCTGAGGCTGTTTTTAAATTAAAAAGAGTTTGCTTGTGGCTTTACAGCCATGTAAGCAGATAGCTGTTGCCCTGGAGAGTTTGTCCTTGAAACCTGTAGCATAGCAGCACAAAGGGGTGGGGGAAGTATAGAAAAAATAATCTTTTTCCATTTTATCTGTCCTATTTTCCTTCTTTGCCCAGTTTTGGTTTCTATCTGTTTTTAGAGCTTTTATGCAGCATTGTTTTAAACTTCTTTATTGTTTAATGTTTTCTGCTAATTTTATCATTAGAAATATCCCACCTTGCCTCTGTTTATCAGATCTTAGCTTGCCTCTTTTTGCTGGGAGCCTTTGGAAGTACTTTTGGAGGCTCTATATGATGGCATGACAGCAACTTGAGCTGCAGGTCTCTACCCCTAGTGATGGAATTCTGACCAGCATAAGACTTCTGTTACCTCCACCCCATGCAGGTGTGTGTCTTAACTGGGAAGCAATTGCACATCCACGGAGCATAGCAGATGATAAGGGGTTTTGTGTGTAGGTAAGAGAGCAGGGTGAGAACAGACTGTCGTAAACCAACACACTTGGAAACTCTTTGTGCTGAAGTCTTTGCTAAACTGATCATAGTGAACTGTGAAATGTTCACATGTTGTCTAGGACTGAGAAATAATACAAATGGATCTAGAAAGGCTAGAGCTATGAGAAGAAAATGACAAAGTATGACTGACCCTAGAAAACCGCATATAATCAATCTTGGGCAAAAATGCAACACACACATACGTAAAGGGAGGGAGACACTTGCAAAGATGCAGTAGTGAGAGAGGCCTGGTGGAGTGGAGGCTGTGGACAATAAAGTTGTTACAAACTTGCAATGTGACATAATGTCAAAGAATGTCAACACAATTGGTTGGGCCATTCCTGTATTCTTATGTTAATTGTTGGCTGCATAAAGTTCACTGCACCATGGGATAGGGAGATAAGTAGTCTATTTTCATAAACTTTAGGGAGACCAAACCTGGAATGCCATATGCAGGTCAGGGAATTTCATACCAGAAGGGCCTTGGCAGAGCAGACAGAATTCAGAGCTGGAGTATGAGTTTATGAGGAACCATTAGAAGAACTTAGGGTGAGGGTATGTGCTGTATCTCTTAGCAGCCCAGCACACCCTGGGGGCGAAATGAGTAGTCTTTAAGCCACCTTTGTGTCCTGGATGCTGAGCTGCACTAGGGCTGGAGGGAGATTATATTATTGGACTGTTCTATAGGCAGTGGCACCACAAGGGATGCCCTCCTGCTGTGGGGTCTGGCAGATATCAGGCATGCTCAGAGTAAAGCTAAAGGATGGGTCTCCTTGGTGAGACAGGCGTTTTCCCTTCATTTGAGAACCCTGCTTTGTGGCTGCTGGGGCTTAGGGCTCTGAACTGCTCATTAGCTGTAAGGCAGCATCAGTGCTTAGGCAGCTTCGCACATGCCCACAGGGCACTTAGGTGCTTACAAAGTTTGGTGGCACCTGAAGGGTGGTTTTGACAATGCCAGTGGTGCCTAAATGCTGGATTTAGATGCCTAAAAAGGCAGTTAGGTGCCTAGTGTGATTCACAAAAGCCAGTAGGGTCAGTGGGAGCGATGTGCATAACTCACTTAGTTTGTAATGCCCTAGGCACTTCTCTGCACCTTTGTAAATCTGGCCCTAATTTCCTGACATGCTGACCTGATCTGTGATTTCTATGTATTTGACGAGTTTAAAAACTGGGGAAGTGGAGGAACTGTATAGGGTGAGACGAGGGGGCAAACTGGGATTAATGTGGAAAATTTAGGATGGATATCTGGAAAAAATTCCTAATGCTGAGATTTATTAGACTGTGGAATAGTCTCGAGGGAAAGTAGACAGCATAAACGTAACACAGCATAAACCAGACTGGCTACAAAACTAGAAAACATACCAAAAGAAACAATCCTGCACCAGCCGGCTAGAGTGGGGAAGGCAGAAGGCACTAGTTGTGCATCTTTCCCATTTCTACATTTTACAAACAGATAAAGCACAGACTGAGCCCAGAGTCATGCAGGTCAAACATAAGGTGAACAGTTTACAGTGACTGTTTGGAATGATCAGTGACCCACCACTCGAGAACCTACCTGCAGAGGCTGTTGGGAGGAAGACTGAACTAGGATGCTGGTCTGGGTGATCGGGTTTCTACTCCTGGCTCAGCCACCGATCTGCTGTATGATCACAGGCAAGTCATGTCCTTTACACTGGGGATAATGACACTCACCTTCCCTTGTGAGGAGCTTTGAGATCTACGGAGGAAACGTAGCTAGGAAGCATTACAATACCAGTACACTGCTGAGAATGCATCTCTGCAATGTGGATGTCAAAGTAGAGGGGCCTCTTCCCACTGCGGTACTAGAGCTGGTCAAAAAAATCAGTACAAAATGTTTGTAATTAAAACATTATTTTTAGGCTGGAGCTTTAAAGGGGGTGAAGGGAGTTTGGTGCCCAGCTCCCACTGACTTCAGTGGTCCTCAGGCAGCTGACTTCGTCCTCCTAGCTTTCATTGCCTGTGCTCTCAAAAAGAGCTGGTTCACTCAACATGACAGTGAAAAATACACTGAGCACAGTAGCCCCTGTCAGACTCAATTCCATATATTTTACATTGCCCATCCCCATTTCAGTTTTGCATATGCTGTTTGATTTTGTGCACTCAGTGCATAACTGCATTGTGGATGTTGCCGGGGGGAGCGGGAGGAAAGGAGGGTAGCTAGAGATTTGGTAGCTGAACAGGGAACAGCTGGAGTTTTCAGCACCTGGGGAGGTATTGGAGGGGTTTGAGAGAGTGGGAATAACACATTAGTTGGAAGTTCCTGACAACAGGACCAGCAGTGACACAGCTAACAATGCTGACATTTAAATTAGCATCTTTAGGTTTTAGAGTTAATATCTCATTGAGATGAGTGGGACTATTTGCACCTCTCATGGATATTCCTTCAGACCCAGACCCAGACAGACTGCACCACATTGGTTACATTTAGGTCACATGTCAAAGGTTTCCTTTCTTAATTAGGAGGGCTAGAAATCTCTGTATTTTGTGGTGAGAAGAGAGTTCCATGGCAAGGAAGCCGTGCTCATAACTTCATTTGCATAAGCCCCACTGTCATGAAGTTAGTCTCGGTGCTCTGGAACATCTCTGAATGAAGTCAGTCAGGACTCTAGTGCAGTGTCTCTCCCCTCAGGGCACAATTTCACCAAGGCAAAGCCTCCTTGGCTTCAGCACTTTCTGGCTCTGACCTTGGAGCATTCAGCACCCTGTTCCACACTGTGAGTTCCCTGAAGGGAGTCCACCTAGATGGGACACCTGGGGAAGCCTTAACATCCCAAAAGGCCATCCACCCCCACTCTGCAGTCCGGAGTGATTCTCAGCCAGCACTGTAAAATGGAAGGGCTTATTAGTTGACGGAAACACAGCATAGTACAGATCTTGTTAAAACACAGAAAGCAAGAAGATACAGCAAAGTCCACCTTAGAATCAGAGAATCATAGGATATCAGGGTTGGAAGGGACCTCAGGAGATCATCTAGTCCAACCCCCTGCTCAAAGCAGGACCAATTCCCAACTAAATCATCCCAGCCAGGGCTTTGTCAAGCCTGACCTTAAAAACCTCTAAGGAAGGAGATTTCACCATCTCCCTACGTAACCCATTCCAGTACTTCACCACCCTCCTAGTGAAAAAGTTTTTCCTAATATCCAACCTAAAGCTCCTCCACTGCAACTTGAGACCATTACTCCTTGTTCTGTCATCTGCTACCACTGAGAACAGTCTAGATCCATCCTCTTTGAACCTCCTTTAAGGTAGTTGAAAGCAGCTATCAAATCCCCCCTCATTCTTCTCTTCTGCAGACTAAACAATCCCAGTTCCCTCAGCCTCTCCTCATAAGTCATGTGCTCCAGCCCCCTAATCATTTTTGTTGCCCTCCGCTGGACTCTTTCCAATTTTTCCACATCCTTCTTGTAGTTTGGGGCCCAAAACTGGACACAGTACTCCAGATGAGGCATCACCTATGTCGAATTGAGGGGCATGATCACGTCCCTCGATCTGCTGGCAATGCTCCTACTTATACAGCCCAAAATGCCGTTAGCCTTCTTGGCAACAAGGGCACACTGTTGACTCATATCCAGCTTCTCGTCCACTCCTAGGTCCTTTTCTGCAGAATTGCTGCCTAGCCATTCGGTCCCTAGTCTGTAGCAGTGAATGGGATTCACTGCACTTGTCCTTGTTGAACCTTATCAGATTTCTTTTGGCCCAATCCTTTAATTTGTCTAGGTCCCTCTGTATCGTATCCCTACCCTCCAGCGTATCTACCACTCCTCCCAGTTTAGTGTCATCAACAACTTGCTGAGGCTGCAGTCCACGCCATCCTGCAGATCATTAATAAAGATATTGAACAAAACCGGTCCCAGGACCAACCCTTGGGGCATTCTGCTTGAAACCGGCTGCCAACTAGACATGGAGCCGTTGATCACTACCCGTTGAGCCCAACGATCTAGCCAGCTTTCTATCCACCTTATAGTCCATTCATCCAGCCCAAACTTCTTTAACTTGCGGCAAGAATACTGTGGGAGACCGTATCAAAAGCTTTGCTAAAGTCAAGGAATAATATGTCTACTGCTTTCCCCTCATCCACAGAGCCATATTGACTGTTCCTGATCACTTTCCTCTCCTCTAAGTGTTTCAGAATTGATTCCTTGAGGACCTGATCCATGATTTTTCCAGGAACTGAGGTGAGGCTGACTGGTCTGTAGTTCCCTGGATCCCCCTTCTTCCCTTTTTTAAAGATGGGCACCACATTAGCCTTTTTCCAGTCATCCAGGACCTTCCCTGATCACCATGTGTTTTCAAAGATAATGGCCAATGATTCTGCAATCACATCCGCCAACTCCTTTAGCACCCTCAGATGCAGTGCATCCGGCCCCATGGACTTGTGCTCATCCAGCTTTTCTAAATAGTTCGGAACCACTTCTTTCTACACAGAGGGCTGGTCACCTCCTCCCCATGCTGTGCTGCCCAGTGCAGTAGTCTGGGAGCTGACCTTGTTCATGAAAACAGAGGCAAAAAAAACATTGAGTACATTCGCTTTTTCCACATCCTCTGTCACTAGGTTGCCTCCCTCATTCATTAAGGGGCCCACACTTTCCTCTTGTTGCTAACATACCTGAAGAAACCCTTCTTGTTACTCTTAGCATCTCTTGCTAGCTGCAACTCTAAGTGTGATTGGGCCTTCCTGATTTCACTCCTGCATGCCTGAGCAATATTTTTATACTCCTCCCTGGTCATTTGTCCAATCTTCCACTTCTTGTAAGCTTCTTTTTTTTGTTTAAGATCAGCAAGGATTTCACTGTTAGGTCAAGCTGGTTGCCTGCCATATTTACTATTCTTTCTACACATTGGGATGGTTTGTTCCTGAAACCTCAATAAGGATTCTTTAAAATACAGCCAGGTCTCCTAGACTCCTTTCCCCCTCATGTTATTCTCCCAGGGGATCCTACCCATCAGTTCCCTGAGGGAGTTAAAGTCTGCTTTTCTGAAGTCCAGGGTCCATATTCTGCTGCTCTCCTTTCTTCCTTGTGTCAGGATTCTGAACTTGACCATCTCATGGTCACTGCCTCCCAGGTTCCCATCCACTTTTGCTTCCCCTACTAATTCTTCCCTGTTTCTGAGCAGCAGGTCAAGAAGAGCTCTGCCCTTAGTTGGTTCCTCCAGCACTTGCCCCAGGAAATTGACCCCTATACTTTCCAAAAGTTTCCTGGATTGTCTGTGCACTGCTGTATTGCTCTCCCAGCAGATATCAGGGTGATTGAAGTCCCCCGTGAGAACCACGGCCTGGGAGCTAGTAACTTCTGTCAGTCACCAGAAAGAAACCTTGTCAACCTGGTCTGGTGGTCTATAGCAGACTCCCACTATGACATCACCCTTGTTGCTCACACTTCTAAACTTAATCCAGAGACTCTCAGGTTTTTCTGCAGTTTCATACTGGACCTCTCAGCAGTCATACTGCTCTCTTACACACAGTGCAACTCCCCCACCTTAACAGTTTATATCTATCTATGACAGTACCCCAGTCACATGAGTTATCATAGGATATCAGGGTTGGAAGGGATCTCAGGTCCAACCCCCTGACAGATTTTTGCCCCAGATCTCTAAATGGCCTCCTCAAGGATTGAGCTCATAACCCTGGGTTTGGCAGGCCAAATGCTCAAACCACTAAGCTATCCCTCCCCTCTAGTCTCTGTTATTCCAATCAGATTCCATTCGTCTCTGTTATTCCAATCAGATCATAATTCCTTGACTGTGCCAGGACTTCCAGTTCTCCCTGCTTGTTTCCCAGGCTTCTTGCATTTGTGTAATGACACTTAAGATAACTCGCTGATTGTCCTGCTTTCTCAGTATGAGCCAGGAATCCTCCTCTCTGGTGCTCTCCTGCTCGTGCTTCCGCCCGGTAACCCACTTCCCCACTTACCTCAGGGCTTTGGTCTCCTTCCCCCGGTGAACCTAGTTTAAAGCCCTCCTCACTAGGTTAGCCAGCCTGCTTGAGAAGATGCTCTTTCCTCTCTTCGTTAGGTGGAGCCTGTCTCTGCCTAGCACTTCTTCTTATTGGAAGACCATCCCATGGTCAAAGAATCCAAAGCCTTCTCTCCAACACCATCTGCGTAGCCATTCGTTGACTTCCACGATTCAACAGTCTCTACCCAGGCCTTTTCCTTCCACAGAGAGGATGGACAAGAACACCACTTGCGCCTCAGACTCCTTTATCTTTCTTCCCAGAGCCACGTAGTCTGCAGCGATCCGCTCAAGGTCGTTCTTGGCAGTATCATTGGTGCCCACGTGGAGAAGCAGGAAGGGGTAGTGATCTGAGGGCTTGATGAGTCTCAGCAGTCTCTCCATCACATCGTGAATCCTAGCTCCTGGCAAGCAGCAGACCTCTCGGTCTTCCCGGTCGGGACAGCAGATAGATAACTCAGTCCCCCTGAAGAGGGAGTCTCCGACCTCCCCCCCACTTACCTCCTTCTCTGGGGAGTGGTGGTCATGGAACCCCCATCCCTAGGACAGTGCATCTCATGCCTTCCAATCGGTGGAGTCTCCTTCTGCTCCCTTCCCTCAGATGTATCATCTAGTCCACTCTCCGTATTAGTACCTGTAGAAAGAACATGAAAATGGTTGCTCACCTCTATCTGCATTGCTGGTACATGGATGCTCCTCTTTCTTCTTCTGGAGGTCACATGCTGCCAAATTTCTTCACCATCCTTCTGTCCCCACTGCGCAGCCTGCTCTGATTCTTCAGAATGTTGTGCCCGTAGAAGCATATCCTGACGTCTGTCAAGGAAATCTTCATTTTCTCTCATGCAACGCAGGGCTGATACTTGTTTTTCCAGACCATGAACCTTCTCTTCCAATATGGAGACCAGCTTGCTCTTTGTACAGACAAAGTCTCTTCTGTCCTGAGGAACAAAGACAAACATGGCACATCCTGTGCAGGTCACAACAGCTGATCGCTCATCATCCATATTACCTTCCTTCTAAGAGCTTCCTCAGCTGTTGCAGTAACTACTCAGAGAAGCCTGCAAGATGAAAGCCTCAGAGGGCTCTCCCCAGGCGAACTCCCAGTCAAACATCCTCTGTTAGCCTCTCCGCTGCTCAGCTGGTTCACACCTTGTGGGGATCCAGAGCCCTGGGCTCTCCCCGCAAGTCCCATACCAGGAGACTGATGGGCTTCCAGCAGCACCACCTCTGTGTTTTGTCTCTTTCCCAGGCAAACAGGTCACCTGGTCTCTTTCTTCTCCAATACCTTTGGCTGGCTCCTTGCAGAAGACTGACCATCAGTTGCCAGGATAGAGTGTTGGCCATTCTCTGTTACCAGACAGCCAGTCAGCAGTCACACCTGCCCTCTAGGGATCTGTGCAATGATCACAAACCCTTATCCCACCATCTAGATACTTGAGTAATACATAGGGGAAATTGAGGCGCGCACAGTATTCAGAGAAAACATTAAGAACATTCCCACTTTGTCACAGTGACGTAAGACTGTAATCACAGAATACAGCCCCCAGCCACCCTAAGCAAGCAATAACCGTTTTAGTTTTCAAAAAACCATTATTTCATACCAACATTGTTACCCATAGCCACAACTTACTGATACTTTAGCAAAGTGACCAGAAATGTTAGTGAAAAACTGTTTCCAACAA
Source organism: Mauremys reevesii (assembly GCF_016161935.1). Lineage (NCBI taxonomy): Eukaryota > Metazoa > Chordata > Testudines > Geoemydidae > Mauremys > Mauremys reevesii. The sequence continues at coordinate 11,765,655 of NC_052646.1, read as the reverse complement.
TATCTAACCTCAGCATCCACCTCCCCCACAATACTAACATGTGCTGAGCCCTGTGGTAATAACTGGGGCCTGACCGGCTTAGCAAAACTGGGAATTTTTGTACTATTTTTTATGAATCCCATGTGAACCTCAGGTTCCCCTATGTGTTGTATTGCTACCCAGTTGGGGATAAAAGGATTAAGTTTGCTCTCATGGCAGACTAAGAGACATAGATGCGTGTGTCACATCACTATCTAGGTGGAATGAAGAGTTGTTAAGAAACTGGTTGAAACCAACCTTGATCAATAAGGGGGCCAAAGAGACAAGGCAAGCTTCAGTGACTCATGATTCAACACTTCATAGCAGAATGTTCTGACAAGGGGGTTGTGAACTCAGCATGACCCTGCCTGGAGAACAAAGGACTGAACCAGGAATAAGAGCTGGCTTCTGGAGGAGGCTGGGAAACTCTCTTCACAGGAACCGAGTAAGAAACTTGGGGCTCTTTCACCTAGGGACTGACTAAGAAAGGAATTCAGACAGCGAAAAAGAAAGCCTGAAAATGGAGTTTACCAAAGTCTGGCTGGTGAATCTCTCTGAATGACCACAAGGGACCTTCATTTCTCTGTGCTAACCTAATGACTTTCGATGCTGTGTTCCAGTTTGACTAATAAACCTGACTGTTTTGAAAACGCTGCTTTAGTGTCACTGGAAGTACATGGTGACGTGCATCAATCCCCAAAGACTGGACAAGTCTCTCCCTAGAGTCCGTCTCAGCTGGACTCACTGAGCAGAGCTCACAATTTGAGGTAGGAGTGCTGAAACCCCAGAGGTTCACTCTCAGGAGGCGGTGAGGCTGTGTGGCCTACCCTGAAGGAAGAGTGAGACTGCTTGGGTGTCTGGAACATCAGTGGGTTTCCTCTAAGAGACTGTTCCAAGTAGCACCGATCCTGTGAATCCGTGACACAGGCCTACCCCAATGGTGAGCTCAACTGTGAGAAAGTGGATACAAGTTTATAAAATGTTTCACACACCTATAACAATAAATGTTGATGGGAAAAGGTGCAAAGAGGAAACAGAAGAAATTAATACAAACTAAAAGGTCTAGTAATATAACTCAGGAGGTGTGTTCAGTTTTCTGGTAAACAAAAGAAGTGTGGGACTGGAAATCAATGGACCAAAACAGGTGTGTTGGAAAGTAGGTCTAACTGGTGAGTAAAATGAGGAGATGGGCTGTCCTGCCTGTCTTTGCCTTTTGGCATCCTTAAAGATAAAGCCTTTGGGGGGAAATTGGCTGGCTGCCTGGGAGACAGTGAACTGGAAGGAGCAAGCTTTAACTCAACAGCTGGGAGGGATAGCTTGGTGGTTTGAGCATTAGCCTGCTAAACTGAGGGTTATGAGTTCAATCCTTAAGGGGGCCATTTAGGGATCTGGGGCAAAGATCTATCTGGGGATTAGTCCTGCTGTGAGCAGGGGGCTGGACTAGATGACCTCCTGAGGTCCCTTCCCTGGTATTCTATGATATCCACCATGATGTCACTTGGCCTTCATCAGCCTGCTCCTGAAAGATGTCCTGAGCAAACTGAGCCAGAGAAAGGGACACAGCTCACACTGCAGCAGCTCTAGCTAACTCCCAAACACCACCTAGAATGTGAGATTGCACTCCTGCTGTCACCCCCACCCTCTCATGTGACTTTTTCCTCCCCCCACCTTATTTCTTCTCTTTCCTACATGTCTCTTTTTGCCTTCTGTTTAATAAACATCTCAATTTTGCAGCACTGCTGTGAGCTTCTGACCAGGGAGGAAACTAAAAGCAATGCCTTGAACAGGCCATTAGGTTTTCCAGGTATCAGAGTGGCTGATCAGACTATGCACTGGGCCTGTGTTTCTCCAGCAGGGAGGTTTTAGGTAAGAGCACCAGAGACAGAAGCTGCATTTTCTCTCTTTGCTGGCCTTTTCTTTGCCTGCTTGTCTCTTTTTGTCTTCGAGGAAGCAGGATCAGGCTTTAGCAACAACATCTCAACTAATTTCTTCTCCCCTCCCCACACCCAAACAGTTCTTTAATGCCATCCAAGAGATTGTCAAACAGGCACTTTCTGCTTTAAAAAAGCTAAAGGGAAAGGGAACAGAGAATATTGTTAAAATGAAAGCCTTACTCAATACTTTACATTTCAAAGGCTTTAATAGTTTTCTTCTTCTTGTATTGTTAATAAAAGGCTTAAAACCAAAGAATGGCATGTTTGCCATGGGATTAAGCAGGCACTCAAAACCCCGAGTCTTGTTAGACTGCTTGGTGTTGTACAATGACAAGGTGATGTTAACACATTGGACTCCCTGGGCCCAAATTTCCCATCAAAATTAATATAACAGTCCACTAGTCTACAACTGCCCCTAGCATTCATCTGGCTCTTCAAGGCCTTAAATTGGTCTGGACTTCACTATATTAGAGTATCAGAGGGGTAGCCGTGTTAGTCTGGATGCATCCGACGAAGTGGGCATTCACCCACGAAAGCTCATGCTCCAATACATCTGTTAGTTTATAAGGTGCCACAGGACTCTTTGCCACTATATTAGAGTTTGCCTCTCTGTTACCGTATAGATTCTAGAGTACTCGGGGCTGTAGAGTGGATGGTACCAAGGGTGAAAACATAAGTGCAGGGAGGATACTGGGACATGCAGGCATCAAGGACATAGTTATGGAAATCTCCACAGGATACTGGGAAGGACATGGATCTTCAGATCAGAAAATAAGAGCCATCTCTTGCCATTAGCTTTCCCACAATTGCTTCCACAAATGGATAATAATAATCATAATACACAGCACTGGTAGGACACACTCTTGCATTGCAAGATAAAGGTAGGTGAATACAATTGGTTCAAAGGCTGTTTCTATAGGTATGTCTACACTGGAGCTGGAGGTATACAAGAGGACAGACCCACACTAGGTCTAATAGAGCTTGCATGCTAAAAGTAGAAGTGTAGCTGTCTGAATCTGATCCCATATGAAACCCTAGGTAGGTACTCAGGTAACTAGCCTTTCCTATCACTCGCACCACCAAGGCTACACTTCTATTTTCAGCACTGGCTCACTCAGAACTAGCATGTATATGTCTAATCAAGCTAGGAATGATATCTCCCAGCTCATGTAGACATACTATACAGGTCAGCATCTCTACCTTACTGGCATTTAACCTGCACTCATCACTGTGGTAGCTGAACTGACAACATTCAGACCACATGGTTATGTGCTAATTACAAATGCCCAGACCAGGAGCCAGACTGATTAGACTGGCAGATAAATCAGATTCGACAGTCTCAGCATTATCCATAACTAAATCATAGCAATAATCTATTCCTTGGATATATAAGCTTCACTGGCTGACCACTACCACTAGAATAGACTGTAATTGACATTCTACAACAGCAATAACTTTGATTGTAAGCCTTTGGAGGGCAAAGCCAATGCCTACTGGTTCTGTACAGTGCTCAGTATTCAGCACACAGCAAATAATAACAGTTGTGCTACACTAGAGGATTTAAGAGCAGGAGTCCGTGTGTGCAAAAAAGCGGCAATCCCTTCGTTTAGATCAGGTGTAGGCAACCTATGGCACGCGTGCCGAAGGCGGCACGCAAGCTGATTTTCAGTGGCACTCACGCTGCCTGGGTCCTGGGGGGGCTCTGCATTTTAATTTCATTTTAAATGAAGCTTCTTAAACATTTTAAAAACCTTATTTACTTTACATACAACAATAGTTTAGTGATATATTATAGACTTATAGAAAGAGACCTTCTAAAAATGTTAAGATGTATGACTGGCACGCGAAACCTTAAATCTGAGTGACTAAATGAAGACTTGGCACAGCATGTCTGAAAGGTTGCCGACCCCTGGTTTAGATGTTAGCAAAGCTGGGCCTGATCTGAGAAGTGAGGATCTCCCCAAGGTTCCAGGGAGTTCAGCACAGCTGTCCTGGTATGACATGTTCTAACATAAACTGGTGAAAAGTTCCCTGGTATTTTCACAAGTGTGTCAGTTTTATGTCAGACTCTGAAGACAGCCTGCTCAGAAACACAAGCGCCACCCTCACTCCGCTCTGGACCCTGGACTCATTGCTGGATCAGACACAACAGGGGCACTCACTGAGTCCCCAGCACTACCACCTGCTGCGCTCAGGCTTTTCCTGGCTCTGAGCAGGCCTCACTCTGCTGAGCTCCTGAGATGGGACAGGTTCACAGCCCCCTGTGCTAGGGCTCTGGCCCGTGCAAAAAGTTCTTTCTTTCTCAGTTTCCCAGGGCATTTCCCTCTGCCCTTCCAAGCTGCAGCCCTTCCCTCCCAGCCTTGCATAGGCATTTCTCTCTCCTGCCCTTTCCCCAGCACCATCCTGCTCCTCTGCTGCACTTTCATTCAACTTCCACCAGAGTCTGTGCAGTTCCCCTCTCGGCCCCAGCTCCTAGCTCCTGTCCCTGAGCCTGGCTTCCTACCTGCAGCTCCCTTTGCTGCTTCCTCGGGCCTGGGCTGGCTCTTTGCATCCCTGGCCTGGGCGCTCTCCCTCGGGGACACTTTTTTGACTCCTCGTGTCTGCGGTTTCCTTTGTCCCTTCCTCCTTCCTGTACTTTTTCCGCTGGAGGCTGCGTGCGGCGTTGCTGGGAGGCCCAGCAGCAGGGCAGTCTGTCCCCATGGCATCGGGTTACCATGGGGATGCGGAAGCGGCTGGGGGTTCTTTAATCGCCACATCGCAAAACACAAACAAAGCGGAGCCTTAAAGGGGCAGCGTGAGCCTGCTGCACAAAGGAGCCCAATGGCTCTCCCAGATAACACGGTGTAGCTGCCCTCCAGCGTCCTCACCCGGTGTCACTTTGCAAGCAGCTCCCAGAACACTAACTAGACGCTTCTGTTCAGCCTTTCCAACGTACAGAGACAATGAAAGGCAGCACAATTAAAAATGTTTTACCCCATGAATAATTAGTATGTGCAACTTGCCGCTGCCACACACTGTCATTATGCCAAAGACATCCAGGGTCCAAGAAACAATTAGTCATTGACATGGATAATAAAATATCACAAGTTACACGAGATAGGATGATAATAACAACTCCAACAACACCTTTCATGCTTCAGAACAGAAGCCAGTCACTAACTGTCTGGATTTTGGAAGAAACTACATGAACTACATCACTAGATAGATCATTAGTCAGATTAGTATATGGCAATTATATTGTGCTTTCAACATCACCAACTATCGTTCCAGGTTCTAGTCTCACTCTTTTGGGTTTTCCTGGGAGCTAAGAAAGATAAATGCACAGATGGGCCCTATATCATGAGCACAATTGAAGGAATCAGTGAGACTAGACAGTTGTTTTTGTGAATATTATCATATTCTGTGTAAGCAGAGTCACGATGAGCTCTACCCTGACATCTGGTGGTGAATTATGGAGAGTGTGGAAGGAATTTCAAGGAGTGGCAAGGATTTGCATTGCAATAGCCCACGGCAGCATGGGAGCATTATTTTGGCAGCTGGGATCCCCAATTTCTTTGTTATTGGGGCAGGAAGGAAAAAAAGTGCTGTCACCCTAATTATGTGAATGAGGAACTATGAGACTGCTTTATGACAGAAATGACTCAACCTACATTAAATAGTACTTGCTAGACAAGGGACAGGGGCTCCAAAACCCAATAAATTGTGAGAGGCTGGGAACTGGTGTGTATATCTGATAGTATGGGTGCCTTTTGAGGGCCTGGAACACCAATTGCATATTCTCCACTATTAAAAAGCAGAGCTAATTTTGAATCCTTTAGGAGTCCATCTAGAGGCTGCTGACCTGAATTCATGTTGGGCTAATGTAGCACTGGGGCTCCCCTACTACAAGCTGAAATCACTAGAAGAGCTAAGCAGAGCTGAGATCACTGCGTGCTGTGTTAACTAGTGGAGGAGCCTGAAGCTTTATTGCTAAGCAGCTGGCAGAGCAGTGCAGTCTGTAGCACCTTGGGCCAGCCCATGGACCAGTGTGGAGTGGTTTGTGGGGATGGCTGACTTGTTTCAGGGGTTGGCTGGAGGAGCGGCACAGCTGGTGGAGTGGAGCCAGTCGTGGGGGAAGGCTGCAGCAGAACTCCACTGAGAGGCGGAGCAGTCAGCCCAGGCCCGCGTAAGGTATCCCTTAACACCCTGTGTGTGTGCCCCCCCATTTCCACCCAGGCTGGGGGGGTGGGTGGGTTAAAACTCTGCAGATAAACTTTTGAACTCTGGGGTGGCACTGACCAGAGACAGAGACTTTGGGGTTGTTGGACTTTGGGGTGATTGGACTTAAGACCCTAAGGGGGAAAGGACAGTGCCAAATGTACTTGGAGGTGGGTTTTTGCTTATGGTTGTGTATAGTCCTGTTTGTGGTGTCTCTCCAACGTGATGCCACATTGTTTCCCTCCTTTATTAAAAGGATTTTGCTACATTCGGACTCTGTGCTTGCGAGTGGGGAAGTATTGCCTCCTAGAGGCACCCGGGGGGTGGGGTGGTGGTATGTAATTGTCCCAGGTCACTGGGTGGGGGCTCGAGTCGGTTTTGCATTGCGTTATTGAAACAGAACCCCTGGATACTGAACCCGGCCCTTGTTGCTGCCAACTCAGAGGGGCAGAAGGGTTACATCTGTATCAAGTGCCAAAAGTGTGCTAGGCTCTTTCCAGACAAATAAATGAACAAGGTCCGTGCCCAGAAGTTATTGCAATCCAGCCATACAACATACAGACTAAAGGGATGTAACTAGAAGCCAGGGAGCAGGTCAGTGGCGAGTTCTGTAGCTCAGAACTCTACATGTTCTGTTTTTAAGATTTTATTTTATGACATATCTCTAAGGGAAGGATTAAGACTCATAGGCCTCCTGGCAGAAACACGCTAACAGGAGGGATTTGGAGGCATGATAGCCTGGGTCAGAGAGTAGGACTAGTGACAATCTATTTGTGTATCTTGTTTGGGGTTCCTGACCTCTATGTGACCTTTCTGCATCCCCCTCTCTGGCTCTGAGATACATGGAGCTCCTTCTGGGTAGCCCTGAGCCAGTCTGGCTGTCTCCCACCCCACACCTTAAGTGTGTGCTTTAGTAAACATGCCTTTGTTATTACCTGCCCTGGGTTGGTTAGGCATCTATTATAGCTGACGAGTGGAAGAAGGGTTCCCATGGACCACTGTAGCTATGGGGCTTTTGGGACTGACTTACGTTGCAAGCAACGTTTGGTACATGTGGGGCACCAGACACCTCAGAAGAAGATCTGGGGGTTGGAGAGTCAGAGATGCTCTCGCCAGCAATGCATAAGGTATCTGCAAAAGCTTGTAACTTGTCAACCTTCACAATCATTGTGAAATGTATGTATGGGTAATATCTAATATCTATGTACTGATATTGAAAGCACGTTTTATGGACTTGGAGTAGAAATTAGTCACCAGGAGATAATGTGTGTCTGTGTTGGCCGATTTGAGCAAGGGGAGTTGCCCCCACTGGTGATGCAATGTAAGGCTCAATTGTTTAGCCTTGAACAATGCTAAGACTTTGCGTGTGAAACTATCAGAGGCAACAACACACAGCCAAAACCACTTAAAGGTAAAAAAGAAACTTTATAAAAAGACAGGGTTTCACCCTGTTGGTGGAAGAAACAAATGGCTGTTTTCAGTATAACACAAAGTAGGGAGATGCATTGTGTATCCAGTCACTGGGGAACCCCCTTGTAGTGTGGGGGGCCTTTCATGAATGTTTGTACCCTGGTTCTAGAGAAACCAGGAAGTTCTGCAACAGATTGGAGAGAAAAATCTACTTTACTAAATATGAAAGGGAATTATTGATTAGTGTATCCCCAGATTTGTGTTTTATTATTTTGATTTGTATTGTAATAATTTGTTTCCACCACTCTCTCTTGCTTCTAGTTAAATCTTTATTCTTTCTTAAATAAACCTACTTTTGTTTTATTATATGTGCTCACAAGTACTGTGTGGTTTACAGGAGTTATGGTTTAAGGTAAAACTGGTAAACTGTGGTACACTGCACCTCTGACTGCAGAGGATCTGGAATTTCAGTGGGTACCCAGTGTCAGGGACTGGATATCACAGGAGAATAATCCAAAGGGACTTGGGGATTGGGGTGCACCTATTGTTCACCTGCAAGGTGAAGTTAGAGCTGGCACAGGCCAGAGGAGGAGCTAGCAAACTGGACCAGCAAACAGGGGAGTTTCGTAAGGTAGTTCTCCAGGTGAAGGAGGAGCAACTACATGACCGTTGGGGTGTGTTTGTTGTCTGTTAGTTTGTTGTTGTTGGGTTCTTGCTTGCCACAGAATCATAGAATCATAGAATATTAGGGTTGGAAGAGATCTCAGGAGGTCATCTAGTCCAGTCCCCTGCTCAAAGCAGGACCAACGCCAACTAAATCATCCCAGCCAGGCCTTTGTCATGCCAGGCCTTAAAAACCTCTAAAGATGGAGATTCCACCACCTCCCTAGGTAGCCCATTCCAGTGCTTCACCACCCTCCTAGTGAAATAGTGTTTCCTAATATCCAACCTAGACTTCCCTCACTGCAAATTGAGACCATTGCTCCTTATTCTGTCATCTGCCACCACTGAGAACAGTCTAGCTCCATCCTCTTTGGAACCCCCCCTTCAGGTAGTTGAAGGCTGCTATCAAATCCCACCTCACTCTTCTCTTCTGCAGACTAAATAACCCCAGTTCCCTCAGCCTCTCTTCATAAGTCGTGAGCTCCAGCCCCCTAATGGTTTTCATTGCCCTCCGCTGGACTGTCTCCAATTTGTCCACATCCCTTCTGTAGTGGGGGCACCAAAACTGGATGCAATACTCCAGGTGTGGCCTCACCAGTGTCGAATAGAGGGGAATAATCACTTCCCTCGATCGGCTGGCAATGCTCCTACTAATACAGCCCAATATGCCATTGGCCTCCTTGGCAACAAAAGCCCACTGCTGACTCATATTCAGTTTCTCATCCACTGTAATCCCCAGGTCCATGTGCCTTCTTGATTGCAGATTATAGTGTGGTCTGTTTTGGGGGCTCTGGGCTGAGCCGGGCTAGGCTGAGAGCTTGCTAATGAGGGTCTATTCTTCTGTCCTTTAATCCCTCATCCCTTTAGGGTTCCTTGACAAGGAAGTAGAGCTAATTCAGGGAGAACAGGGTTAAAAGCCAGCTCCTAAGCAGCCAGAGGAGCTAGCAAACAGGGGAGATTTGGGAGGGAGTATGAGAGGCAGATACACCTGACAAATATACTCTAAACTTAGCCCTCCCTCACAAACAAACAAACAGATGAAATCCCACACAGGTGTAAAAAGAATGCTGGTAGAAGTCCAGCAGCAGAGTGAGGGCTGGATGTATGACAGAGAGGTACATGGAGGGGACTTTCAGGGACTCCGTAGAGTGGTTCCCTTCCCACCAGTCTGACAGCACCTGTGGTGTTAATGGGATGAAAGTCTTGGGAAAGGAGAACGTCAAGCTGGAGCAGGTCCCTTAGTTGGGATCCTCTTTCCAGAAGAGGTCATGGTAGCCTCTTTCACTGAGGATACTCTTCCATGGAAGAGGACCCCACATATTAGGCAGAGCAAGGCAACAGTAATGAGGGATTCTATTATTAGAAATATAGATTGCTGGATTTGTGATAACCAGGAAAACTGCATGGTGAATTGCCTGCCAGACGCAAAGGTTGCAGGCCTCTTGAGACATCTAGACAGATATGCGTGCCGTTCTGGGGAACAGCTGGTTGTTGTGATACATGTAGGCCCAATAACATAGGGAGAGGTAGGAGAGAGGTCTTGGAAGCCAAATTTGCGCTGCTAGGTAAGATATTAAAGTCCAGGATCTCCATGGTAGCATTCTCTGAAATGCTTCCAGTTCCACATGCAGGGCCAGTTAGACAGGCAGAACTGCTGGGATCTCAAAGGATGGATAAGATGATGATGTGGGGAGGAGGGATTTACCTTTATTAGGAACTGGGGAACCTTTTGGGAAAGGAGGGGTCCATACTGGAAGGATGGGCTCCATCTAAACCAAAATAGAAGCAGATTGCTGGCATATAAAATTACAAAGGTCATAGAGGACTTTTAAACTAAGGACTGAGGGAAAGCTGACAGGTGTGAGGGAGCACATGGTTTGGATAGACACATCCTTTAAGGGAGGATTTATTAAAGAGGATTCTGTATATGCTAGTAAAGAGGAGAGGATGGAAGTTGATAAAGGAACTGAAGAGAAACAGTCAAATGAAAGAGTTGCATTCAATTACATCAGACAATTAAATATTGACAAATTGTATAAGTGCTTGAGTATAAATGCAAGAAGACTAAATAATAAGATGGGTGAACTTGAGGGCCTGGTATTAAATGAGGATATTGCTATAACAGGCATCACAGCAACTTGGTGGAATGATGATAATCAATGGGACATGGTAATACCAGGGTACAAATGATAGAATAGGTCATGCTGGTGGGGGAATGACACTGAAAGAAAGCAAAGAGTTGTATAGTAAAAATCTTAAATGAATGAAGCACTACTATAGAATCCCTATGGATAGAAAATCCATGCTTGAATAAGAGTACAGCAGTAGGAATAGATTACTACTGATCACATGACCAGGATGGTGACTGTGACTGAGAACTGCTCAGGGGGATTAGAGAGGCTACAAAAACAGAAAACCCAATAATAATGGGGGCTCTCAACTATCTCCATATTGACTGGGTACATGTCACCTCAGGACAGGAGGCAGAGAGAGAATTTATAGACACCATTCATGATGGTTTCTTGAAGCAGATAGTCCTGGAACTCACAAGGGGAGAGGCAATTCTTGATTTAGTACTAAGTGGAGCACAGGATCTGGTCCAAGTGGTGAATATATCTGAACTGGTCAGTAATTGCAATCATAACATAATTAAATTTAACATCTTTTTAGGGGTAGGGGAAATACCAAAGAAAATTACCACAGAACATTTAACTTCAAAAAGGGGAACTACACAAAAATGAGAAAGCTAGTTAAATGGAAATTAAAAGGAAGAGTCACATGAGTGAAATGCCTGCAAGCTGCATGGAAACTATTTAATACCACCATAATAGAGGCTCAAACTAAATGTATACTCCAAATTAAAAACAAAACAATACAGCAACAGGACCAAAAATTGCCTCCATGCCTAAATAACAGAGTAAAAGAGGAGGTGAGAGGTAAAAGGGCATCCTTTAAAAATTGGAAGTCAAATCTTACTGAGGAGAATCCAAAGGAGCATAAACTCTGGCAAGTCCTGCATCTTGGCAGGAGGTTAGAGTAGATGATCCTTGTGCTCCCTTCTAACCCTATGGTTCTAAGTCAAGTGTAAAAGTATAATTAGGCAGTCCAAAAAGACTTTGAAGAGCGACTAGCAAAAGACACAAAAACTAACAGCCAACAATTTTTTTAAATGTGTCAGAAGCAGGAAGCCTCCCAAACAGCCAGTGGACAATTAAGGTGCTAAAGGAGAACTCAAGGAAGACCAGGTCTTTGAAGAGAAGCTAAATTTATTGTTTACATCGATCTTTATGGCAAAGTATGTGAGGGAGATTCCTACACCTGAGCCATTCTTTTTAGGTGACAAGTCTGGGGAACGGTCCCAGATGGAAGTGTCAATAGAAGAGGTTTTGGAGCAAACTGATAAATGAAATAGTAATCAGTCACCAGGACCAGATGCTATCACCCAAGCGTTCTGAAGGAACTCAAATATGAAATTGCAGAACAACTAACTATGGTATGTAACCTGTCACTTAAATCAGCCTCTGTTCCACGTAACTGGAGCATAGCTAATGTAACGCTGATTTTTATAAAAGGCTGGCAATTACAGGCTGGTAAGCCTAACTTCAGTACCAGGCAAATTGGTTGAAACTGTGGCAGAGAACAATAATTATCACACACAAACAAAGAATTATTACACACATATATGAACACAATTTATTGGGAAAGAGTCAACGTGATTTTTATATAGGGAAATCATGTCTCACCAATTTATTAGAATTCTTGTTGACAAGCATGTGGAAAAGAGTGATCCAGTCAATATAGTGTACTTTGAGCTTCTGAAAGCCTTTTGTGACACTGGCACACTTGGTCCGCATGCCTTGTTTGAATACTGACAAACACATATCTGAAATCCTTCTGGTTCACTTGTGTGTTAGCATTGTTAAAATAAATATTAGAGTTATAAAAATGTGTTTAAATTGCTACATGCATTAATCTCACTTGCAACATCTGTAACCCACATTGTAAATTATAATTTGAGTAATTGCATTGTAAATCTCTGTAATCTCCAGCCAGGAAAGAGACATTAATTAGTGTGAAATGCTGGCCTCCAACAGCAGATGTTATATCCTACCCCACAAGGAAGGCCTGTCAACACCAGAGGAACCATTGTGGAACATCAAAGAGTACAAAAACCTTTGCTGATTGTTCTCTCCCCATTAAGAGAAGACAGTCAAGTGAATTCTTCCCATCAGCTGAGTTTACAACTGGAAGCAGAAGGCAGGGGGAGGGATAGCTCTGTGGTTTGAGCATTGGCCTGCTAAATCCAGGGTTGTAAGCGCAATCCTTGAGGGGGCCATTTTGGGATCTGGGGAAAAAAAAAAAAGTTGGAGATTGGCCCTGCTTTGAGCAGGGGGTTGGACTAGATGACCTCCTGAGGTCCCTTCCAACCACAATATTCTATGATTCCATGAATAAAACGCCTAACAAGGAGAAACTATATGCTGCTTGTACTCTGAGGGGCAAGGATTACTAAACATAATCAAAAGATCCCCAGCGCTTAATCTGGGTTGGCTCTAAAGGACATATAGAGCTTGTTTATTATAGAAGCACAGGCGCCAACTTTCTGATTTTCCCTGGGGTGCTCCACTCCCTGCTCCATCCCAGGCCCCATCCTCACTCCACACCTTCCCCCAAGGCCCTACGCCCACCCCACCTCTTCCCACCTCCACTCCACTCCACCTCTTCCCACCTCCACTCCACTCCACCTAATTTCCACCCCATTCTGCCCCTCCCCCAAGTGCGCCCCATCATAGACAACTGGTTCCTCCCCATACTGCAGGGGCATGAGCTAAAGGGGAGGTCACATGACTGGTCACATGTTTCCCCCTCACCCATCCCCTCTGTGTCCAGCCTGGGGCCACTGCACTCTCCCTGCTGTACCTTACCTGCAGGGAGGGGGCACTCTATCCTCCCACTGAACCTGCCCCCCCCGGCACTTTTTGTCACTCTCCCTGGCAGGAGGGAGCCTGGGTGGGGAGCGGGAGGGAGCCAATTCTAACATTGCCCCCTCCTGGTCACTGCTCTGCAGTCTGGCAGCTGCCTGAGAGAGCCTGGCTGGGGAGGCAGCTTCCACACCTTGCCCAGGGCTCAGCTACTAGGGACCATGATTGAGTGAGCTGGAAATGTGCCAGTGGGAGGGGAGCTCCTGCTCTCTCGCCCCTGTCCCCAGAACACAAGCCCAGTTGGGGAGCAGAAGCTGCCTCCCCAGCCAGGCTCTCTCAGGCAGCCGTGAGCCCACCATGCTACAGTGCACCATCCCAGCAGCTGGAAGGGGCTGGTTCCATCCCTTTCACTCCCCGGCATCTGGGGATGTCCCTCTGATGCATCACCGACCCCCTCGCCTCATCCCCACCCTGCCTCTTCCTGTCTTCTTGCTCCTCCTCCTCACCCCCAGCACCTCCTGCATGCCGCTGAACAGCTGATCCTCAGTGGGCAGGAGGCACTGGGATGGTGGGAGGGGGAGCTGATTGGCAGGGCAAGGTAGATCGGAGTACCCAAGGGGACAGTCTGTGACTCCACATTTGGGCCGGTATAGTGCCTGAGAAATTGATAATTGATTGGTGAAATCTCAGTATAGAACTCACAACCAATTATTGGTTTGTTCCCTGTTTCCCAACAGTCTGCCCTACGGTTGGTACCCACACACTTGAGCTACTGCAGGAGAGCTTGGCACCTTTGGCAAGGTGCCTCACCAATGGCTCTTCAGAAGACTAAGTAGTCATGGGGTAAGACGGAAGCTCCTCTCACGGGTAAGTAGCTGGTTAAAAGATAGGAAGCAAAGGGTAGGAATAAATGGTCAGTTTTCACAAGGAGAGAGGGTCCCCCAAAGATCTATACTAGGACCTGTGATATTCAACATATTCATCATGCATGATTTGGAAAGCGGGGTGAACAGTGAGGTGACAAAATTTGAAAACGATACAAAATTATATAAGATAGTTAAGTCCAAAGCCAAATGTGCAAAGTTACAAAGGAAACCTTCTCACTAAATTGGAGAAGCCCAACACAATGGCAGATGAAATTCAATGTCGATAAGTGCAAAATAATGCACATTGGAAAACATAATCTCAACTGTACCTACAAAACGATGGGGTCTAAATTAGATGTTACCACTCAGGAAAAAGATCTTGGAGTCATCATGGCTAGTTCTCTGAAGACATCTGCTCAATGTGGAGTGTAAGTAAAAAAAGCAAACAGAATGTTAAGAACCATTAGGAAAGGATAGATAAGACAGAAAATATCATAATGCCACTATATATATCCATGGTATGCCCACACCTTGAATACCATGTGCAGTTCTGGTCGGCCTATCTCAAAAAACTTTTTTGGAATTAGAAAAAGTACAGAGAAGGGCAAAAAATGATTGGGGGTTGGAAAAACTTCCATAGGAGGAGACATTAAAAAGACTGTAAAAGCAGCAAAGAGTCCTGTGGCACCTTATAGACTAACAGACGTTTTGGAGCATGAGCTTTCGTGGGTGAATACCCACTTCGTCGGATGCAATTTTTAATAACTTTTACTACTTGGACAGTTGCATCTGACGAAGTGGGTATTCACCCACGAAAGCTCATGCTCCAAAACATCTGTTAGTCTATAAGGTGCCACAGGATTCTTTGCTGCTTTTACAGATCCAGACTAACATGGCTATCCCTCTGATATTAAAAAGACTGGGACTTTTCAGCTTGGAAAAGGGGGGATATGATAGAGGTCTACACAATCATGAATGATGCAGAGAAAGTGAATGAAAAGGGTTATTTATCTCTTCTCATCCATGTGAAAATGCCTTCCTAGTTTGAAAAGTTTATATGGCTTCATAAATGCCATGTGTGAGTAAAGTGAATGGCTTGTGAACATTTTAAATCATTGCTTCAGTATGTTCAAAATGCAAATATGAACACCTGTCCAAGTAGTAAAAGTTATTAAAAATTACTGATGAGCAGATCCCGAACACTTACAGGAGTTTATGAGATTAAAGACACTGGAACTTCACCTTGGGGACAATGGGGCGGCTGCTCCATAGAATTGGTAGATTTCCTCGGGCCACTGCGGAAGCCCCTCTAAGGATGGCCCACGAGGATCAGACACCATGGCCTTAGGGGGCCAAGCTAGGGTGGGAGTGTGTGGAGCGAGGTCCCAAGTTATCCTGTGGATGTCTCTGGATTTACTATTAAATCCAATGCACTGGTGGCCGCCACCAATAGCTGACTCATGTATCACCTGGAGTGGCTTATTGCTATAACAGAACAGGAGGAAAGAGAAGAATGCACCTGCTTTAAAAGATTAAAATGAAATTGCCACACGATGGCCTCAGAGGATAAGAAATGACATGAAGCCTCTGTATTCTATATAATAGCCAGATGGTGGCAGCAGAGTACAGGAATTAGGCACATTTCACTATCTTTCTATACAATAACTATGAATCTGACCCACTGCGCACACACCACTCAGATGACAACTGCTTCTGACAGGCACAGTCTACCAGGAAGTTCGGGGGCAGCGACTGAGCATGGCTCTGCAGGCAGCTCAAATGAATCCTGCACTTAGTGCCTGACCCAAATGGGTGTGTGTGTGGGTGTGTGTGTGGTGTCTGACTCATTCTTTGCCACAGGACAGTTCTAATCTCTTCTCTTTTTTATTCTTGTTTATTTCAGGACATTTTTAAAAAACGGGCCCAATTCACGTAGGGTCATATAACACAAAACAGCAATTTAGGGCCAACATCCATCCAGCTGAGCTCTCCCAGACCCTCTGCACCTCTCCACAACCAGTACTTGCCCACTAACCCTACCAACCAACTAATCCCCTCCCCTGCCTCCCACCGAGCCTGGGAGCTCAGTGCACTAGTATTTTAGTGAGCTGACATAGCAGGGTTAGGCTGGGGTCCTCTTAGAGAGGTGAGATACTTGCAAGGAGAATAACATGAGGGGGAAAGGAGTCCAGGAGAGCAGGCTGTATTTAAAAGAATCCTTATTGAGGTTGCAGGAACAAATCATCCCAATGTGTAGAAAGAATAGTAAATATGGCAGGCGACCAGCTTGGCTTAACAGTGAAATCCTTGCTGATCTTAAACACAAAAAAGAAGCTTACATGAAGTGGAAGATTGGACAAATGACCAGGGAGGAGTATAAAAATATTGCTCACGCATGCAGGAGTGAAATCAGGAAGGCCAAATCACACTTGGAGTTGCAGCTAGCTAGAGATGCTAAGAGTAACAAGAAGGGTTTCTTCAGGTATGTTAGCAACAAGAGGAAAGTGTGGGCCCCTTACTGAATGAGGGAGGCAACCTAGTGACAGAGGATGTGGAAAAAGCTAATGTACTCAATGTTTCTTTTGCCTCTGTCTTCACGAACAAGGTCAGCTCCCAGACTACTGCACTGGGCAGCACAGCATGGGGAGGAGGTGAGCAGCCTCCTGTGTAGAAAGAAGTGGTTCCGAACTATTTAGAAAAGCTGGACGAGCACAAGTCCATGGGGCCGGATGCGCTGCATCCGAGGGTGCTAAAGGAGTTGGCGGATGTGATTGCAAAGTCATTGGCCATTATCTTTGAAAACTCATGGTGATCGGGGGAGGTCCTGGATGACTGGAAAAAGGCTAATGTAGTGCCCATCTTTAAAAAAGGGAAAAAGGAGCCAGTCAGCCTAACCTCAGTTCATGGAAAAATCATGGAACAGGTCCTCAAGGAATCAATTTTGAAGCATTTAGAGGACAGGAAAGTGATCAGGAACCAGGGCCGCCCAGAGGATTCAGGGGGCCTGGGGCAAAGCAATTTTGGGGGCCCCTTCCATAAAAAAAATTGCAATACTATATTCTCGTGGGGCCCCTGTGGGGCTCAGGCAAATTTCCCCACTTGCTCCCCCCCACGGCCGGACCTGGGAAAAATAAACCTTCCGCATCTCGGCACAGACCCAGTTTTGAGAAAACTTCTTTACAAGGTATCACTGGTTCTCAGAATCAGCTAGTGCTAAAAGGCACTAAAGCTCATTAAAAAGGTTGGACAAATATTTTCCATCAAAACTTTTTTTGGATCGCAAACTAGGGGTTTTTAAAAGCGGAAAAAAATCACGGCCAATGTCTGCTTTCCTTCAAAATTTGTTGTTTTTTTAATTGAAAAGCTGAAATTAGTCTGCCAAAACCTGAATATGGTTTGAGGTTTCAGAAGTGTGTGGCCAAATATTTGCTGCTTGCTGTGTTTGATTGTTTAAAGAAACAATTAAAAAATTCTGCTTAAAAAAAATCCAAAACTTTTGAACCACCTCATCTTGTGACCAAACGCCTGAGCCCATCCAGTCAGAGATTTTTCCAGGTTTCTGATCCTCTGCTGGCTTCCTTGACTCATATCTGTCTCCATAACTTTGGGTTCATTTAGGTTAGAACATAAGAACAGCCATACTGGGTCAAACCAAAAGTCCATCCAGCCCAGTATCCTGTCTACCGACAATGGCCAATGCCAAGTGCCCCAGAGGGAGTGAACCTAACAGGTAATGATCAAGTGATCTCTCCCCTGCCATCCATCTCCACCCTCTGACAAACAGAGGCTAGGGACACCATTCCTTACCCATCCTGGCTAATAGCCATTAATGGACTTAACCTCCATGCATTGATCTGTTTCCTAGAGACTGGCTCCATGGGGTCCCTCACAAAGTGGAGACGGTTACTGTGGGTTTGTCTTTAGTATAGCTTATGCACATACTCCACGAACTGAGCATTTGAGTTTGTTCCAGAATCTGGGATGAGCCTATGTTGTGAAAACTGACATGCTCAAAATAGCACATGCATGTGAATGGACACAGGGTGCTAAAATTAAATTAACCCAGGGATTCTCAAACTGGGAGTCAGGACCCCTCAGGGGGTCACAAGGTTATTACTGGGGGTCGCGAGCTGTCAGCCTCCATCTCAAACCCCGCTTTGCCTCCAGCATTTATAATAGTGTTAAATATATAAAAAAGTGTTTTCAATTTATAAGGGGGGGGGGTCGCACTCAGAGGTTTGCTATGTGAAAGGGGTCACCAGGACAAAAGTTTGAGAACCACAGAATTAACCCTTCTGAAGCCTCAGGGAATGCAGGGGAGGGGTCTCCCTTGGTAGGGTTGGGAAGGAGGTAGGTGGCGTAGGATATTGCTCTTCTCATGTGATCCCTCCCCCAGTGGCTAATTTTAAATGAAGCTACCCTTCCCTGACATGAATCTCCCTATGGCATTGAAATTACATATAGACTATAATTTGGCACTGTGAAGTGAAAGGGATGGCAGCCCTAATGGAAAAACTAACAGCTTGGCTCTTCTGCAAGCCTCAAACTGCTGAATGAGCTTTATGGTAGGGAAGGCTGTGCCTCCCAAACAGCCTGGCCCTGCCCCCTATATAACCCCCACCCACTTCCTGCCCCTCTCAGAATCCCCGACCCATCCTGCTCCTTGCCCCTCACTATCCCCCAGAGACCCCCCCCACCACCTCTGCTCCCTGTCCCCTGACTGCCCCGACCCCTATCCACCCCTCCGCTGAGTCCTGACAGACCTGGGAATGCCCACAATCCAACCCCCCCATTCCCTGTCCCCTGACTGGCCCCCAACCTCTGCCCCCTCCCTGTGCCCTGACTGTCCCTGGGACTCCCTGCCCCTTAGCCAACCCCCCGGCCCCTTACCCCCAGCTCCCCCATCACCCGGAGCGTCAGCGCGTCATATCCAGCAGCGTCCCTGAACAGCTGTAGCGTAGCTCCGGCGGGGCCTGAGCTCCACCCCGCTCAGAGCCGTGTGATAAGGAGGTGGGGCTGCGAGCTCCAGCAGGGCCTAAGCTTCCTCCACTCGGCCTGGAGCTTGTAGCCCCGCCCCCTTACCACATGGCTCTGAGCGGGGCAGAGCTCAGCCTCCCCTGGAGCCATGCTGCACCGCTGTTCAGGGACGCTGCTGGATGCGCTGAGGCTCCGGGAGAGGGGCGGAGGCGGGACTGGGGCAGAAGCCTCACCCGTTCTCTTGGGGGCCTCTGCGGAGCCCGGGGTCTGGGGCAAATTGCCCCTCTTGCCCCCCCCCGGGCGGCCCTGTCAGGAACAGTCAGTATGGATTCACCAAGGGCAAGTCATGCCTGACTAACCTAATTGCCTTCTACGATGAGATAACTGGCTCTTTGGATGAGAAGAAAGCAGTAGATGTGTTATTCCTCGACTTTAGCAAAACTTTTGATACAGTCTCCCACAGTATTCTTGCCATCAAGTTAAAGAAGTATGGGCTGGATGAATGGATTACAGGTGGATAGAAAGCTGGCTAGATCATTGGGCTCAGCGGGTAGTGATCAATGGCTCCATGTCTTGTTGGCAGCTGGTATCAAGCAGAGTGCCCCAAGGGTTGGTCCTGGGGCCGGTTTTGTTCAATATCTTCATTGATCTGGAGGATGGCGTGGACTGCACCCTCAGCAAGTTTGCAGATGACACTAAACTGGGAGGAGTGATAAATATGCTGGAGGGTAGGGATAGGATACAGAGGGACCTAAACAAATTAGAGGATTGGGCCAAAAGAAATCTGATGAGGTTCAACAAGGACAAGTGCAGAGTCCTGCACTTAGGACGGAAGGATCCCATACACTGCTACAGACTAGGGACTGAGTGGCCAGGCAGCAGTTCTGCAGAAAAGGACCTAGAGCTTATAGTGGATGAGAAGCTGGATATGAGTCATAGAATCATAGAATATCAGGGTTTGTAAGGTACCTCAGGAGGTCATCTGTCTGGGGATTGGTCCTGCTTTGAGCAGGGGGTTGGACTAGATGACCTCCTAAGGTCCCTTCCAACCCTGATATTCTATGATATTCTATGATCTAGTCCAACCCCCTGCTCAAAGCAGGACCAATCCCCAACTAAATCATCCCAGCCAGGGCTTTGTCAAGCCTGACCTTAAAACCTCTAAGGAAGGAGATTCCACCACCTCCCCAGGTAACCCATTCCAGTGCTTCACCACCCTCCTAGTGAAAAAGTTTTTCCTAATATCCAACCTAGACCTCCTCCACTGCAACTTGAGAGCATTACTCCTTGTTCTGTCATCTGCTACCACTGAGAACAGTCTAGATCCATCCTCTTTGGAACCCCCTTTCAGGTAGTTGAAAGCAGCTATCAAATCCCCCCTCATTCTTCTCTTCTGTAGATTAAACAATCCCAGTTCTCTCAGCCTCTCCTCATAAGTCATGTGCTCCAGCCCCCTAATTATTTTTGTTGCCCTCTGCTGGATTCTTTCCAATTTTTCCACATCCTTCTTGTAGTGTGGGGCCCAAAACTGGACACAGTACTCCAGATGAGGCCTCACCAATGTCAAGTTGAGGGGAATGATCACATCCCTCGATCTGCTGGCAGAGCCCCTACTTATACAGCCCAAAATGCTGTTAGCCTTTTTGGCAACAAGGGCACACTGTTGACTCATATCCAGCTTCTCGTCTACTCTAACCCCTAGGTCCTTTTCTGCAGAACTGCTGCCCAGCCATTCGGTCCCTAGTCTGGTTGGATATTAGGAAAAACTTTTTCACTAGGAGGGTGGTGAAGCACTGGGATTGGTTACCTAGGGAGGTGGTGGAATCACCTGCCTTAGTAGGGTGACCAGATGTCCCAATTTTATAGGGAGAGTCCCGATTTTTGGAGCTTTTTCTTACATTGACACCTATTACCCTCCACCCCGTCCTGATTTTTCATACTTGCTGTCTGGTCACTCTGTTCCTTAGAGGTTTTTAAGGCCAGGCTTGACAAAGCCCTGGCTGGGATGATTTAGTTGGGGTTGGTCCTGCTTTGAGCAGGAGGTTGGACTAGATGACCTCCTGAGGTCTCTTTCAACCCTAATCTTCTATGATTCTATGAAGGATGTGTGTGTATTTGGGGGAGGAGTTGTGTTAATTGGAGTGTATGTTATGTTGCAAGCTGGCCTGACTCTGTGGCCATTTCAGGTTTCCAAGAGCGGTGACAACATTTCCATGGCCTTGGTGGTCTGGTGATGAAGTGGAGACAGACTGTAGGCATTTGAAATACCAGGCAGCCTTTGGGAAGTTGACTGATGGTGACCTTCCTCTTTTATGCATGGTTTTAAACACAAGCTCAGTAATTCCAGTTGATACTTCAGTAAAGAACCAACCATTGATTTTGCATGTCTATTAGAGCCCTGTCTGGGTGACATTGCTGCAGGCACTTTATTAACACAGCCTGATCAGTCTGCTGCTGTGGCTGTGTTGTTTGCAATAGACCTTACTGCAGGGAGTTTCACCCATACACTCAGCCTGCCAGTGCCCAAATATGGGACAAAGGCATGAAACAAAAGGCATCCAGTGATTAATGCAGAGACTGTAGCATGTTGTGGAGTTCATTCATTTAGTTTAAATGACTCTTTCTATAGCCTCAGTTTCATGATTCTTTATGTAAATTTCCGACAACAGAAGTGAGGGGACACCAGGTTTGTCTGGCATGTAGGTAACTTTGGGACTAAAATGAGTGATGCCTCTCAGAGTAGGGCTCAGTTGCAAAATTTTGCAGTGTGCTTAGAAGTGGAGTTAAGAATAGAAAAATATGCAAATAAACAACACTGCCTCAATTAGAGCATAGCTATTTATAACCTTTGCCTGGGAATAACTATAGACAAAAAGCTACTGTGTGTTCAAAACCCAGCTCTGGCAACATTCTCTATGGGTCCATGTCCCTGGATTTGTAGGATGGGTTACACTGTTTTATTTAATAGAATTATGAGTAATTGACAGTGAATTGGATGGGTTTTTTTGGTTCCCATCAGGGACTAGAATGATATGCACTGCAGGCAAATGCTACATCTCTTGGGCCTGCACACAGTTCTGCCAAGGGAACTTAGTAAGAACAAGCTTCTCCCTCCACTATTTAACCCTTCAGTCCATCAGTAGTGCTGTATCATCCCCCAGTCTGGGGCGGTTTTGTAAGATTTAAAAGCAGTAGGTTCAGAGACCCACAAACTCATTGCACCTGTGACCTGAGCCAGACCGGACTCTGAGTCTGAAGAGGTGTAAGGACATTGGATTTTTGAGAGACCAGGTGGATGAGGTAATAGCTTTTATTGGACCAACTTCTGTTGGTGAGTGAGACAAGCTTTTGAGCTTAAACAGAGCTCTTCTTCAGTCCTCTATGCAGCTCAAAAGCTTGTTTCTCTCACCAGCTGAAGTTGCTCCAAAATAAAAGGTTTCACCCACCTTGTCTCTCTAATATCCTGGGACAACATGGCTACAATTACACTGCACACAACACTGAATTTATGCTGTGTTCCAGTTCTCCACCCACATATTTGTACACACTGTGTTCTGTGGTTCATCTCTGCTTCAGTTCTGTTGTGGTGGCAGGGGCGGCTCTAGGCACCAGCGGGCCAAGCGCCCGCTTGGGGCGGCATCCTGGGGAGGGCGTCATTTGGCTCCGGTGGAGCTCCCGCAGTCGTGCCTGCGGCAGGTCCACCGGAGCCCGGGACGAGCGGACCTGCCGCAGGCATGACTGCGGCGGGTCCCGTCTTCCCGCGGCTCCGGTTGAGCTCCCGCAGTCATGACTGCGGCAGGTCCGCTCGTCCCGGGCTCCGGTGGACCTGCCGCAGGCATGCCGGCGGGAGCTCCACCGGAGCCAAATGCCGCCCTCCCCAGGATGCCGGAGCCGCGGGAAGAGGGGACCCGCCGCGGGACTGGGGAAGGGCGGCGCAGCGCTCCGCGCTGCTTGGGGCAGCCTACTTTGTAGAGCCGCCCCTGTGTGGTGGGAACTAATTGGAGCAAGGGATTGCAGTTAGCGTTAGTTTTAGGCCCTCTGCATTTTTCACCATTGATGTGTTTATGTGGGTGCTGCCCGGTTATCTATTAGCAATAATGATCTATTAGTAAAAGCATAAGGCAATGCATGTTACCTCGTTCCATTGTATTAGAGCTACTGACAATTTAATTTTAAGGGCAGCACACAGCCACTGACAGTGGCGTTTTTCTACCAGCATTCAGAGAGGGAACTGGTACAATGTGAGATCAAAACACATTTGCAGAGATAAAACAATGGTGGCCAAGTCAGCAAAGGGAATTGGGCCTGCAAGGGGATGCTTCATCATTGAAATAACATTTGTTACTAACTCCTTAGTTGTGGTGAAATATTGGACAGTCTCTTTTCACTCTAAGTGACTGAGCAGTGGGAATTTTGCCACAGGGTTATTTTCAGCTGATCTTGATTTCTCCTCATTTCCTGGTGTTTACTTCTAAAATTGCTTCCAGGGTCTTGGCCACTCATGTATACAATTAGCCTTAGCAGAGGATGCGAAATGTATCCAGAGGAAAGGTGGGTGTGAGGGCAGGAATGCTAGAGCACTAAAGTCACAGGAGTAACTTTTTTGCATAGAGACATAAATTGTAAGGCATGAAGGAACCATTCCGATCATCCAGGCTGAGTTCTGGTATAGCAGTACATAGCATAAGAGTGGCCATACTGGGTAAGACCAAAGGTCCATCTAGCCCAGTATCCTGGCTTCTGACAGTGGCCAATGGCAGGTGCCCCAGAAGGAATGAACAGAACAGGTAATAATCAAGTGATCCATCCAGTCACCCATGAATTTATCTAGTTCTTTTTTGAACCCTGTTATAGTCTTGGCCTTCACAACATCCTCTGGCAAGGAGTTCCACAGGTTGACTCTGTGTTGTGTGAAGAAATACTTACCTTTGTTTGTTTTAAACCTGCTGCCTATTAATTTCATTTGTTGACCCCTAGTTCTTGTGTTATGAGAAGGAGCAAACAACACTTTCTTATTTACTGCCTCCACACCAGTCATGATTTTATAGATCTCTATCATATCCCCCACCAGTTGTCTGTTTTCCAAGCTGAAAAGTTCAGTTCTCTTCATACGGCAGCTGTTCCATACCTCTGATCATTTTTGTTGCCCTTTTCGGAAATTTTCTGATCATTCATCGATTCTTGTATACCAAGCTCATTATTTCTGCCTGGGCTAGAGTTTGTCTTTTAGAAAAAAACGTCTATTCTCGATGTAAAGATGCCAAATGATGGAGAATCCACCACATCCCTATTAAAGTTGTTCCAATGGGTAATTACCCTCACTGTTACACATCTGCCTTACTTCCAGGATGAATTTATCTAGCTTCAGCTTCCCTAAGAGCCTGATTACTATCAGAAACCTGTTCCCTCAGTAGGTATTTGCAGACCATGATTAATTCACCTCTAAATGTCTTTGGTAAATTAAATGCACTGAACTTTGTAAGGCAGGTTTTCCAGGCCTCAAATCAGCCATGTAGCTTTTTTTGAACCCTTTCCCCTTTTTTAACATATTTTTTGAAGTATGCACTGCTGACTGGCACACAGCATCCAGTAATGGTCTCACTAATGCTGTATTCAGAGGTAATGCCACCTCTCTGCTTCTACTTGATATTCCCCTGTTTATCCATCTCAGAATGAGCCTTGACTTTGTTAGTCACAGCACCGCACTGGAAACTTCACCTGCATTTGGTTCACTGCTTTCTAGGACACAGTCCCCCATCCTCGATTTCCCCCTGGAAATTTCCACCACTTGCATCTGAAGAAGTGGGTATTCACCCACGAAAGCTCATGCTGCAGAACGTCTGTTAGTCTATAAGGTGCCACAGGATTCTTTGTTGCTTTTACACATCCTCGATATGTAACCGATATTCTTTGATCAGAGATATATGGCCTTTCATTTGGCTGTATTGAAACACGTTTTGTTCAAATAAGTTCAGCCTACCAGATTGTTCTATATAACTTACCTGTCATTATTATTTCCCACTTCACTAACTTTTGGGGTCTCTGAAATATTTACAAGAATTGTTTGTTTTGTTTTGTTTTCTTCCAGCTCATTGCTAAAAACCTTCTGATAGCTTTGGGCCAAGACCAAATTCCTGTAGGTTCCCACTGGAAACATTTCCCCAGTTATAAACATTTTTTGAGATCTATCAGCTGGCCAGTTCTTAGTATATGTTTCACAGTCATGGGGAGCTGCACCGCTGTCTCATCTCTTGGGGTACCACTGAGTACACCCCCTCAGGTGTCAGGCCTCTGAACTTCACTTCTCCACAATGCACCACTTATCAGACCAAGATCTGGGTTCCAGCCCCTGGGTGCCAACAGTGACTAATTCAGCAGGTCCCACTGGGTTTAGACCCTGCCGGGGCCCCTTTTGGGTGCCTGTGACAGCAGTTGACTAAATTGACTCCAGAACAGCTTCTTCAAAACAAATAATTTATTCATTCCTCAAAGATACAAAGAGCAAAGCATAACCACAATCGAAGGTCTGCACACGAGTGCTACTTATCCCTTTGTGAGATCCCCTCAGCCCAGCTAACTCCATCTCTGCAGCCTGTCCTGCTCACATCATCGTGATGTCGCTAGATCCTGGATTGCATGCTCGCATTCTTTAAGTTTAGAAACACCAACAGGAAGTAGGAAGTGTAAGTGGGTGCGCATCATGGGTGCTGGTACTACAAATGCTTCTGGAGTTACACAATTGTTGTCTTAATAAAAACCTTGTTGGATTTCATTCTTTCACTCTCGGTGTCCACTACCCCACAAACTGACAACAGAAATGGCCCTCTTTGCCTTGAATCCACTCTTTCTTCAAAGCCCAGGTCAGCCTCCAATTGTTTTAATGCTTGGATTACAGTGTTTGAGAGCTATGGCCTTACAATTAATGATAGAGAATTTTCCACACCATGCTCTGCTTATTCACTGCCTTGTAGCAGAACAGCAGCATATATTCAACATTTTTTCTGTTCTGGATGAGAAATATGATACTGTTCTCACTACCTTAAAGAATTTTTGGGGTGTCTCAGGTGCTAGGAGTCCACTGCCTCCGCATTCACAGATGCCACTTGTTCATAGGTGCGGCTAAGCATTGCTTCCTCTTACTGTTCTTGGGTGAAGTTTCCCCCTTGCAGTAGGTCCTCCAGGTGATTCCTGGGAAATCTCCTCCTTTGGGTCTTCACAGTCCCCTAGGCCTGCAAGGTCTGTGGTGTCCATCGGCCAGGGCTTGTCACGGGGCTCAGCTGCAGCATTGGTCATGTTTTTACTAATCTGCCAAAAGGAAGGCCAGTCTCAGCCAGTTATCACAGGGTATGCTAATTTATCAACTAGCACTATGATAATTGAATCAGTGTGGGTCCGCACCATCAGTTCCATTCGTCTACTGGGGTAAGGCTACACACTTCCCTGTACACACTCCAAGCAAATCATCCCCTCTGGGTTCATCATTTTGCCCACTAGGGCAGATTGCATCACTGTTTGGCCACACCCCAAGCCTACAAGTCCCAGTACGTCCTTCCATTGGACCCATACTGGAACCATCAACTTGGGGGGAATCCTCCCACAAGCCCTCTCTATATTTGCATTTCAGCCATGTGCATGCTTTCTTCTTATGCCCCTGTTGCTCACAGGAGTAGCAGGTTACCGAGATCATCCCTGTGGGCTCCTTCCCGGTGGGGAGCAGGTTTAAACTATGGGTGGGACCAATGTCTGCACTCAAGGACTCCAGCCCAGTTGTTTGTATCACCAGGCAGTTTATCTGCGAGATACCACATCCAAGTTCTGCCCCGTATCTCACTAAGTTCTCTCCATGCAGGTAGCGCAGGTCACTGAGGTGGGGTTTGCACACATTTTCCATCATTCTGTGTACTAAAGGCCACCAGACCACATGGCGGGGTCCGAGTTCCCAGCTGCCTGGCCGCCTAGAGTGATGGAGTCTGGGCTGCCTGGCATAGCAGGGTCCAGGGTCGGGGCTGCTGGCCGGCCCCATAGGGTCCAGGGTCTGGGACTGCCATCCAGTCCCACACTATGGGGGTCCAGGGTCCAGTGCTGCCAGCCAGACAGTGTGGTTCTCAACCTGCAGCCCAGGTAACGTGTTGTGGGCTGCAGATGCATACACATATGCGGTCCACAATGATAAACAGGTTGAGAACCATTGCTTTAGGCCCTGGCAGCATTCCCCAGGTCTCCCACCGGTTGTTGCCTGAGATCAGCCTTCTAGCATCCCTTCCCCCATAACAGTCTTACAATGTCAGTCTGCCCCCAGACAAAGCAGAGGAGGAAATGATAAGCCAGCCACTACCCTAGGCTGGGCTCCCCTTACTACTGGACCTCACAGGCAGCCCCTAACAGCCTCTCTTGGGCAAACTTCTTCACCCAACTTTGCAGTAGCGAGCATTACCTTTTTAAGCTCCCCTTCTCCAGGTGCAGCATGTTCTGCAGGTGGACCTAATTGGTGCTACCTGAGTGTAGGAACACTGGTTAACCTTTCTATCAGTGGGAAGGGGGCATGTGGAATCACAAGCTGCCATATTGGGTCATACCATGGCCCATCTTGCCCAGTATTCTGTCTCCAACAGTGGCCCATATCAGAGCTTCAAGACGAGTGTACAGATTAGGAAAATTATGGAGTGATCCACCCCAACTTCTAGTTAGTCAGAGGATTAGTGTCTTCTCAAGTATGGGATTGTGTCCCTGACCATCTTGGTTAATAGCCACTGGTGGATCTATCCTTTAAGAACGTATCCAGTTCTTTTTTGAACTCACTTGTACATGTGGCCATGACAGCATCCCATGGCAATGAGTTCCCATAGGTTAGCTGTGTGTTGTGTGAAAAAGTACTTCCTCTTGTTGTATTAAACCTGCTGCCTATTAATGTCATCAGATGACTTCTGCTTTTCGTAGGATGTGAAAGTAAATTATATGTCCTTATTCACTTTCACCACATTAGTCATGATTTTATAGACCTCTATCATAGTCATCTCTTTTCTGAGCTGAACAGTCCTAATCCTTTTAGTCTCTCCTCATATGGAAGCTGTTCCATATCCTTGATCAACTTTGTTGTCTTTCTCTAAATCTTTTCCAATTCTACTATATCTTTTTGAGATGGGGCAACCAGACCTGGACGCAATATTCAAAAAATGGGTACACAATGGATTTATATAGTGTTGTGATGATATTTTCTGTCTTATTTTCTATCCCTTTCCTAATAGTTCCTAACATACTGTTAGCCTTTTTTGGATATGTCTACACTGCAAAGAAAAACTTCTGGTACCGAGTCTCAGAGCCTGGGCTAATTGACTTAGGTTTCTGGGGCTCGGGCCATGGGTTTAAAAACAGCAATTGACTCTCTCAAAGAATTCTAATAGATTGGTGAGGCATGCCTTCCCTTTACAAAAGCCATATTGATGCTTCCCAAAAAAATTGTGTTTATCTATGTGTCTCAACATTCTGTTCTTTACTATAATTTATTCCAATTTGCCCAGTACTGAAGTTAGGCTAACTAGCCTGTAAGTCCCAGGATCTCCTCTGCAGCCCTTTTTAAAAAATGGCTTTATGATAGCTATCCTAGAGTCATCTGGTACAGAGGCTGATTTCAATGATAGGTTATATACTAGTTAGTAGTGCTGCCATTTCATATGTGAGTTCCTTCAGAACTCTTGGGTGAATACCATCTGATCTTGGTGACCTAGTACTATTTAGTTTATCAATTTGTTCCAAAACCTCCTCTACTGACAACTCAGTCTGGGACAGTACTTCAGATTTGTCACCCAAAAAGAACTGCTCTGATGAGGGTACCTCCCCCACATCCTCTGCACTGAAGACCAATGAAAAGAATTAATTTAGCTTCTCCACAATGGCCATGTCTTCCCTGAGTGCTCCTTTAACACCTTTCTCATCTAGATTAATCCGCTTGGCAGGCTTCTCCTTTCTGATGTACTTATTATTGTACTTTTATATTTTACTTGCCAGAATTTGTGCTCTTTCCTATTTTTCTCGTTAGGATTTGATGGCCAAATTTTAAAGGATGCCTTTTTACCTCTAATGGCCTCCATTACTCTGCTGTTTATACATGGTGGCATTCTTTTGATCCTCCTACTGTCTTTTTTTATTTGGATTAAACATTTAGTCTGAGCCTCTATTATGGTGTTTTAAAGTAGTCTCCATGCTGCTTGCAGGCAGTTTACCCTTGTGTCTGTTCTTTTTAATTTCCATCTAATTAGTATCCTCATTCTTGTATAGTTCCCCTTTTAAAAGTTAAATGTTACTGTGGTGGGTTTTTTGTTTTTCTTTTTTTTAGTATTTTCCCCCCTACAAGGATGCTAAATTGAATTATAATACGGTTGCTATTATGTAGTGGTTCAGCTATTAACCTTTTGCACCAGATCCTGTGCTTCTATAGGACTAAATCAAGAATTGTCTCTCCCCTTGTTGGTTCCAAAACTAACTGCTCCAAGAAGCAGTCATTTATGATGTCTAGAAATTTGATCTTTGCATCACACCCTGATAAATTAAAATTGCTGTATCATGAATGTGTAGAGAGACAAAGTGGGTGAGGAAATATCTTTTATTGGACCAATTTTTGTTGGTGAGAGAGACAAGTTTTTGAATTTACACAGAGTTCTTCTTCAGGTCTCTGTCTGTGTATCCAACATGCCTTACCAGCCAGAAAAGCTTGGCTTGGTCTTTCTCATACTGAGGATGATAGAACAGCTGCAGCGGCACAGGAGCCAGCAAACAGAGCTGTGAACAGGGGAGTTTCAGTGGGAGTTCTGTTGGAGGAGAAGGTTTTTGTATTTTGTGTATTGTATTTTGTAGTTATATGTGAGGAGGCTGGTAGGGGCAGTGTGCTGGGAGAGAAGCTGAGCCCTGTTTAGGGGGCGGGGCTTGTCTGCTTAGGGGTCCTATAAAGGCAGCCAGCCAGTCAGGCAGTGGCATAGACAGCTGCAGCAGCACAGGAGCCAGCAAACAGAGCTGTAAACAGGGGAGTTTCAGTGGGAGTTCACAGGGGGAGTTTGCGGGGGAGACTAAGAGACCTAAGCAGAGGAATTGACAGGCTAGTGAAGGGAGTGGGTGGTGTTCTGCCGGTGTTCTGGTGCCTGTTGGGGGTTTGTTTTGCTGTAGGTGGTGGTGGTTTGCTTCGGTTTGTTTCCTGAACTAACAGGTTTTAGGTGGGAAGGCTATGACCGATAGAGAGGCAGCAGTGAAAGGCACAATGAGGATGACTGGATGTGGAAGCTGCAGCATGTACATGATCCTGGAAGGGGTACCTGAAAAGAGTTTCGTCTGCATGAAGTGCCGCCTGATAGAGCTGATAGAAGAAAAGGTCCGAGGACTGGAGATGCAGGTGGAAACTCTGATGGAGTTTAGAAGGGGATTCGAGTGGATGATGGAGCAAAGACATGAGGAGGCTGAAGGGATAAGCTCAGTGTTGCAGGTGGAAGCAGGACCAAAGAATTCTGAGGGGAGACTGCTGGGTGAGGAAAGTGGACAGTGGAAGCATGTGACTAAGAGAACCAGGCAGAGGAAAAGACGGGCCAGTGAAGGAGAAATAGAGCTCAGGAACAGGTTTGCAGAGTTGGAAAATGAAGAAGGGGCACAGCAGGTGGTCACTGAAGGTGAGAGAGCAAGGAAGAAGAGAAGAGCAGCTAGTCCTATAGGAAGAGGGGAAGAGTCAATGGAGACAACACCAAATATGAGCCCCAGGAGGATACAGGGTGGGTTGTGGAGGATTGCAAGGGACAATAGAAATCAAGAGGACTTGCAGCCAGAGGGAACAGGAGATAGACCAGAGAATCGCACCATCACCAGGAAAAGGCAGGTCTACATGATTGGGGACTCCTTACTGAGAAGAATAGACAGGCCTGTAACTACAGGGAAGGGGAAAAAAGGGAAGAAGGAAGATCCAGGGAACTACAGGCCAGTCAGTCTCACCTCAGTCCCTGGAAAAATCATGGAACAGGTCCTCAAGGAATCAATTCTGAACCACTTAAAGGAGGGGAAAGTGATCAGGAACAGTCAGCATGGATTCACCAAGGGCAAGTCATGCCTGACTAACCTAATTGCCTTCTATGATGAGATAACCGGCTCTGTGGATGAGGGGAAAGCAGTGGATGTGCTATTTCTGGACTTTAGCAAAGCTTTTGATACAGTCTCCCACAGTATTCTTGCCAGCAAGTTAAAGAAGTATGGGCTGGATGAATGGACGGTTAGGTGGATAGAAAACTGGCTAGATGGTCGGGCTCAACGGGTAGTGATCAATGGTTCCATGTCTAGTTGGCAGCCAGTATCAAGTGGGGTGCCCCAAGGGTCGGTGCTGGGGCCGGTTTTGTTCAATATCTTCATTAACGATCTGGAGGATGGTGTGGACTGCACCCTTAGCAAGTTTGCAGATGACACTAAACTGGGAGGAGTGGTTGATATGCTGGAGGGTAGGGATAGGATACAGAGGGACCTAGACACATTAGAGGATTGGGCCAAAAGAAATATGATGAGGTTCAACAAGGACAAGTGCAGAGTCCTGCACTTAGGACGGAAGAATCCCATGCACTGCTACAGACTAGGGACTGAATGGCTGGGCAGCAGTTCTGCAGAAAAGGACCTAGGGGTTACGGTGGATGAAACGCTGAATATGAGTCAACAGTGTGCCCTTGTTGCCAAGAAGGCTAATGGCATTTTGGGTTGTATAAGTAGGGGCATTTCCAGCAGATCGAGGGATGTGATCATTCCCCTCCATTCAGCACTGGTGAGGCCTCATTTGGAGTACTGTGTCCAGTTTTGGGCCCCACACTACAAGAAGGATGTGGATAAATTGGAGAGAGTCCAGCGGAGGGCAACAAAAATGATTAGGGGGCTGGAGCACATGACTTATGAGGAGAGGCTGAGGGAACTGAGATTGTGTAGACTGTTCTCAGTGGTAGAAGATGACAGAACAAGGAGTAATGGTCTCAAGTTGCAGAGGGGGAGGTTTAGGTTGGACATTAGGAAAAACTTTTTCACTAGTAGGGTGATGAAGAACTGGAATGGGTTACCTAGGGAGGTGGTGGAATCTCCTTCCTTAGAGGTTTTTAAGGTCAGGCTTGACAAAGCCCTGGCTGGGATGATTTAGTTGGGTTTGGTCCTGCTTTGAGCAGGGGGTTGGACTAGATGACCTCCTGAGGTCCCTTACAACCCTGAGATTCTATGATTCTATGATTCTATGATTCTAGAGCTGATCCAGAGAACAGAAGGGTGTGCTGTCTGCCGGGTGCTAAGATACGGGATGTGGACCTGAGGCTGAAAAGGATCCTAACGGGAGCGGGAAAGAATCCGCTGATTGTCCTTCATGTGGGAACAAATGATACTGCTAGATTCTCACTGGAACATATCAAGGGAGACTATGCCAGGCTGGGGAAGACACTTAAGGAAATCGAGGCTCAGGTGATCTTCAGTGGGATTTTGCCTGTTCCTAGAGAAGGGCAACAAGGGTGTGACAAGATTATGGCGATCAACAGATGGCTTCATGATTCTGCATTTGTCCTTGTTGAACCTCATCAGATTTCTTTTGGTCCAATCCTCTAATTTGTCTAGGTCCCTCTGTATCCTATCGCTACCCTCCAGCATATTTACCACTCCTCCCAGTTTAATGTCATCTGCAAATTTGGTGAGGGTGCAGTCCACGCCATCCTCCAGATCATTAATGAAGATATTGAACAAAACCAGCCCCCAGGATCGACCCTTGGGGCACTCTGCTTGATACCGGCGGCCAAGTAGATATGGAGCCATTGATCACTACCTGTTGAGCCCAATGATCTAGCCAGCTTTCTATCCACCTTATAGTCCATTCATCCAGCCATACTTCTTCAACTTGCTGGAAGAATACTGTGGGAGACCATATCAAAAGCTTTGCTAAAGTCAAGGAATAACACGTCTATTGCTTTCCACTGCTTCCCCCTCATCCACACATCCAGTTATCTCATCATAGAAGGCAATTAGGTTAGTCAGGCATGATTTTCCCTTGGTGAATCCATGCTGACTGTTCCTGATCACTTTCCTCTCCTCTACATGCTTCAGAATTGATTCCTTGATGACCTGCTTCATGATTTTTCCATGGACTGAGGTGAGGCTGACGTAGAGTTACTGGACAGCAAGTGTGAAAAATCGGGAAAATAGGAGCCTATACAAGAAAAAGACCCGAAAATCGGGACTGGCCCTATAAAATCAGGACATCTGGTCACCCTAGGCTGATGGGCCTGTAGTTCCTCGGATCCTCCTTCTTCCCTTTTTTAAAGATGGGCACTACATTAGCATTTTTCCAGTCATCTGGGACCTCCCCCCGATCGCCTTGAGTTTTCAAAGATAAAGGCCAATGGCTCCGCAATTACATCCGCCAACTCGTTTAGCACCCTCGGATGTAGTGCATCCAGGCTGTAGTGAGGTGGTGTGGCTCTGCGCCTCCCCAGAGGGGGAAGAGCCCATCCGGAGGCTGGAGTGGGCGGAGTTAGGGAGCTCTGAGCCTGCCCCTCAGAGGGTCAGGCGGCGACCCGGAACTATAAAGGCCGGCCCTCAGAGCTCAGTAGGAGCCTAGCTGCCTAAGCGAGCAGACGTCCCTAGCAGAGCCCGCGATGGGGAAACCCCCGCGGCCCCAGGCGGCTGCCCAGATTGGCCGGGCCTGCCCTGCGCCCACTATCCGGAGGAGCTGCCAGACCTGCCCTGCGCCCACTATCCGGAGGAGCTGCCAGACCTGCCCTGCGCTCGCTATCTGGAGGAGCTGCCAGACCTGCCCTGCGCACGCTATCTGGAGGAGCTGCCGGGCCTGCCGATCAACCCCTGCCCCGAAGAACCCATGCTCCTGGATCCCCCAGAGGCCAACAGCAGGACCCAGGTAGGGCCCGAGGGGGAGTGTGGAAGTAGCCCGGGGGCAGCCGACCCCAGTCTGGCTGCAGCACTGCCAGAGCCTATGTCGGTGTATTGCGGCCAGGATCCCCACTGACTAAGCAGCGGATCTTTGGTCGCTGCTAGGGCCGCGGGCTGGGATACAGTGGAGTGGGAGGGCCTGCGTCCCCCCTGCCTCCCAACTCCAGGTTGGCAGACTCCCCCTTTCCCTGGCCTGAGGAGGCTGGAGCCTATGGTTACTGCTCAGTCCTGCCCGAGGGCCTGAGCCCCCTGACTCAGCGTTTGTTGCCCTGCCCTGAGCCAGGGCTGGGCTAACCGCATTTCGGCCAGCTACAGCAAGGGCTACCGAGGGGAGACCCCCTGGCCGGACTAATTCCCCGGAACCAACAGGGTGTAGTGAGCCGGTGTGGCTTCCCACCGCCTCGGAGAGGGTCGAGCCCCGGTGAACTCTTGTACACGTGGTACTAGAAGTGGGGATCTGATGCCTTGACCCCTGTGAGAAGGGGCCGGAAGGGGAGAGCCACCCCCATAGAACCATGGAGATGGAGCGACTGTTTAAGCTGCTGATGGAGAGTCTGGAGCGGCAGCAGGCTGCCCAGCTACAGCAGCAGCAGGCAGCTGCCCAGCTCCAACATCAACAACAGTGGGATGCTGCCCAACTCCAGCAGCATCAACAGCAGCATGCCGCTCAACTCCAGCAGCAGCAGCAGCTCATTCAGCAGCTCGGAGCCCTGCTGCAAGAGCTGGTGACAGCGTTACCGCACCCAGGAGACCCGCAGCCAGGGGACGGGGCTGGGTCACCACGCCCGACCGCCTCAGTCCTATTAACCAAGATGGGTCCCAACGATGACCCCGAGGTGTTCTTGGTAATGTTCGAATGGGTGGTGCTGGTCGCTGGGTGGCCCCAAGACCATTGGGCCACCCTTTTGGCCACATACCTAACACGAACTGCCCAGACGGCATACCGGGGGTTGGCTATGGAAGAGGCAATGGATTATAGCCGGGTAAAGGCTGCAATTCTGGATGCATTAGATGTCAGCCCAGAGACTTTTCGGCAGCGGTTCTGAAGCCAGACATACCCTACGGGCACCAGACGCCGGCTGGTGGCCCAAGCCCTGAAGGAGGCGTGTAGGCGGTGGCTACGGCTGGAGACGAGGACGGCGGAGGAGGTTACGGAACAAGTCATCCTGGAACAGTTTGTGCACATCCTCCTGGCCTGAGAATGGGCCTTGGTGCTCCGCCATCGGCCGGCGACGTTAGCCGCGGCCGTCACGCTGATGGAAGACTTTCTCGCGGCCGAAACACCAGGGGGGCCGGCCTTCCGAACTCAAACCCCTGGGCCCGAGCGCCCTAACACTGAAAGAAAGAAAAGGGGACACCCCGACTGGGCCGTGGAGCCTTGGCCGCAGGCAGGAGGCTCGCCCGGGACCTCGGTTCCGAAGCCCAGAACCTTCCCCTCGGCCTGGACCAGCACCCCCCATGCCGAGTGTCACGAGGGTCCACTGGAGTCCTCCTGGGAGTCCGAGGGGAGCCCCCTCCCAGGCTGGTAGCCCTGAACTTGGACCCTTTTTCCATTGTGGTAAATCAGGACACTTGCAGCGGGACTGCATGGAAATGGACTGCAGCTTTGGGCAGGTATGTGCAGGGGACACCAAGGCCCGGCTACCACAGGCTCCCAAATTCACGGTCCCAGTAGTTGTCGGGGACCATGCCACCCAGGCTTTGATCGACTCCAGCTGCGGACAGACACTGATTCACCAGGCTTTGGGACCCCGGGCGGACCCCCACCTGGGGAAAATTCACCTGCAATGCATCCATGGGGATGTCCGGCCTTATCCTAGTGCCTGGGTCCCGTTAACAGTGGCTGGCATCACCCGACGAATCGTTGTTGGCCTAGTCCCTCGACTTGCATACCCGGTGATCCTGGGGTGGGACTGGCCCGCCTTTGAGGAGGTCCTCTGGTCGACCCTGGTGCTGGAGGGAGAGTTCCAGGAGGCCCTACCGGAAGAGGAGCGTGGGACCCCGGGACCCAAAGCAGGAACCGAAGAAACCGACAATCCCCTGCTGGGGCCCATGGTCGAGCCCCTCCTCGATAATGATTTTTGCCATGACCAGAGAGCTGACCCTTCCCTTAGCCAGGCCTATGAACAGCTAGCGGCAGTCGATGGGACCATCATCGACCCTCAGCATGCAACCCAGTGGCCCCACTTCGAACTATGCTGGGACCGTCTTTACTGGATCGACCGTGACCCCCGCACAAAGGAACCCCAAACACAGCTGCTGGTACTGTGGAGTCACTGGCGAGCCGTAATGAAGCTGGCACATGACATCCCGGCTGCAGGGCATCTGGGCCATGAGAGGACCCTCGCCCGGATCTTGACATGGTTCTTCTGGCCCAGCGTTCACCAGGAGGTGAGGAACTATTGTTAGCCACTCCTCCGTGAGTGCCCAGGGCACCCCTTGTCCCCATGCCTGTAACAGATGCCTTTTGAACGAGTGGCCATGGACCTGGTGGGCCCGCTCCCAAAAAGTGCTTCAGGGTTCCAGTATGTCCTGGTCATCGTTGACTACGCCACTCGTTTCCCCGAGGCCATCCCATTGCGGAGCACCACCGCCTGGACCATCGCTGGGGAACTGGTGAAGGTCTTTGCTCGGGTGGGCCTGTCCTGGGAAATCTTAACGGATCAAGGCACCAATTTCACCTCCCGGTTGTTACAGCAGGACTGCGAGCTCCTGGGGGTTAAACAATTACGCACCACCGTCTACCACCTGCAGACGGATGGGCTGGTGGAATGATTCAACTGGACTCTCAAGGAGATGCTGCGGAAGTTCCCCCCAGAGGAGCTATGCTGGTGGGACCAGCTGCTCCCTCCCCTGCTGCTAGCCATCCATGAGGTACCCCAATCATCAATCAAGTTTTCCCCATTTGAGCTGTTGTATGGGCACCGTCCGTGGGGCCTGTTGGACTTAATGCAGGAAACTTGGGAGCAATCCCCCTCTCCAACCCAGGGACTCCTGAAGTATGTCCTCCAGCTGTACTTTGTTCAGGCTGGGGCCCTGGCTCGTGGAAACTTAAAGGCTGCACAGGACAGGCAGGAACAAACTTATAACCAGGAGGCGCAGGTGCGTGACTTTGAACCTGGGGATCGGGTCCTGCTCCTCCTGCCTTCGAGGGAGTCGAAGCTACTGGCCTGTTGGCAGGGACCCTACGAGGTAGCTCGGAAGGTTGGGACCGTCACTTACGAGATCCACCAACCCGACCGGCGCAAGAAGACCCAGCGATACCACGTGAATCTGCTGAAACCATGGCGGGAGCGGGAGGGCCTGCTGATTAAACCTTACCCGCCAGAGCCTGAATTGGGTCCCCACGCGCCCCAGACAGAGGACCCCGCTGCTCCTCTGCTCGGCAACACCCTTTCGGAGGAGTAGCACAACCAGGCCAAATGTCTCCTGCAGGCTTTCCAGGGAACCTTTATGGCCCTACCTGGATACACGACCCTGGTCTATCACTCTATCCAGACCGAGCAAGGGAAGGTAATCCGGGAAACGACCAGGCCACTGCCATACCGGATGCGCCAGGAGGTGGAGGAAGAGATACAGGTCATGCTGGCCTTAGGAGTCATCGAGCCGTCTCAGAGTGAGTGGCGTAGCCCAGTGGTCTTGGTACCCAAGCCCGACGGCACCCGCCGATTTTGTATAGACTTCTGGTGGGTGAATGCCATCTCATGGTTCGACACCTATCCTATGCCCTATGTGGACGAGCTGCTTGGCCGCCTAGGGGAGGCCCGGTTCATCATCACCCTCGACCTCAGTAAAGGGTACTGGCAGATCCCGCTCGATGACCCCTCTAAGGAAAAGACGGCGTTCGCCACTCCAACGGGACTCTACCAGTTTACGCGGATGCCTTTCGGTCTCCATGGGGCCCCGGCGACGTTACAGCGGCTAATGGATCACCTACTACGGTCCCATTGAGACTATGTGGCAGCTTATCTGGACGATGTCATGGTCTATAGCCGCCACTGGGAAGACCACCTGGAATGGGTAGCAGCGGTCCTGAGATCCCTGCGACAGGCGGGACTGACGGCCAACCCGAAAAAGTGCCGCATCGGATGGCAGGAGACCACGTACTTGGGATACTCTATCGGGGGAGGATGAGTGAACCCCTCGTCGGGAAAGTACAAGCCCTGGCAGCCTGCCCGATGCCCATCACGAAACGCCACATCTGACAGTTCCTAGGGCTCGTCGGGTACTATCGGTGATTCATCCCCCAGTTTGCTTCCATCGCAGCACCCTTAACAGGACTGTTGATGAAGAACAGTCCCCAGCAGGTGTGGTGGTCCCCAGACTGTGAAGATGCCTTCCAGACACTCCAGGTGTGTCTCTGCCAAGAGCCGGTCCTATACAGCCTGGACTTCCACCGGGGGTTCATCCTCCAGACGGATGCCTCAGAGGTGGGGCTGGGGACCGTCCTTTCCCAAAAAGTTGATGGAGAGAACCACCCGGTTCTATACCTCAGCCGGAAATTATTTCCCTGGGAGAAGAACTACGCTGTGGTTGAGAAAGAGGCACTTGCTGTGAAGTGGTCCTGTGACGCCCTGCACTACTACCTCCTTGGGGCTCCGTTCACGCTTGTCATGGACCATGCCCCCCTCCGATGGTTGATTAAAATGAAAAATAATAATGACCAATTACTGCGATGGTATCTGGCCTTACAGCCATATGCATTTACCATCCAGCATAGGGCTGGTAAGGAGCATGTGAACGCAGACTTCCTGTCCTGCCTTGGAGGGATGGAAGAGCCTGGCCCCAATGAGCTGGAGCCAGACTTGAGGGGTGTGTGTGTGTAGTGAGGCGGTTTGGCTCCCTGCTGCCCTGGAGGGGGAAGAGCCCATCTGGAGGACAGAGTGGGCGGAGTTAGGGAGCTCTGAGCCCGCCTCTCAGAGGGCCAGGTGGTGACTGGAACTATAAAGGCTCCCCCTCAGAGCTCAGCAGGAGCCCAGCCGCCGGAGCGAACAGACGTCCCTAGCAGAGCCCACGACGGGAAAACCCCCACGGCCCCAGGCGGCTGCCCAGATTGACTGAGCCTGCCCTGCGCCCGCTATCCGGAGGAGCTGCCAGACCTGCCCTGCACCCACTATCCGGAGGAGCTGCCGGGCCTGCCGATCAACCCCTGCCCCGAAGAACCCATGCTCCTGGATCCCCCAGAGGCCAACAGCAGGACCCAGGTGGGGCCCGAGGGGGAGTGTGGAAGTAGCCTGGGGGCAGCTGACCCCAGTCTGGCTGCAGCACTGCCAGAGCCTATGTCGGTGTGTTGCGGCCAGGATCCCCACTGACTAAGCAGCAGATCTTTGGTCGCTGCTAGGGCCTCGGGCTGGGATGCAGTGGAGTGGGAGGGCCTGCGTTCCCCCTGCCTCCCAACTCCAGGTTGGCAGACTCCCCCTCTCCCTGGCCTGAGGAGGCTGGAGCCTATGGTTACTGCTCAGTCCTGTCCGAGGGCCTGAGCCCCCTGACTCAGCGTTTGTTGCCCCGCCCTGAGCCAGGGCTGGGCTAACTGCATTTCGGCCAGCTACAGCAAGGGCTACCGAGGGGAGACTCCCTGGCCAGACTAATTCCCCGGAACCAACGGGGTGTAGTGAGCCGGTGTAGCTTCCCACCGCCCCAGAGAGGGTCGAGCCCCGGCGAACTCTTGTATACGTGGTACTAGAAGTGGGGATCTGATCCCTTGACCCCTGTGAGAAGGGGCTGGAAGGGGAGAGCCACCCCCATAGAACCATGGAGATGGAGCGACTGTTTAAGCTGCTGACGGAGAGTCAGGAGCGGCAGCAGGCCACCCAGCTACAGCAGCAGCAGCAGCAGCAGGCAGCTGCCCAGCTCCAACATCAACAACAGTGGGACGCTGCCCAAGTCCAGCAGCATCTACAGCATCATGCCGCTCAACTACAGCAGCAGCAGCAGCTCATTCAGCAGCTCGGAGCCAGCGTTACCGCACCCGGTAGACCCGCAGCCAGGGGACGGGGCTGGGTCACTACGCCCGACCGCCCCAGTGCGACTAACCAAGATGGGTCCCGACGATGACCCCGAGGCGTTCTTGGTAACGTTCGAATGGGTGGCGCTGGTCGCTGGGTGGCCCCAAGACCAATGGGCCACCCTTTTGGCCCCATACCTAACAGGGACTGCCCAGACGGCATACCGGGGGTTGGCTATGGAAGAGGCAAGAGATTATAGCCGGGTAAAGGCCGCAATCCTGGATGCATTAGATGTCAGCCCAGAGACTTTTCGGCAGTGGTTCTGAAGCCAGACATACCCCATGGGCACCAGACCCCGGCTGGTGGCCCAAGCCCTGAAGGAGGCGCGTAAGCAGTGGCTATGGCCGGAGACGAGGACGGCGGAGGAGGTTATGGAACAAGTCATCCTGGAACAGGTTGTGCACATCCTCCTGGCCCGAGAACGGGCCTTGGTGCTCCGCCATCGGCCGGCAACGTTAGCCCTGGCCGTCATGCTGATGGAAGACTTTCTCGCGGCCAAAACACCAGGGGGGCCCGCCTTCCGAACTCAACCCCCTGGGCCCGAGCGCCCTAACACTGAAAGAAAAGGGGACACCCTGACTCGGCCACGGAGCTTTGGCTGTGGGCAGGAGGCTCGCCCGGGACCTCGGTTCCAACGCCTGGAACCTTCCCCTCGGCCTGGACCGGCGCCCCCCATGCCGAGTGTCACGAGGGTCTACCGGAGTCCCCCTGGGAGTCCAAGGGGAGCCCCCTCCCAGGGCGGTAGCCCTGAACTCGGACCCTGTTT
The DNA here is from genome assembly GCF_016161935.1 of Mauremys reevesii. NCBI lineage: Eukaryota > Metazoa > Chordata > Testudines > Geoemydidae > Mauremys > Mauremys reevesii. The sequence continues at coordinate 11,724,969 of NC_052646.1, read as the reverse complement.
CCGTTGTGGGAAATCAGGACACTTGCAGCGGGACTGCATGGAAATGGACTACAGCTTTGGGCAGGTCTGTGCAGGGGACACCAGGGCCCGGCTACCACAGACTCCCAAGATCACGGTCCCGGTAGTTGTCGGGGACCATGCCACCCAGGCTTTGATCGACTCTGGCTGCGGCCAGACATTGATTCGCCAGACTTTGGGACCCTGGGCGGACCCCCACCTGGGGAAAATTCACCTGCAATGCATCCATGGGGATGTCCGGCCTTACCCTAGTGCCTGGGTCCCGTTAACAGTGGCTGGCGTCACCCGACAAATCGTTGTTGGCCTAGCCCCTCGACTTGCATACCCGGTGATCCTGGGGCAGGACTGGCCCGCTTTTGAGGAGGTCCTTCGGTTGACTCTGGCGCTGGAGGGAGAGTTCCAGGAGGCCCTACCGGAAGAGGAGCGCGGGACCTCAGGACCCAAAGCAGGAACTGAAGAAACCGACAATCCCCTGCTGGGGCCCGTGGTCGAGCCCCTCCTCCATACTGATTTTGCCGTGACCAGAGAGCTGACCCTACCCTTAGCCGGGCCTATGAACAGCTAGCGGCAGTCGATGGGACCATCATCGACCCCCAGCATGCAACCCATTGGCCCCACTTCAAACTATGCTGGGACGGTCTTTACCAGATCGACCATGACCCCCGCACAAAGGAACCCCAAACACAGCTGCTGGTACCGTGGTACCAAGTTTTCCCCATTTGAGCTGTTGTGTGGGCGCCGTCCATGGGGCCTGTTGGACTTAATGCAGGAAACTTGAGAGCAATCCCCCTCTCCAACCCAGGGACTCCTGAAGTATGTCCTCCAGCTGCAGGAGTACTTTGCTCCGGCTGGGGCCCTGGCTCATGGAAACTTAAAGGCTGCACAGGACAGGCAGGAACAAACTTATAACCAGGAGGTGCAGGTGCGTGACTTTGAACCTGGGGATCGGGTCCTGCTCCTCCTGCCCTCGAGCGAGTCGAAGCTACTGGCCTGTTGGCAGGGACCCTACGAGGTAGCTCGGAAGGTTGGGACCGTCACTTACGAGATCCACGCAACCCGACCAGCGATACCACGTGAATCTGCTGAAACCGTGGCGAGAGCGGGAGGGCCTGCTGATTAACCCTTACCTGCCAGAGCCTGAACTGGGCCCCCGCGCGCCCCAGACAGAGGACCCCCGCTGCTCCTCTGCTCGGCAACACCCTTTAGGAGGAGCAGCACAAGCAGGCCAAATGTCTCCTGCAGGCTTTCCAGGGAACCTTTATGGCCCTACCTGGATACACGACCCTGGTCTATCACTCTATCCAGACTGAGTCAGGGAAGGTAATCTGGGAAATGACCAGGCCACTGCCGTACCGGATGCGCCAGGAGGTGGAGGAAGAGGTGCAGGCCATGCTGGCCTTAGGAGTCATCGAGCCATCTCAGAGTGAGTGGCGTAGCCCAGTGGTCTTGGTACCCAAGCCCGACGGCACCCACCAATTTTGTATAGACTTCTGGTGGGTGAATGCCATCTCACAGTTCGACACGTATCCTATGCCCCATGTGGACGAGCTGCTTGGCCGCCTAGGGGAGGCCTGGTTCATCACCACCCTCAACCTCAGTAAAGGGTACTGGCAGATCCCTCTCGATGACCCCTCTAAGGAAAAGATGGCGTTCGCCACTCCAACGGGACTCTACCAGTTTATGCAGATGCCTTTCGGCCTCCATGATGACCCGGTGACGTTCCAGCGGCTAATGGATCGCCTACTACGGTTCCATCGAGTCTATGCGGCAGCTTATCTGGACGATGTCATGATCTATAGCCACCACTGGGAAGACCACCTGGAACGGGTAGCAGCGGTCCAGAGAACCCTGCGACAGGCAGGACTGACGGCCAACCCAAAAAAGTGCCGCATCGGATGGCAGGAGACCACGTACTTGGGATACTCATCCGGGGAGGATGAGTGAACCCCTCGTCGGGAAAGTATAAGCCCTGGCAGCCTGCCCGATGCCCACCACGAAACGCCACGTCTGACAGTTCCTAGGGTTCGTCGGATACTATCGGTGGTTCATCCCCCAGTTTGCTTCCATCGCAGCGCCCTTAACAGGACTGTTGACGAAGAACAGTCCCTGGCAGGTGTGGTGGTCCCCAGACTGTGAAGATGCCTTCCAGACACTCCAGGTGTGTCTCTGCCAAGAGCCGGTCCTATACAGCCTGGACTTCCACCGGGGGTTCATCCTCCAGACGGATGCCTCAGAGGTGGGGCTGGGGACCATCCTGTCCCAAGAAATTGATGGAGAGAACCACCCGGTTCTATACCTCAGCCGGAAATTATTTCCCTGGGAGAAGAACTACGCTGTGGTTGAGAAAGAGGCACTTGCTGTGAAGTGGTCCTGTGACGCCCTGCACTACTACCTCCTTGGGGCTCCGTTCACGCTAGTCATGGACCATGCCCCCCTCCGATGGTTGATTAAAATGAAAAATAATAATGACCAATTACTGCGATGGTATCTGGCCTTACAGCCATATGCATTTACCATCCAGCATAGGGCTGGTAAGGAGCATGCGAACGCAGACTTCCTGTCCTGCCTTGGAGGGATGGAAGAGCCTGGCCCCGATGAGCTGGAGCCAGACTTGAGGGGTGTGTGTATGTAGTGAGGCGGTGTGGCTCCCTGCTGCCCTGGAGGGGGAAAAGCCCATCTGGAGGCTGGAGTGGGCGGAGCTAGGGAGCTCTGAGTCCGCCCCTCAGAGGGTCAGGTGGCGACCCGGAACTATAAAGGCTCCCCCTCAGAGCCTCAGCAGGAGTCCAGCCACCAGAGCGAGCAGACGTCCCTAGCAGAGCCTGAGATGGGGAAACCCCCACGGCCCCAGGCGGCTGCCCAGATTGGCCCGCCCTGCGCCTGCTATCCGGAGGAGCTGCCAGACCTATCCTGCGCCCACTATCTGGAGGAGCTGCCAGACCTGCCGATCAACCCCTGCCCCAAAGAACCCATGCTCCTGGCTTGGGCATCCAGATGCCTAGAGTGAGGCAGCAGGGCATAAGCGCAGAGGTAGAAACAGAGGGGCTGATCAACAGTTCTGAGGAGGAAGTGGAGGAGGGAGTTACTGAGGGGAGTCCTTTGGCCCAGCCATTGACGGATGTGCCAGAACCTGACCCCGAGACCCAAGAGTTTGTGAGGCAGACTAACGAGCATGATGGCCACCTGGCGTCTGCCTCTGTGGAAGAAGGCGACTGTGGCTCACTAGAATCGGATGAGGCTAATGGAGAAGATGATGATCAAGTAAATAGAATAAAAGTTGGCGGTCGAGGATGGGGCATGATGGGGTAGGAACTGACCTGGCTTTGCATAAATCTAAAACCAGCGGACTTACAGCTGTTTCTTTTCTGAAAATCTCAATAGCTTGACAACACCTTTCTAGAGGCCTTTGAGAACCTAGTCCTTTGGGGGTAAATCTGTTATGCATCAGCTGTTTTTGCTCATGCCTGCGGCCTGGTCTGCACTACGGGGTTAGGTAGAATTTAGTTGCGTTAGGTTGATTTAAAAATGAATGTGTCCACACAACCAATCCCGTTCTGTCGACCTAAAGGGCTCTTAAAATCAACTGCTGTACTCCTCCCCGGCCAGGGGAGTAGCACTAAAATCAACTTTGCTGAGTCGAATTTGGGGTAGTGCAGATGCAAATTGATGGTATTGGCCTCCGGGAGCTATCCCAGAGTACTCTGTTGTGACCACTTTGGACAGCACTTTGAACTCCGATGCACTAGCCAGGTACACAGGAAAAGCCCTGGGAACTTTTGAATTTCATTTCCTGTTTGGTCAGCGTGGTGAACTCAGCAGCACAGGTGACCATGCAGTCTTCCCAGAATTGTAGAGCAGAAAATGTTTCTATGCTCCCCCTAGTATCTCCGTCCCTGAAGTTATCGCAGATTAGAAGGTGAAAAAACTGCACTCACGATGACATGTTTTCTGAGCTCATGCAGTCCTCCTACACTGATAGGGCACAGCTTAATGCATGGAGGCATTCAGTGGGAGAGGCCAGGAAAGAATTAAGTGAGCGCGAAGAGCGGAGGCGGGACTCGATGCTGAGGCTAATGGGGGAGCAAATGGACGTGATGAAGCATCTGTTGGAGCTGCAGGAAATCCAACAAGAGCACAGACCCCTGCTGCATCCACTGTATAACCGCCTACCCTCCTCCCCATGTTACATAGCCTCCTCACCCAGATGCCCAAGAACGCGGGCGGGGGGGGGGGGAGGCTCTGGGCACCCAGTCACTCCACTCCAGAGGATGGCCCAAGCAAACTGTTATTCAAACAGTTTGATTTTTAGTATGGCTACAATAAACAATGTGGCCTTGTCTTTCCCTCCTCCTCCACTCCACCCAGGCTACCTCGTCCATGATCTCATTTTTTTAAAATTAATAAAGAAAGAATGCATGGTTTCAACATAATTACTTTATTTTGAAGGGGAAGGGTGGTTGGCTTACAGGGAATTAAAATCAACAAAGAGGGCGGGTTTGCATCAAGGAGAAACACACAACTGTCACACTGAAGCCTGGCCAGTCATGAAACTGGTTTTCAAAGCCTCTCTGATGCGCAGCACGCCTTGCTGTGCTCTTCTAATCGCCCTGGTGTCTGGCTGCTCAAAATCGGATGCTAGGCGATTTGCCTCAACCTCCCACCCCACCATAAACATCTCCCCCTTACTCTCCCAGATATTATGGAGCACACAACAAGCAGCAATAACTATGGGAATGTTGGTTGCGCTGAGGTCTGACCAACAGCACCAGCGCGCTTTTAAACGTCCAAAGGCACATTCTACCACCATTCTGCACTTGCTCAGCCTATAGTTGAACTGCTCCTTACTACTGTCCAGGCTTCATGAATGGATCCCCAGAGCAGGAGAGAAGAGTTGCAGCGGAAGTGGTGGATGATGATGGTTAGCAGTCCTACTGCACCATCTGCTGTGAAGGCAAGGAGCTGCTGCTGTGTAGCAATGCCAGCTGCTGCAGGTGCTTCTGTGTCGAATGCTTGGAGGTCCAGGTAGGGCAAGGTACCTGGCCAAGGCAAAAGAGCAAGAGCCCTGGAGCTGTTACATGTGTCAACCACAGAAGTGCTATGGGGTGTTGCAGCGCTGACTGGACTGGAATGTACGGCTGCAAGACTTCTTCACCAGCGACAAAAGACAGGAATATAATGCACCTAAAATCTAAAAAGGCCCGCACATTTCCCAGAGTCACTACCCTTGATAACAAAACATCAATGATTGCATTGGCTACTTGGATTACAGCAGCCCCCACAGTAGACTTGCCCACAACAGCAGCGGTGACGGTGAGCTGAGCGGGCTCCATGCTTGCTGTGGTATGGTGTCTGCACGGGTAACCCAGGAAAAAAGGCGCGAAACGATTGTCTGCCATTGCTTTCATGGAGGGAGGGGCAACTGACGACATGTACCCAAAATCACCCGCGACAATGTTTTTGCCCTATCAGGCATTGGTTACTTAATCCAGAATTCCAATGGGTGGCAGAGACTGCGGGAACTGTGAGATAGCTACCCACAGTGCACCACTCTGTAAGTCGGTGCTAGCCATGGTAGTGAAGACGCACTCCGCCGATTTAACGCGCTTAGTGTGGATATGCGCAATCAACTGTATAAAATCGACTTCTATAAAATCGACCTAATTTTGTAGTGTAGACATACCCTGAGATACAGAACTCAAGAGGAGACCCCATGAAAGAACAAAATGGAATGCTGCCCCCCCATAATGGCAGGGAGTGTGGTGTCCATTTTCC